>NC_139518.1:65503053-65798188 GCF_947247035.1 Vipera ursinii
TGTGGAGCGCGCGCACGGTGTGTGTGTGTGGGGGGGGAATGCATATCCAAAGCTACTAGTGCGTAAAGATTGGAATTCTGTTCTACTTACCTGAAAGTCCCATTAAACTCAGTAGGACTTACACCTGAGTAAAGAGATGTAGATGACTACGCCGAGGGCAATTGAAACACCCTCGAAGTAAGAACGAAACTGCTAATTACTTGTAGAGGATCAGTCGCTGGCAGCGCGGGGTGAATTTTTCTCAGATTGATGGATGAATGGATGGATAGATAGGGATGGATAGACGCTATTTTAAAGACGTTTGCATTTGCAGGAAACCCTTAGATAGACAAAGGGGTTGTTTTTTTTACGCTTCTTCTGCAAAGAACACACACATAGACAAACACACACCCACACACCTCAGCCAACTACCTTGGTTCATTATGTGTACATATTTTTAAAAGTCAAGACAAAGAGTGAGCACAACAAGGTATTGAATAAAAGCATTCCCATCTCGGATGGGTTAGGAACTGGTTTTATGAGAATTGGCAGGATACGTATGTTAATATTTTAATTAATCGGTGAAAATCGAAGTCCGATTTGTGTTACCACGGGACCCCCCCATCCATCCTCCAAGGGTGGGGGTAGGGGTGAAAAGATGTGTTAGAAAGCAATCTATTTTCTGGTGTTGAGGGTTAATGACTATTGCTAAAGATAAGTGAATTATCAAAGCTGTTGCTCTACCCGATCTCAAAATCCATTACATTGTTGGCCGTCTAATTAAATACGTAAGTATAATAAAATCATATTTTATGACTATTTGAGGGTAATGAGATTAGTCTTTAGAAGCGATCGCCACATATTAAAGATGCCACTGTCTATAGAATATTAATAATGCTAAATCAAAGTGTATAGAAACTATTCATGAAAAATTAGAGGGGAAAATCCTGTCTTCATAATAATATCCAAGTGTTATTATTGGGATATACTGGCAGATGTCACAGTTCTGCCGGACTGCGATTTGCAGGCAAAACCGAAGTTACAAAACAGGCCGGGAAAAATAGGACCGCTTTCTTTCTCATTCTGTGGTGTGGATTTTACACAGCAGTTTGAGACGGTATAAAGTTCGCTGCAGTCATTATTCACAAATAACGGTTGTCTGGTTTCTGTTCCTGGTCCCCATCCCACCCACCCCCCACCCCGGTCTTCTTTTAAAGTATTTTTTTTCCCCTAGCCTGGGGCAAAGATTGCACGGTTACCCCTTTGGGGGGAGGGAGAGAGAGAGGACCGCTGCTGAAGTTACTGCAAGCCCAGGTTCAGAATGTCGCCACGCTTCAGACCATTTACTGTACAGTATCTCTAATTCAGATTACACATGCCAAGGCGATTTAAATCTGATTACCAAATTAGAAGGTTTTAAAACAAATCCTTTTAAATCTGATACTGTTGACTAAAAGGGGAGAGGGAGGCCTGGGGAAGGGAGTGAAAGTTGCATAAGCCCCCATCGCATAAGGTAACGATCCTGCCCGAGAAAGAAAAGAGGAAAGAAAAAAAAAGGAGACTTTTAAACCTTTTTGACAACAAATGCAGCTGCCCCGCTATTTTGGACGATATTAAGCGAAAATGAATGCAAATCTGTGTTCAGAAGCCATCTGGCCTGGAATGGGGAGTCAGCTGCTCTTCACATTAGACTCTGAGGCTGAATCTATTTCAGCTCATTTTCTAGATCATGTGGTCCTGAACCCAAAGCGTGGAAAATACGGTCTTTATCGTTCACCGACTTTGCTTTGCTTTCCTCTTTCCTCTCTCCCCCCCCCCACTTTTTGACTACGAGCCATGTTTACAGAAAGAAAGAAAGAAAGAAAAATTACTGCCCGGGTTTAGATCAGAAGTGTGCCTTCAGCTCCAAAGGCTTGTTTGTTTTAAGCATCTCCCCTTTACTAAACCCAGGTTTTCTATCCCACCAAGAGGGGTAGGGCGCAAGTGCCTCGCCTTTGCCCCGGGCACAGGGGGGAAAGAGGGGCGGGGGATTTCTGCCTCCTGTTGAAAGGGCTACTTAGTAGGAGAGGAAGATTGTTTTTAATAATACTTCGGGGAAATCAGTGTGTGCCGAGAAAAACGCGGCCTTTCTTCTCCTAGAGTGGGAAAGGAGAGGAAGAGGGAGAGGAAGAGGGAGACAAAGTCGCCTGTTAAGCCTTGCTGTTAAGGTGAAGTTCACGGGGACCTGGAGGCGTCAAGGAGAGGGGGGGGGGAAGCAAGCATTGTGTTTTCTCCTGGAAGGGGAGGGAAGGCGTGGGACGAAACTTGTGGAGGGTTTTAAAAACTTTGGCGACTCGCGATGGGCCAGTCAGGCCTACTTCGACACGGGCGCGGTCTTGCCTCTTCTCTCTTTCCTGTTACAGAAGCGCCTCTCACCAGTTCAAAGGTGGAAGCCGGGAGAGCTGGAAGCTTCAGCTGAGCTGGTACAACAAGCCTGGCTCGGGTAAAGCCCAGCTACCGCCAATCGGTCCCTTCCCCGCACATTCCCCCCCCTCCCCTCCCCCCCCCTCCCCCAAGACTTGACCTTAGCAAACTTGGTCAGGCAGAAGGTGCGGTGGATCTGAATGAGATTTGCATATTGCAACTAAGACCTCCCGAAGTCGCAGCCCTCCTCCTCCTTGGAGTGGGTGAAGTGTTCCTTTTGTGTGAATTTACGGGGTGAGGCTTCAATGATCCCCCCCCCACAAATTTGCATTTAAATAGCGACATCAAGCGATTCGCGTGCCACACACCAGTGGGCTCCCAGATGTCAAGCCGAAGTCAGTCAGATGGCCATTGCCCAGCTGTCCTTCTAAACATCATACCAGAGCATGCCGCGACCTTAAAGGGACAGAGCCCTGCCTTGGCGCCAGCCACCATATAAGCTCCTTCCCAATGGGGGGAAAGGGGGAAGAAACAGCGGACACATCCGAACCAGCCATTCAACCTGTTCCATTGTATAGCCCCCCCCCCCTCTGTTAAAAGGCCAGGGAGAAAAGAAATAGCGCGTTGCGCCATAAATCACACACACCACCCTCTCTCTACTTTCTTTTCTGTTTTCTCTGACAACCCACGGCCATAATGATCCATATTCTTAGACCGTACAAAATCCCACTGATTCAGGCTGATAGATTCATTTCTCAAGTTTGGGAAAAGGTTTCTCTCTCACTCTCTTTCTCTCTCTCTTTTTCTCTCCCCTCTCCTCCCTCCTTCTCCCCCTCCCCCTCTCTCTCCACACACACATTTTCGAGATAATACTGGGACTATTATCTCAAATACTTTTCTTATGCCACCCACCTGAATCAAACAGAACTGTTACACTTCAGTTGTTCAAAATCTTTAACACGTCCCATGTGCATTTCTTCCTGATGCTCAGTTCTGCGTTGTGTCTTCCTTTTCTGCTTATTGAAGCTTACACACAGACACACACACACACACACACACACCACAACACTTGTATGCTTCCTCTTTTGCTAAAGAAACTTTGGAGAAGCGGAAAAAGTTCAGTTTGGATGAGGAAAAATGATTCTACGCCCTGTAGTCACACACATAAGGCTAATTTCACCCCCGTCCGCTCTTAATATTAATGGTTTCTGGTGCTGTCTCCTTCAGGTGGCCAAAGGAAGAATTGGAACGAGCAAGCCAAAATCCGCGTTTCAGTTTTAAGGTTATTCTCGGACTCTTTGATGAACAAACATGCTCCGTTGCACTTGAAATGGTTTATGCAGGGTTTCGCCAAAACAAATCTCGGCAACCCCCCCCCCCTCTTTCGCTGGCTTCTAAAGGACCGTTACAAGTTACTTATTTATTTAAAATCTGGCACTTGCCAAAGAGTTTGGAATGATAAAAGTGGCCCGGAGAGATAAAATTATGTGATGCACGTGTGATACTATGTATATACACAAATGCACACCTATTCATTCATATGCGCCCCACCACCACCACCACCACACAGAGAGAGAGAGATTCACTGACACGCACACAAGCATACAACACAGAGACTCGCACACACGCACACAAACGAGAGAAAAATCGCAGGCTGTGGTTTCATTGAACCGAACGGCAAAATGTCCTTTGGGTGTCCCGACCCCAGACTCTTGCCTTGCTGCCAACGCCTTAGGTAAACGGGAATCTACCGCGCGGGCGCTCTCTAAGAGATCCTCCTTGGCAGAAACCGCCGAGCCGCGATCTAGGGAAGCTTGAAGCTGGCGACGGAGACCTTTCAAAGGTCTGAGGAGTTAATTCCACAACATCCGAGTCCAAGGCTCCCCTGGCTTTCCGCTGGACGCACAGCAGCTCGGCGCAGAGCAGTTGGCTTGCGGCCCCTGTTCGCAAAGCCTGGCCAAATCAGCGGCACTCCTGCCTAGGGAACTCAAAGCGGAAGGCGTCGGAGTCGCCCTCCGTGCCCTGCTTGGACGCCTTTTCCAAAGGGGTCGGCCACCTTTCCTTCCCAAACAGACCCCCCCCCCCCACCAGCGCCAACACCCTAGACCACAGTGGCTAAGGGATTAAACGACAACCGGTTACACTTTCTCGCTTCTAGAAAGCCACAGGCTTCCTGTGCCGGTCCGAACTTGGCTTCAAGCTCAAGAACGGGAGTCCTGGCAGCCCCTGTGTAAAACGCCAGCCCAGCCCAATTTCGCCTTTTTTCAAATTCCCCCTCGGCAAGCCAGATTCTTTCACATTCAAAGTGGAAGGTTTGTTGGTTGGTTTGTTGGTTTCTTTGACTAACAAAAAAGACAACAGCAAAGGGGGAAAAAGTGTGAACCACAGCGAGAATAACAGCAAGCAGAAGAAACGAAATAGGGCGCTTTTTATATGTCCACGTAGACAATCTTTTTTTCTCCCGGATGTTTCTCAAAAGGCGCCCGGTACTTTGGTAGCCACGAGGGTTGAAGGTGAGAGTGAGTTTCTGTCTGGGGTTTAAGACATCCTCTTTTTCTTTTGGTTTTGTTTCAGTTGGACGACATGAGAGGGGGGGAAAGGGGGGGGTGTAAACGCAGAGGGAAAGAAAGACACCCCCCCCACCAGATGAATTTTGTGAAACATACAAACGCGCGCGCACCCAGCCGCCCTGAATTTTTTTAAAAAAATGATTTCTCAGAGTAAAAAATTCGAGCGCCTCGGAGTTGAGCGGTGGCAAGGAAGTTTGACGAACAGCGCCTCCTTGGGTGGGAAAAGAGATTTTCAGAGTAAATAAGAGGGAGATCGTAAGTAAGGCGGCGGGGATGGGGGGGGGACACAGAAAAGTAGCATCTTTCTCGCTTTCTCCCTCTCCCTCGCACTGCCTATTGAGAGTTAACGAAATAGAAGGCTTCTTTTTACTCTTTCTGTCAAACAAACCAATAGTTTCCTTCCCTTGAAAACTGTTTTTGGCGCTTCTTATGAAGGAACCTGAATAAACGGGGCATTTTTGGAAGATGCAACATTAACAAGTGTTTTCTACTGCTCCCTCCCACACTTCTTTAGAACTAGTGCAATAGAGCATATGCCTGGGAAGAGAAACATTAACGCTGCCCTCCGAGCATCAAGATAAAAAAAGTCGTATTTTAAAAATACAATGGGCTTCGCACATGTGAACAATTGCGTTCGTGGAGGGTCAAAGAGGACCGAACGGAGTTAGGAGACTTTTGATTGAAGTCAGGGAGTGAGTTTGGGAAAACGGCAGGATTTCAAATGCTAGCGGCACCCTGTGAGTCTAAAATTAGGGCGTTCAACCGGAAGAAACACGACAAAATGTGTCTAAATGGGCCAGGGGGCTCCAAACGTCTTCATTTGGGAAGGTGGAACAGAAGTGATGCGTGTCCGGAAAAGATTTGGGGGCGGGTGGGGTGGGGTGGGGGGGCGAGGCCAGGACAGACCCGCAAGTGTTCCTTCAAAGGCAGCAAAAGCGGATCCGTCCAAAGCTAGTTCAGTTGGAGGGGCATATTTTTCCCATTGCGAGAAAGGAAGGAAGGTCTGATGGCGGTAATAAGAGCAAGCCAAGATCCCGAGTAGAATGAAGACTGGCGGACTGGCGGCGGGGGCGGGCGGGCAAGGAAGTTTTCCAGCCTTTTCGGCCTGGGCAGCAGAGCATCCCTCTTGGGCTGGCAGAAAGACCTCGCCGCGGACTCGGCCGCCTTTTCTTCCTTCTCCTCTGTTGTTGCCGGGGCTTCCCTATAACTAGGCACCCCAATCTTTCGCTAACCATCCAACAAGGCGCGCCCCCCCTTTTTTTTACAAGTGGGAAGTTGGCAAGCCGACTTGATCCTCGTCACCCCACTTTTCGCATCTTCCCCCGACTCAAACTGCACCAGCAAGGATCGATCCCGGCTATTTCAGACATTATAATTGGCTTTAATTAAACATACTTCGTTCTAATTAACTGTGCAATTTTAGCATGCTTTGGACGCCGTTGTCGAATTTGATATTGTCAGTCCAGATGTCCTAATAAAATTCAACCCTCCACTCGAGGCTTCCATGTGCGCCGCGAACAAAATGCAAATGAACTGTAAAACCTAAAGTATTGTCAAAGGTATAATCAAGAAAGGTGTCTCCAAACTTCTCACTTTTTAAGTGATTATCACGCGGCAGTTAGAAAACGCAGATTTCCTGCAAGCACCGCGCCTGCATAATAGGGACCTTAACTCTTTCCTGCTCCAAGTGGCGCCCTTAAACCCAGCACCCTTCCCTACTCTGCCTCATCAGGGATCGCAGCTTTGCAGAACCCCGGCCACACACACACACACACACCTCCTGAGGTGCGCCCTTGGAGATTGAGCAATACGGTCGATGTCTTTGGGGAACCTCTTGCTTTCCCCAGCATTTTCGTGGTTATAAAATCCTCCGGAGGTCTGGGCTGGCTATGCTGGTGCAGTTTCTTTCCCAATGGGGCGGAAAGGAAACGGACCTTTGGACAGTAATTCAACAATGATGAAGGAGGCCACCCTCATTTAATCCAAGGCCAGAACTAATTTCTCTTCCTTTCCCCGCCTTGCCTTCGGAAAGAAGACCAGGGATCTTCTTCCGCCTCTTTTAAAGGCCGGGGGGTGTCTTGGAGCCCTCAAAATGTGGTCTGCCTTAAAACACCTCGAAAGCAAAGATATTGATACAATTTCCTAGACAAGCTTATACACTTTCTCATGGGTTTGTGCGGCTTGGGAGTTTTGATCCTCCGTCCAGGAATGGCAGGCGGGCGGGCATAAATGATCAAAAACCCCGGCCCTAAAGAACAGGAGCGCGTTAAAAAAAATGCTCGTGCACTACATGCATATAATACCACTACATTAATGGAATCATTTAAAGCTGTTGCTAACTTCACTTTAGGGGGAGAAAGGGAGAAAGTGGGGAGGGGAGAGAGAGAGGAGGGAAAGAAGATGAAGCGGACAAGCCTGTTCTCCGCGCGGGTGATTTGCATTTTCTTTCGGATATTGAAATGAAGGGAGAGCTGCTGGGCGGTTGGGCTGCCCAGAGCATAGCTGGGGGCCATGCAGAAATAAAAACAGAAAAAGCAAAGACGAAAGAAAGAAACCGGCTTCTCTTCTAGACTATTAATAAGCAATTTGTCCCGCTGAAATTTACAATGCAAAGCGGGCGAGGAGGGGAGGCCAAGCGGTGCGTGTTGGGGGAGAAAGAGACGAACCGGCCCTCCGCGCGTCCTTCTGTAGCTTTTTCCGCTGCGGCAACCCGCGCACTTCAACACGCCTTGGCTTACATTGCGGAGGGAAGGACCAACTCCCCCGCAAGGTGATTTACTGGGAATGCTTGAACTTCCCCCTCAGTACAAGTGTCGTTTGTACATTTGCGTAGCTTACCCGGGATCGAGCTATCCCCTTTTGCAAGTGAGTTTTTAACCCGTCCCTGCAGCCTCCCACCCTTTTGACACCTTGATTGCAAATCGATCGGCTGAATTCTAACTCGATTCCTTTTCCCGAAAATAAAGATTGCATTTTGTCCTGTTTCCCCCCCCCCCAAAAGCATATATAGAAGGGGTCTGAGAAATAAACATAGATTACCTTAGATAAACAAGTGCTGGGATTGTTCCCTCCCCAACAAAATTGCCCTTCTGGCTTTTTTTTAAAAAAAGGAGGGTGTGTGTGTGTGTGAAGACTTCGTGTGAACTAAACAGCGGGTATAGTCTGCCACCTACAGGACATTCGGCGCTTCAAATCCCCGGCCTTGGTTCGCGTTAGATTCTTTAGGTCTTGATTGCTGTTTAAGTCACTTATCAAAATTACTCGGTTATTTCTCTGTGCCATTTTGCTTATGAAACATTGATTGCTTTGTTATTTGAACTTTGGAAAGCGCTGTCTCAATAAGTAAATAAATAAAAGGAAAGAAAACCACCGTTCCTCACTTTCCAGATAATAAAAGGGTTGTCATTTTTAAAGACATTCGATTAAAAGGTAGGAAATGTAAAGATAATACTGTTTGATTTGTTAATCTAACTCCGCGATTTCAGAGTTGATGTCCCCAAAGACCAGGCAAGCCTTTTCTCTTTATTTATTTTTATTAAAACATCAATCTACTCTAGAGCTGGGTGAACTCAGTTTCACCTAGAGAACATAAAATTCTCCATACCAAGGAAATAAGCACCTTTCATAAATCAACAGTATTCCTGGCAGATCGATCAATTTTTGGTTGTTAATCCGAGAGGAGGAGTTTTAATTGCTTCCACCGTCTCTACGCCTCCCCTTCCCGGTTCAGACATCTTTCCATTTCCAGACCGGTCGAAGTAGTTTCGGTCTGATTTCAATATTTGGATGGAAGGCAAAGTCACCTCTTTCGATCAAATCACTTCCCCCGATCCTTAACGCGGTGTCCCTTTCCTGTTCTTCTTTCCCACCAGGGATACAAGCACAATCTTCGCTCCAACACGCCATCTTCCAATAGACACGGGCACAGTTTCCCTCCAAAGTTACTGAGGACACCACGGGAGACGTAAAGCAACCAAAAAAAAAAAAAATAACTAGGGGAAAGGAAAAGGGAAAGGACGCTTCGAGGTCGCCCTCTCCATCCTCGGAGCTGTTTGTGCCTGTTTCACGTCAATTGGGGATCAAATCAAATTGGCGGCAGCAGCAGCAGCATCAGGCACGCGGCTCTCGCTCTGCCCGATCAATCTGCCCTCCAGCCTAATTGGAGGACCAGAAAGGAAGCGCGCTTTTCTTTTGCTCTCTCTCCCCTCTTTTCCCTTCCCCAACGCAGCAAAGCCTCCCATCCCGCTCGGGCCACCCTGCCCGCTTTCTTTCCAATCATCAGGACCCCCACCAGAGACCGAAGAAGACCCGAGGGAGGGAGGTCCAGCCAGCCAGCCAGCCAGCGACCAAGCGAGGTTGCTTGTAACGATGGGGGCCGGCAAGCAAGCCCCAATCGCTCTTACCTTTCACGGCTAATTAGGCAACGGGCAGGTTTGTTTTGAGTTCACAAAGAAGGCCGTGTGTGTGTGTGTGTGTGTGTGTGTGTTTTATTGTGGACGTAAAGCTGGGGCTGATGTGTGATCTGGGCTATTGAATACAGAGGTCTTCAAACCTGGCCCTTTTATGACTTGTGGACTTCAACTCCCAGAATTCCTCAGCCAGCCATGCTGGCTGAGGAATTCTGGGAGTTGAAGTCCACAAGTCATAAAAGGGCCAAGTTTGAAGACCCCACTGATTTAATACATTACTTACCCTGCAACAGTCTCGGGGGAAAAGCTCCACGGGCCAAAGGGACGGGAGAAAAAAGCGCAGCAGTGCGCAAGCGCCCCTCCCCGGTTGAACTAAAGCGGGTGTGTGTGTGTGTGGGGTGGGGGGAGAGCGGGAAAGGAGCGGGACTTGCGGGAGGAGGAAGGCTGGGTCCCGCGGAGTCTGGTGGCGGGAAGGGAGGCGTGGCGGCGTCGTCTCTGGAGTTTAAGGCAAAGGCACCTCAGCCCGAGAAAGTTTCGGAGGCCAAGCTGGCGCCTCTGGGAGAAAGAAGGGCAGGAGGCAGCGGGGTAAAGGGAAGAACGGGGCGAAGAAACTCGAAGGGCTGTGCCGTTGTGCGTGGTGGCGGCGGCGGGGCCATCGAAGCCCTTTAAGCAGTCGGCCAGGGGCTGCCCGGGAGCCTCGGGAGCTTTTCCTGCACGCCGAGTTGGGCTAAATGTCCTATCTTTTTTTTAAGCCTTCCCGTTCAAGCTGTGAAAAAGGCCGCCTTTTCCCTCACGCGCCGTTTCCAACGCCTGCTTGGGGCGCGCTCCTCGGCTGAAGCGTGGCCATCGATGAACCGGGCTGGGGGAGATCCCAGGGTTTGTGACAGGGACTCTGCTTCGGGGAGCTGAAACTGGGGCGACGGGGAAAAAAAATCATGCCCGGGGCCTCCTTTTTTTCTTGAGGAAGGAAGGACGTTGCCCTCCCTCCCTTGGCAAAAAGGATTCCGATTTCTCCTCCCGCGCTTTTCTCTCAGGCGGGCGATTCGCCTCAGTTCGGGCGCGATCTCCCTCTGCTCCCGCCCGGGGCTTCAATAATGTTCAGCGGGGGCGGGGTGTGTGTGTGTGTGTGGTGTGTGTCAGTGGACCGTTTCCCCTCATTTTTGTGTGTTGCCAGCGTGCAAATCTGGAAGTCTTGACCCTAAACCGATTTTACGAATAAAAACCCCTCGCTTCTTTCCAGCTCTTTCTCAGGCGACTCACAGAGTTGCGCCAGGCTGGACTGACGGGAATTTCGACGGGAGGAGAAAAGGCGCCAAACGAGGCTGAAAGCGGCCGGACTGAGGCCAGCAGCCCGCACGTGTGCTCCGACCCTCTTCGCCGTCACCTCCGGGAGCGGAGTTTCTGGGCCGGCCAGAATTACGGGAAAAATTTTACCACGCGTTTTCATTTTTTCCCCTCTCTTTTCTTCCTTTTTCCTATTCTTCGCCACGGCTGCACCTGAAAAGGTTGGCGATGCAGATGAAAGAAGAAACCACCCGAGAAAGCGGCCCGATCGGTCGCTTTCGTTTCCCGGCCGTTTCCCCCTCAGACCTTTCAGCTGTTGGAAGGCCGAGAGAGGGAGGCTGCCGAGGCCGAGCCTGCCCCGCCGTTTGTGCCAGTTGCAGCAACTGGTGGCATTTGCTAACTTTGTTCCCCCGGGGACATTTGAAAAGAGCCCGCCTGGGTCCTTCCCCCCCCCCCGAAGACTCCGCCTGCATGCTTTGAAAGTGGGTTGCGTGGCCTTGCTGACCCTCGCACACAGCTCCGGCTAGCTGCGAAATCAATGGGGCGGCGGGAAAGAAAGCTATGAGGCGGATTCCTGCCTAGGAGCAGAATCCCAACGGTACTAGGCCGTTCCTCCGTGCGCGCCAGCTTCGGAATAAGCCTTATTCCCACCAGTGGGAGTTATTTACAGGTTAAAAATAAGCTTTGGAAGCGGGGTGCGTCTGATTTCCTGCTTAAGTGGTAAGTGGATGTCGCACTTCATCCTGTGGGGTGAAGCCAAACGTGCCAGCAGCGCTGCGTCCCTTGTCTCGACTCTCTCCACGATGCACTGAAATCTTAAAAACACGTTTCAGCGTGGACCTCGGTTTATGAACCTCGCCCTTTATTTTTTATTTTTATTTTAATTCCATTTATATCCCGCCCTTCTCCGAAGACTCAGGGCGGCTTACAAACTTAGCAGTAAAATTAAAATTAAAATTACATGTTTAAAAGCAGTCCATACACTTCCTGAGATTTAAGCCACGTTAATTCTTGAAAAGGCAGTGGCAAGTCACCACCCTGGGTAGATCTTTAGATTAAAAGTTGGGGGGGGGGAATCCCCTGAGCTGTGTTCTGGCTTGAAGGCCTCACTTGGCCTATTGACTGGGACAGCATTTTCTTTTACAGAAAAAAAGAGGAAACAGAAACACTATCGGAGTTCTTTTTAAAATTCACCCCCCACAATAATCTTCACTTCAAATAAGTGGTTTGCCCTGTCCTGAATAAATTATGAGAATTCAGATCAGATTGGAGTAGGTTAACCTTTTTTCAAAAAAGACGATCAATGATGGAAGCAAAATGATTTTTTTACCGTAGAAACAAGAGGTGAAGACTAGACTTCTAGATCATTCAGCAGTTTCTTCTTTTCTGAAACATTCAGTATATGAGGGAGGGGGAAAGACCCCAATTCTGGAAAGGTACAATATTCTCCATCTCTTCACAAGCCCGGACTGGCCTTTGGATTCATATTAATTTTTAATTTTAATTCCCATTTATATCCCGCCCTTCTCCGAAGACTCAGGGCGGCTTACAAGCTTAGCAGTAGCCTTCATTCTATGTATATGCCTGCTTGTTAGGGCTTTCACACACACCCCAAGCGGCATTATTACAAAGTCAGCTTAATTGCCCCCAACAATCTGGGTCCTCATTTTACCTACCTCGGAAGGATGGAAGGCTGAGTCAACCTTGAGCCTGGTGGGATGCGAACCTGCACTAATTGCAGGCAGCTGGTGTTACTTAAGGAGGCATTAGCCCACTGCTCCACCAAGGCTCTTTTTACATCACAAGTACATTTTTTACATGAACTTTTATTAAAAATGAATCTGTACATAGTTAAGTGCCCTTTTCCCTAAGATGTGTGGAATGAGCTGCACACTAAGATAGTGTTCATGAAAGTCAAATATCAAGGTTGACTCAGCCTTCCATCCTTCCGAGGTAGGTAAAATGAGGACCCAGATTGTTGGGGGCAATAAGCTGGCTTTGTAATAATGCCACTTGGGGGGTGTATGAAAGCCCTAATAAGCAGGCATATACATAGAATGAAGGCTACTGCTAAGCTTGTAAGCCGCCCTGAGTCTTCGGAGAAGGGCGGGATATAAATGGAATTAAAAAAAAATATCAATTTATTATTTTTGTGTGCAGCTAGACTTGTTTGATTGTGGTGGGATATAAATGTAATAAATTTCATTCTTTGCATATTTAATTAAAACAATGTTGTCAAGTTAAATGGGTTTAATTTGGAATTTAACTCTGCCCCCTTGCTTGGGAACAACACCTAACCGGATGGAATAGATTTAATTTCTAGGACATAGAATTGCAATGCCATGAAATGTGTATATTAATGCTAACTTTTATCAACCCAGTGAGTAGAAAAGCTATTGAATGTAATCTAAGTCTGCAGATTGAAATGCTTTTAGGGAAATGCTCTTTTGAGACAAATAGGATGTACTTATAAACAATAGGGTTACATTATTAGGGAAGTATAACTGAGTGGTTAGTGGAGTAGAAAATATGAAACCAATGAAACTGATCCTTTAATATTATTAATACATGTCATGTAGAAAAGCCAATATATTAAATTTTCATACTGATATGTTTTAGTGATTTCTCCTTCATGCTAAAACAATATTCACTAAATAAGCCACCACTGGCTACAACTAAGTCTAAAAATGATCTAAAACTAATAGCTTGGTTCACACAATTAAGCCAAAGTGAAACAAGACATGTTAGGATTTGGTATAATATTGTAAATATGTGGATCTAGTCAGTGAATATTTAAGAGTACAAACCCATATTATGTGGATGACATTTAAGAGCTTCTCTAGAGAGGCTTCTATTGTGTGAACTCCTTATCTTATTCATAATGAGAACTTACCATACAACCATTTATAAAGTGGCCTGTAAAGATATGTTGAACCAGTTTGGTACAGTAGTTAAGATATCAGACTAGTAACCAGGAGATTATGAGTTCTAGTCCTGCCTTAGGCACAAAGCCAGCTGGATGACCTTGGCCCAGTCACTTTGTCTCAGCCCTAGGAAAGAGGTAATGGCAAATCACTTCTGAAAAACCTTCTCAAGAAAGCTTCTCACTGTCTTGTCCAGGCAATCTCTGAGAACATGACGAGATAGAATTGGAAGAAAACAAAACGTGCTAAAGGAGAAAAACGTATAAAAACTTCACAGTCAACCTAACTAGTAGTACTGGGAGTTTTCACTCTAGACTTACTTTCAGAGTAGGCTCAGAGTAGCAATTAAATTAAATTGCTTTTTGACTACCAGTGACTAGTTTTGTGGTTTTTACAGTACAAATAGTCCTCAACTTATGACCACAATTGAGCCCAAAATTTATGTTGCAAGCGAGACAGTTAAGTGAGTTTTGCCTCTTTATATGGCCTTTCTTGCCACAGTTGTTAAGTGAATCCCTGCAGTTGTTAAGTTAGCAACAAATTGCAAAATGAATCTCCCTTCCCTGTTGACTTTATTTGTAGAAGATGCCAAAGGTGATTAGGAGGTGGTGCAGTGGTTAGAATGCAGCATTGTAAGCTAATAAAATAAATAAATAAATAAATAAATAATTCTGCTGACTGCCAGCAGTTATATTCTCACTGGCTCAAGGTTGACTCAGCCTTCCTTCCAAGGTCGGTAAAATGAGGATTGTTGGGGGCAACATGATGACTCTGCAAACTTAGGACTATACAGCACTAAGAAGTGATATATAAGTCTACGTTCTATTGCTATTGCTATCCTATGACCCTGGGACATTGCAAATGTCAAAAATATGAGCCAGGTACTTAGCATCTGAATTTTGATCATTTGACCATGTTGCAATAGTTGTAAGTGTGAAAAATGGCGATAAGTCTCTTTTTTCAGTGCTGTTGTAACTGCACGATCACTAAAGAAAAGGTTGTAAGACAAAGACTAGCTGTACCCCAAACAATACCAAGTTTCTTTCGATCACCAAGCTGAAAACAGGAGCTTTTTTCACAATCATTTGGAACTAAATGCATTCAGAGGTACACTTGAGCAAATTGGAAGGACATTGTATTTTGTTAAATTAATACCATGTAAAGTTAAATGCTTATTTCTGAACAATCTAGAAGTCTTAGGAGCAGTGCAGGAAATTACTATAGTAATTGAATGTAGGAATCCTCGGAAGTTATTGCTGTCTCTTGAGATTGCTGCTCCTGAACCATTTTTGTGACACGAACAACTTTAGGCCAGTGTTTGCCATTTGATTAGCTGAACATTTATTTTGACATATGTGAAATGTACATATGTAAATTTAATGTAGAGGGAAAATTAATAAAACCCTTCCCTGTCAAAATTAAAACACCAACATATTTTGCATTGAATTTGAACTTTGTTAATGTAATTGAAAATTAAGCCTTATATAGAGCAAGGAAAATGATAAGCCCAATTATTCAAGATTTATAAAGGAATAACCAACAATATTATTATAATAAGAACACGAATTACTGATGTTGTGAAAGAAGAAAACTGGGAACTCAGTTTTAGTAAAATGAAAAGCAAAGTGTCCTTTGAGTCAAACTAAACTTTTAATGATTTTACTTTCATGACAGTAACAAGGAAGACATTTGCAACTGCTTCTTCCAAAATACTGTATTTCTTTTTAAACTTATGGCCTAGTTCAGGGGTAGGGAACCTTGGCTCTTTTATGACTTGTGGACTTCAACTCCCAGAATTCCTGAGTAAGCATGGATGGTTCAGGAATTCTGGGTATTGAAGTCCACAAGTCATAAAAGAGCCAAGGTTCCCTACCTCTGGCCTAGTTTACAGTTCTAGTTAGTATATTTTCATGGCCTTATCCAAACACTAAATATGGTCTGCTATAGCTTTTCAAGGAACTGACACCTAACTGGGTTTAATATATTAAACTGGGTTAATACATATCAAACACTCTTTTCCAACAACCCAAGAGGCGGCTTTACACATGGACATCACCAGACGGTCAACACAGAAATCAGATTGACTATATGCTCTGCAGCCAAAGATGGAGAAGCTCTATACAGTCAGTAAAAACAAGACCAGGAGCTGACTGTGGCTCAGACCATGAGCTTCTTCTTGCAAAGTTTAGGCTTAAATTAAAGAAAGTAGGGAAAAGTGCTAGGCCAGTCAGGCATGAATTAAATCATATCCCTGTTGAATATACAGTAGAGGTGACAAATAGATTTAAGGAATTAGATCTGATAGAGTGCCTGAAGAACTATGGACAGAGGTTCGCAACATTGTACAAGAGGTAGCAACCAAAACCATCCCAAAGAAAAAGAAATGCAAGAAAGCAAAATGGCTGTCTGAGGAAGCTTTGCAAATAGCTGAGGAAAGGAGGGAAGCAAAAGGCAAGGGAGAAAAAGAAAGATATGCCCAATTGAATGCAGAATTCCAAAGAATAGCTAGAAGAGATAAGAATGCCTTCTTAAATGAACAATGCAAAGAAATAGAAGAAAACAATAGAATAGGGAGGACCAGAGATCTTTTCAAGAAAATTGGAGAGATGAAAGGAACGTTTCATGCAAAAATGGGCATGATAAAGGACGAAAATGGCAGGGACCTAACAGAGGCAGAAGAGATTAAGAAGAGGTGGCAAAATTACACAGAAGAACTATACAAGAATGAGCTTAACATCCCTGACAATCACAATGAGGTGGTCACTGACCTCGAGCCAGACATCCTAGAATGTGAAGTGAAGTGGGCCTTAGAAAAGCTGAGCAACAACAAAGCTAGTGGAGGTGACAGTATTCCAGCTGAGCTATTCAAAATCTTAAAAGACGATGCAGTAAAAGTGCTACACTCATTTTGCCAGCAAATTTGGAAGACTCAACAGTGGCCACAGGATTGGAAAAGATCAGTTTACATTCCAATCCCAAAGAAAGGCAGTGCCAAAGAATGTTCAAACTACTGCACCATTGCACTCATTTCTCCTGCTAGTAAAGTTATGCTTAAAATCCTGCAAGCTAGACTCCAGCAGTATGTGGATCGAGAACTACCAGATGTACAGGAAGGATTTCGAAGAGGCAGAGGAACTAGAGATCAAATTGCTAACATACACTGGATCATGGAGAAAGCTAGAGAGTTCCAGAAAAACATCATCTTCTGCTTCATTGACTATGCTAAAGCCTTTGATTGTGTGGATCATAACAAACTGTGGCAAGTCCTTAAAGAGATGGGAGTACCAGACCATCTTATTTGTCTCTTGAGAAACCTATATGCGGGCCAAGAAGCAACAGTGAGAACTGGACACGGAACCACTGATTGGTTCAAAATTGGGAAAGCAGTCCGGCAAGGCTGTATACTGTCGCCTTGCCTATTTAACTTATATGCACAGCACATCATGAGAAAGGCAGGGCTAGATGAATCAAAAGTTGGAATTAAGATTGCCGGAAGAAACATCAACAACCTAAGATATGCAGATGATACCACTCTAATGCCAGAAAGTGAAGAGGAACTAAAGAGCCTCTTGTTGCGAGTGAAGAAGGAGAGTGCAAAACTTGGGTTGAAACTAAACATTAAGAAAACCAAGATCATGGCATCTGGTCCTCTCAATTCCTGGCAAATAGATGGGGAAGAAATGGAGGTAGTGACAGATTTTATTTTCCTGGGCTCCAAGATCACTGCAGATGGGGACTGTAGCCAAGAAATTAAAAGACGCTTGCTCCTTGGGAGGAGAGCCATGGCAAATCTAGACAGCACACAAAAAAGCAGAGACATCACCCTGTCAACAAAAGTGCGTATAGTCAAGGCTATGGTCTTTCCAGTTGCAATGTATGGCAGTGAAAGCTGGACCATAAGAAAGTCTGAGCGCCAAAGAATTGAGGCCTTTGAACTATGGTGCTGGAGAAGACTCCTGCAAGTCCCTTGGACTGCAAGGCGATCAAACCGGTCAGTCCTAGAGGAGATCAACCCTGACTGTTCTTTAGAAGGCCAGATCCTGAAGCTAAAACTCAAATACTTTGGCCACCTAATGAGAAGGAAGGACTCACTGGAGAAGAGCCTAATGCTGGGAAAGATTGAGGGCACTAGAAGAAGGGGACGACAGAGAATGAGGTGGCTGGATGGAGTCACTGAAGCAGTAGGTGTGAGCTTAAATGGACTCTAGCAGATGGTAGAGGACAGGAAGGCCTGGAGGAACGTTGTCCATAGGGTCGCGATGGGTCAGACACGACTTCGCAACTAACAACAACAAATATATATCAGGCTAGGAAATGAGCATTTAAATGATAATAAATAGAAAAGGTAGAAGAGTCTGTCTGAAGAAAAGGTAAAAAGCTGCCTCTTTGTTCCAAAATGCGCTTTGAGTTTGAGATTTGTAACCAGTTTTAATGGTAAAGAAAGCAGTTATGGGACTAAAAAAGGACAGTCTGGTCTCAGTTGTGGATGTTAAACGGGGACTACCTGCAACTCAATGAAATATGTTGGTTGTTTTGTCAACAAACAGGTCAAAACTCATCATTCGGGGAACAAAAAATCCACCATTAACTCCAGGAAGTGCCTGACACTTCCCAGGAGCTTTTGCAGCAAAAGAGTTCTGTCATCACTAGAACCTTACCAAATGACCTAGCATACATCAGCAGATGTTTCTTATAATCTGCAAATAATCAGTTTCACAAAATTGCAATAGAGGTAGTCCTCAAATTACAGCTGTTCATTTAGTGACCATTCAAAGTTACAGCACTGAAAAAAGTGAAAAGACTATTTTTCGTACTTATGACCATTGCAGCAGCATCATGGTCATGTGATCAAAATTCGGATGCTTCATAACTGATCCATATTTAAGATGGTTGCAGTGTCCCTGGGTCACGTAATCACCTTTTGTGACCTTCTAGAAGCAAAGTCAATGGGGAAGCCAGATTCACTTAACACTCATGTTGCTAATAGCTGCAGTGATTCACTTTAACAACTGTGGCAAGAAAGGTCATAAAATGAGGCAAAATCCCCTTAACAAATGTTTCACTTAGCAACAGAAAATTTGGGCTCAATTGTGGTTGTAAATTTCTTGGCTGAAGGCTCAGAGAGCCCTTGGACATTCAAACTGACCAATCAGTAATATGAGATGTGATTATCTGTCCTCCAGAATCTGGAATTCATAGGGGAAGAGGGGCAAATGACAGCATGTATATGTGATAATGCCAAAACAGACAGGAAGTCACTTTTATTAGAGTCATGTGCTCCAGATGATTTCCCCCTCCACCCCAACACGAGCACTCACGGGAGAGAGAAAACTCAAGAATTCTGGCACGGTCTCTACAGAGACCTGAGCAAGTCTGTTGTTCATTGGTATCATAAAACTTAATTTGGGCTGGCTTGCTTATCTAAAATATCTGACTTGTTGAGTAAGCTACTTTATTCCCAACTAACTCACTAATTATATACTGGGCATAGTTTTTTCCTAAAACACAAAGCTGTGTTTCGTAATTTCCTCATCAACATAAGAAGGGAGATTCCTATGTAAGTTGTCTTGAGTTCCTAGAGAAAACTCGGAATATAATCCTCCTTTTCCTCCTCCTTCTCTTTATAATAATTGCTATTGAGACGATTGTTCTGCTTGTATCGTGGTGTGGCTAGAAAGAGGGACAGGTGCTAATGAAAGTAATTGAACTTGAATAGCGTAAGTTGCCTTTCCAATATCCTACCATATCCAATTGTTTTTGGAGACCCAGGAAAACTGTCACTTTTAAAACTGATTGAATGAGGTTTCTGAATAAGTTTACTGAAGCTAAAATAGGCTTTATGCCTAGTTACACCAGTTTTCTAGTATATGATTTCTTTTATGGATAACTGGCTTATCTTCCTTTGCCCTCTTATTCAATACATATTTATTTACAATTGGACTGTAGGGTGATTTGTAAATACTTAAAGGTCTATCTCCCTCGACTCTCTAGAGCGCTTGTAAGTGGCATTGGCATTTTAAAGCTTACATTTGAAGTCCCACAGGAAACATTCAAACAATATGTTACTGTGATAAAATTGGCCAGATAAAATGGGTTATGTAAGCCAATAGGAACATTCTATAATGCATGTAGCATGTATCTAACAGCATGAGTGGTTCATTTGCCAGGTAATCCCATTCCTTGTTATCAGACTGGAAGGTTTGGAGGATGACTTTCAAGTCAAAAGACATGAAATTATCCATCTATGCTTTATTTTAAAAATTAGGCTCTATAACAGGGTTGTCAAACTGCCGGCCTGCGGGCTGGATGTGTCAGTGCCAAAACCACACCCATCCCATTGCCGTCAATGGAAAAAAAGTCGCGATACATCGCAACATGTCATGAGACGTTGCCAGTTTGACACCCCTGCTCTATAAAATCTCACTTTCACAGGACTATCATACTCCCAACAAATTTACACAAGTTGCTACCTCAGGTTAAATTCAGTTGCTGGCATTTCTAACGAGGAGAAGCTAGTGAGGCTGTTTGTCCCTTTCTTCTTTCAACCCATTCATGTGTTGCTTCAGCTTCTTTCAGGTTTCTTTCTCTTGTGCTTAAGTCTCGGTCCTATTTCTGTCTTGTTGTCAGTTGGCTTTATTTAGTGACCATGTCACCGCTGCAGAAATGCTAAAGAACTTGCCCTTGGTATTAGCATCTTATTTTTGCAGTGGTGCATTTCCACAAGTACTGAAGCAACTTTTCTGCTTTCAGACTGTAGATTTCCTTACGACGGCATAGATATCTGCTATACTTTTATTAAAAGGCAAACTGTACAATATATGAAATTCAGTTAAAAAGTCTGCAGAGCAAGTGATTATTCTCTTCATTCACTTGTGCTTTCCTTCTTTCACCGAAATTATTTTGTTTCCTTGTATATAGGATCATCTTATGGGACGCAGGAAACGAGCCTTCTCCGTGGCTCCTGCCCTCTGGGATGTATTGCCCCCAGAGATCTGTACTGCTTCCACTACATTGGTTTTTCACAAAATGGTGAAAATCTGGTAGTTCTACCAGGCTTTGGATAGGATGGCTGGTTGCCCCCCCCCTCTCCCCCCCTGGTTATGGAACAACCAGTCAGTCATCAGTTATTTTCCTTGATAGATGTTATTTTTTAATTCAGATTCACTGTAAACTGAGGAGTTGGGTAGTCTTGAAATTAGAATATTAAATTAGGTTAAAATGCATAATATTCAGAAAAGAACTTTCTACATTTTCCTATTTTTCACAGACTCTATTCCTTTCTATTTCTGAATACAGCTTTGCAGCTACTCTTCTTTATAGATAGTAAGCAAAGGTTCATAGTAGAAAAGGTCACACTTTCAACAAGCAGTGCCATTTCCTTTAGCACATGCTTTCTTTAAGTAACTGTCTTTATGCCATAGTCTCTTCCAATTTCCAAATTGGAGATGAGGTTACAGGGGAAGAGGTTATGTATCAGGTGACCATGAGTTCAAGAAAAATGTGCCAACAATAGGCACTAGGGACATGAGAAGTGAAATATCTCTCATACACATGCAAACTTATACAACTTCAGTCACATGGTTATGTTAGGCAAAACTGAAAATAAGTTAGATTCTGTTTGTATATCTACAATTAAATGAGAGCAAACACCGAACATGACCTAAACAGAAAGTCTTAGGATCTACACCAAAAGACACTAGAGAAAATGAAAGAATATGAAAAAGAATAAGACATTTATCAGGTATAAATATTAATAAAACATGGTGCTAGCATTACGTATATAAAAATTTAAGACTAAAATGTTAAGAATTTCTATTTTTTTAAAAAATAATGAATTTTAATCATATAAACATTTTGAACACATGTATACTTACAAAAATGTATAGTCATATATCAAAGATGATTTTAAAGAATAACAAGTACTGAATAGTACTTAGAATTCAAGTAGAATTATCAATATATTTCTTGAGAAAAAATATACAAACTAAAATGGAAAATTATTTTTATTTAAATTAAGCCTACTAGAAGAAATAACTCTATTAAATAAAATACCATATAGCATTGTGTAGCCACGTTTGTCCAGGTCTGGAGATGTAACTCCATAATTTCCATAATTTCAAAAGCAATGGTTGCCGGTAATATTATGACCTATAAATTATAATTGTAAGTATTTTATTTTTAAGCAGTAATCAATAGAATAGATAGTTCACCTATCTGTCAAAATCTTTTGTATGGAGAACTTTTTATATGCACATTTGTGTAGCAATAATTTATAAATGTTGATAAAATTATTCATTTTCCTAATACCAATGAAAAGTGCCTTTCTCTTTATAGTTGAAGATGGATTTTCTGTTGTCAGTGTGTTGAAAGAGACTTTCCCAGACCTTGTCCAATAATTGGATTTTGCTTGTGCTTTCTGAATACTAGAAAGAAGAACATCACAATAAGCAAATTTATGACTGGGTTTATTTTTTGAGTTGCGTATGAGCTAAATAAAATTACACAACAGTAAGACATATGCACACAGCATCCTGCTGTGTCAGTGTATTGCTCCAACAACCTTGGAAGAATGGAAGGCTGAGTCAACCTCGAGCCGGTGAGAATCGAACTGCTGGCAGTTGGCAGAATTAGCCTGCAATAATGCTCATATAAAGGCATTTATGTAACTTTAATAGCCGCAATCAACGTATCTGGAATTGAAGTAGCCACAGTGCAAGAAATGCCAAATACTGGGGTAATATAGTCATTGCATACTCAATCCTGCAAAGATTCAACCACATGTGGAAGCTGTGTTTTTATCCTTGCACAAATATTTGGAAATTAGTGCATATGATTTTGTGTAAGCTATGATACAAGTGATTGTACTATTTATTCTATAAGGAGTACTTGTGTTACTTGTGTTGTGCTAGTTGTGTGCAATTCCTAGCAGAACAATGCTGTCTCATGATTTTGTTGTCTAGTAATCCATCATTGGAAGCAAGTCAAAGGTCTTTCATGACAAGATGTTCTGTACAGAGACAATTATTTTAATTGCTGATTAAGTTTTATAGCAGTATTAGTATTTGCTTTCACTCAGCATCACAGTAAAAATAGCTCTACTAGCTACAGAAAGGAGGCAAATAAAAAGTTAAGGCATATGTCTGAAAAAAAAGATTTTAAAATTTGATTTGTCATATTCTATTTCACCCTTTTTCAACAGAGGATATGGAAGTATTTGATTTTGTTTCTTTCCTTAAATACCTTAGAATATACTGTTGCAAAGCATTGTTAAGCCAGCAAAGAAGACTAGTCCAAACCATAAACTGAACTTCACAGATGAGTGAGGACTTTTGTTGTTGTTGTTGTTGTTGTTGTTGTTATTATTACCAATGATGCTCAGAGGAACACTCAAAACATTGAAAGGTAAATGGTAATCAAACATACAACCAGTTCAAAAAGTAAGCATCACAACACAAATTTAAATTTGCAAATTTAAGCAAATTAAATGTCCTATGTATAGTGTTCAGTGAATGCTATGGCTATGAGAAGAATTGAACCAATTTAACATGTGCCTGTCCAGGTAAGCAAATAGTTTTGTATTGCTGTGAGCATTTGGAAAGTGCATTTAAAGGATCCCATCAAAAGCCTGTCAAGGGAGATTGTTAACATCTGAGATTAAAGTATTATTATTAGAATACATGAATAAGACACAATGCTATTGTCATGTGATGCTTACGTTACAAAACACAGGAGCTCTGTTGCCTGGATTTCTTACAAATAAAGTAATGGAAAATCAGTAACTACTGTATTTAAAATATTTTTCTCCAAATGGATATCCTGTTTTGTTTTTTTACCCTTACCAACTTGTCTCCAAGATTGTAATGCAGTCTACTCAAACTATATATATCCATCTGGACATAAATCTGATCCTGGGAATATTTTAAAAAACAACACACTATAATTCCTGGGTACTTTTCTTTCTTACAGCTCCAAGGAAATATTGTGCTATTTGAAGAATTATGGTACTTCTTTTTGAGGTATTGTTTTAACTTTAATTTTAGCAAAGAATTTAATAAACGTTTACTGTACTTGTCGTATGCATAAAGTTTTTCTTAGTTTACCAATCCCAATATAGTAGATATGTAGCTTTTAAGACATATGTGAAAATACAATAATAATTTAAATGAAGCTTTTACAAACCCAATAATCTTTTTTTTAATATTTTTAAAAATCCATGTCCCAAAATCATATTATATAGCTTCTATACAGATTAACAACACATCTCCATTTGTAGTCAGCCAGGACACATAAAACGAGGATTAATCATTGCAATTTACAGCGAAAGGCAAGGTGCACAATAATATTTTAAAAATGTATAAAACTACACATTTGCTGCTTTGTAAATCTGAGAAAAGAATTATAGTAATCCAATTTCTGCTTCTCTGCTAGCCTGAGTGCAATTAGACTATTTGTCCCATAGAGACATATTTTCTGCTCTGTCCTTAAGCTTATTCTAACATAGCTCACTTCCTGTCTAACTAGAGAATGACTCTATCTTCCCTGTGTTAGTGCTAGACAAAATCTTTTCTTTTAATGCTATTTTAAGCCAGGATCCTGCCTGGTTTCCTAAAGTTGTTTGACTTTGGGCCTCCATTCTATCTCTATGAATTCCTGATCTGTCTGAACATTTTTAGATTCCTTAGCTGAAAGGAATTATCCTGCTATGTTGCAGTCAAAGTTCCTTGCTCTCCAGCTTCCCTGTGCATATTATATCACGGGTCTAATCTTAACTAGTCAGTTCCCACAACTTTTCTTCAGTCCACAATATGCTGAGACTTCCCATCCACTTGCTATTCTTCCCATCAGATCCTTTCCCTATCTCTGCTTTTCTTTAAAATCAGATGGCATCTTCCCAAGCAACAGTGTGACTGCATTTCTAATAGTAATAGCAACTGTTAAAGTTTCTACTGGTTCACCATCTAATAATTTAATGTTATGATGTTTAAAATCTTCTAATGAGAATTGTTTGATAAAAAGAGATCCTATGAACATTTCAGAGAAGAAGAACATTTTATAGTATGAGGAACAGCTCCAAGCAATCTATAACTTTCAACAGAACAGTTTGGGCATTTTTCTTCATGGATATTATTAAAGGTTGAGAATTCCTTGAGGAAAAAGATACTTAACAGATATTCCAGAGAAGAAAAAGGTTTTATTTTATGAGAATAAGGTGGAGGGAGTGATTTAAATTTAATGAGTTAATTGGAGTTGGGATGGATTTTTACAAGTCTGATAATACACAATTGAAAGAAAGCTCTAATGTAGTTTTGTATTTAGAAAGTGGATTTGAAAATGTTTTTCTTACGTTTTTATATGCAGTATAATGTTTGAGTAATTCCTAATGTTTGCAAAATATTATTGAAAGTAAAATTAAAAGTATGAATGGTTAGAAATATTTTTAAACAAAAGTCTAGAATTCTTGAATTCTTAAAATTCTTTTAAAAAGTTTTTCTCCTTTAAGGTTAAAGAATTTGAAAGAATGGGTTAATATAAATGATGATAGTTTATAAAGATTAATAGGTACAAACAAATACATATATTATTTTCCACACCAAAAAGACAAAAATAGAGATGGTTAAATCGATTGTTTTATTCAAAGAAAATAACATATTTAATTTTGTTTCCATTTGGAAACAGCTTCTGGAGTTTGTGCTTGTGATGGAAAGAATGAAGGTCTGATTTTGGTTTTTCTAATTAGGTTTGTTATAGAAATGTCTAGAATATATTATTGTGTAAAAGTAAAAAGTAGAGGTTGTAGGGCTATTATCTATGCTAAAGAGTTGGAAGTTAACGCCTTTTTCTTTTTCCCTTTTCCCCCATACGTTTTTTGTTCTCCTTTTTTTCCTCCTTTAGTTTCCCATTATTTTCATTTTCTTTGTATTTTATACTCTGATAAACTAATAGAAATTTTCACACACACACACACACACACACACACACACACACACACACACACACACAATCGTCAAATGGCTCTTGAGCCACACTAGCACTTTGAAGATCCTCTGTTGCACTCTTTCTTCCTTAATTAATGACACTGTGAAACCACAAGATTTTTCAGTCTGATATTCAGTTAGATTTTTAACTATTTCTTTGTATCTTTGGAATTATGTATATTCTCCCTTCAACTTTTGAACCACTTTCCCTCGCTAGGCTGCTATCCAATATCTGATATAATTTATTAGTACAACTAATCCAATGTGCAGTTTGAGTCAGAACCATTACCTATAGTTTAAAATTACTAATTTCTTCCTATTTTTTGCTACCAAGCTTTATTTTCTCGTGCTTCCTCACATCTTAGATTGTAATTAACTATGAATCCTCATATTGAATTGAACTGAATACGTTATTTGGCCAAGTGTGATTAGACACAAGGAATCTGTCTCTGGTGCAGAAATTCATGGTGCACATGCAAAGCAACAGAATAATGATTACATTATTATAATAAAGCCAATAAGAGAGGGCAGATAATAAGGGATAAATAATAATACTACAGCCATACTCCTTGGGTAAATACACATAGACACTAGACAACATAGATAAATAGACATTAGATAGCACTGTGAGAATTAGGTTTTTAGGTGAAAGAAAAAAAACCCCACCCTGTATCTAGTTGTTTTGGTCTGCAATACTCTGTACCACCATTCTGAGGAGAGGAATTGAAATAGGTTATGTCCAGGATGTGAGGGGTCTGCAAATACCTTCTCTGCCCTCTTGCTGGCTCATGCAGTATACAGTTCCTCAATGGAAGGCAGGCTGATTGCAATTGTTTTTTCTGCAGTCTTACCTATCTGTTGGAGTCTATTTGTTCTGTTTGAGTTCTGTACCAAACCAGACAGCTATAGAAGTACATATGACAGACTCAATAATTCTTTGTAAAACCTTTTAACACTTTATATCATTTGTAAGACTCATTAAAAATCATAACAATGATTTGTCTTTGTAACACTTCATATCATTCCTTCAAATCAACAGGCTTTGCAACAAGGATATAACATAACCATTTCCTTCTCTACATTTCTTCATTACAATAGTTAAAAAGTTGATGATCAATCTCTGTTTTCCCAAGGAGGATGCCTAACAGTTCCAATGCCCTTTGCTGCAAATCATTTTACTTCTCTTTTAATAGAGAAGCCATTGAACTTTTCTCAGCTCTCTACGATTCCTTATTCTTTTTTCCATGTCATCAGCATGTTGAAATTCTTTGCTTCTCTCTTAGCTTGTATCCAAATACCAAGTACCAGAGCACTGTGTTTGTAGACCATGTATGTTAGAAGCCAATTTGCAACATGTTTCCAACTCACAAATCTTGCTGCTTAGACACTGAATGACAACAAATTTACCATCAGTTTTGCTAGGAAATTT
The DNA here is from genome assembly GCF_947247035.1 of Vipera ursinii. Classification (NCBI taxonomy): domain Eukaryota; kingdom Metazoa; phylum Chordata; class Lepidosauria; order Squamata; family Viperidae; genus Vipera; species Vipera ursinii. The sequence goes on from NC_139518.1 coordinate 65,530,027, forward strand.
GGTAGACAACATCATGACCTACTGACTGATAAGGTAAATATTTATACCAACTCTGTAGAAAGTTGATCCAAACTATCACATTATTCTGCAAGCAGCACTCTTTCTGAGACTACTGTAGACTAAAAACATACCTGTACAGAAAAAATAGCAGAATTCAGAAAACATTGAGAATAAGAGACATCATCTGAGATCCTTGAAAAGACAAAAGAATAACAACTGTGAGTTTACAACTACAGTATTTTATTGACTCCAACAAGGCCTTTGGCTGTATAAAAATCTCTGGGCCACATTAAATTTCCATAGCAGACTCTTTTCTCTGGTCCATGCATCTAACTTTGGGCTCTGTGGTTTTCAAGAACTCTTCTCTCTGTATGGCAGAATCAATAAGATTCTATGACTGGATAATGTTCTCATCCAGTTTTATTATATCAAACAACTTTACATATGTACTTTCGTTACACATATCACCCCTATGTTGTCATTTGTGTGTCATCATCTAAGTTGGTTTTATGATTAATTATGTCAGGCTGTCCTTGTCCAACATTTCCATATAAAGCTCTAATTCCAATACCTTTGACATTATTCCTTACATATATTTATACCTAAGTTTATCACCTATGTCTCAACAGTAGGTTCAAAGGACTGTTTGTATATAGACTGATGTTTATATTGATAGTCTACTGTAGGGTGCCCAGTTGTGAGTTCTGAGGACTTGCCAAATGCACCTAGTACTGTACTAGGAAAAATGTTTTTGAATTATTTGCTCAGTCCAGGAGCTTTAACAGAATTTAATAAAATACTGTGGAAAAGCTATAAATACATTGTTTGCTGTAAGCACACAAATTTCTACAGTATATATATGCAGATATGTAAAGGACTTTTTAAAAGACAAAAATATTCTATATATGTGCAGATATATAAAGGACTTTATCTGAGGCAAAAATAGAAAACAGAACACAAGATATCCTCTTCGGGAGATTCAGAATACAGGTAGAATTCATTCCAGAAAAGATGTTGTAAGATAGAACATATTTGTCTTTTGATCAAATGTTGTTAGGAACAGCTAGGCTAAGAACAAAATCTAAAATTTGTATATCTGATCTACTAGGCCAGTCTCTTAGTAAAGATTCCCCTTTCCTCATTTCTATATCCTCTATTTCTGAAATAAACTATATACAAGCTATCAAAATAATTATGCTTTGAAATTATAAAAGAACTGACCACTTCCAGACTGACCAACTTTTTGTAGTAATGTTTAATTATTGGATGTGTACTGAGGAACAAAAGGTGAGATTTCAGATTTCCTCATGCTAATTTAAATACTTCATAAGGCACTATTGAGTTACATTAAAATAGAGGCATGTTTCACAGGGAGTGTGCAGACGCGTCATAAATTAATATGTGCTAGACTGTGCTGCAAAGAAAAGTAACCAATTGTGCTGCAAAACAATAGCAGAGCAATCTGATTAATACCTAAGAAGCCTGTTAAAACATTTAAAATGCTTTTACTTAATGTCTGGTTGAAACTGCAGTGACTTCTCAAGATTTTGGGATGAAAAGTCACTACAGCTCTAATCCAGGACAGTATTTTTAATAGAATTTGAAAAAGTATACAAAATGACTTGCTTGGACTGTAATTTGAAATGGAATACCAGCATGAGGAGGAGAATTCATATTGCTCCCAAATGGTGACAGATGGAATGGGGTTTATTCTTTTTTTTCCATTGGGAAACTGGCATAAGCAGAAGGGATTAAAAAGATCATCTCTCCCTTTGCATGTCTTCAGCTTCATCCACCTAAGTGGCTATTCTGTATTTTTAAAAGTCCTTTCAAAGAATTATAGATAGGCCATTTGGCTTCACACCTCTTACGGATTTATAGGTCATATGAAATACCATGGATCATGTTTAGAAGTAAACTGGCAGGCAGTGCAGCTGAGTAAGAATAGGTGCAATATGATTCCTTTGTCTTGATCTAGCCAGAAGGTGGAGAGCCAAATTCTTTACTAACTACTGTATATGTACTGGAAAACTTAGAAGACTAGTCCTGCACAGTGCTATCAACAAAGAAGAGTATAACTGTTTCTTGTCAATATTACACAATGCAAACAGTGCTTTGAAAATGCTTCTTGGAAAAGGGTGAAGTTAATAGTGGAGAGTCAACATTGCCTACAAAATATGTTAGATACTAAGAAATACTCTGAATCCTGAAAAATTGTTCTGTTTAGTATTAAAAAATGATGTGGAAAAAACCCAACTGAAATATATAGAACATCTAGAACATCAACAACATAACAGAACGCTGTTGTTTGAAACTTTATCTACTTGAAAACGGTTTTATTTATATAGGAGCCAATTATGAAGAAATAACCCAGCTATACAGGTTGTCCTTGACTTAAAACCATTAATTATATGACCGTTCAAAGTTACAATGGCATTGGGGGAAAAAAGACTAATGACAAATTTTCACATTTATGGCTGTTGCAGCATCCCCATGGTCATGTGATCAAAACGGGCACTTGGCAAGTGGCATATATTTATGACTTGCACTATCCTGGTTCCTGCAATCCCCATTGGAGCCCTTCCAGCCGACAAGCAAAGTCAATGGGGGAAGCCAGATTTGCTTAATGACCATACAATTCACTTAACAACTCAGTGGTTCACTGTGGCAAAAAAGGTTGCAAAATGAGGCAACACTCGTTTAACAACTGCCTTGCTTAGCAATAGAAATTTTGGACTCAGTTGTCTTAAGCTGAGGACTACACATAAAGAAACATTTGTTGTTTTATCAGTCAAACAGTATGAAAAGTTCTGGAATCAACAAAGTCCCATGTACTCCTTCCAGTTGTCTCTAAACATTGTTTCACTGTTTTTTCCTCTTCTCCAATCTAAGCTATGCTGCATCACAGCTCCTGAGATGAATCCATCTTAATGTAGAAAATAAAAGTCTTCAGGAATATATGTTAATTACTAGTAACTTTATCCTCATCCAATGTTGTTGATAACTGAAACTGCAGTTTCGGTATAACTGAAACCATACCTGCAATTTTTGCTAATTAAGTCAATGACAGAAAAGAAAGTTTAAAAAAAATCATGGAAAATTATTTAATTAGAATAAAATGGAAAGAAGAGAGAAAGCAAGCAAGCTCAGTTACTTGTCTTGAAATTAATTTTATTTTTCCAATATTGTGCAATATTAATAAAACATGCTGCAGAAAGGTGTGATAGTTGTCTTCAAATATTTTTAAAAGATCTTCTGTAGAAGATTGCATAATTGCTTCAGATAACACGACAGGAAATAATTTGTTTAAACTGCAAGTAAGTAGATTGCAGTTGGACATCCAGATGGAAGAGCTGTTCAGAAATGGAACTGATTGCCTTGGGAAATTGTTGTGTTGGAGGTTCTCTTCATCTCCCAAGGCAATCCATTCAGTTGTTAAAATGGATGACCATCTATTGAACATATTGCAGTATTGCATTTCTATTCTTTTTTTTATACAAGTTTTATTAATTTTTTAATTTTACATTCAGGTATTTATGAAGCAATATGGTGGTTGGGTAATCAGAAGTAAACAATAGCAAATAACAAATTATTTGTAAATAGCTCAAGTTATGTCAACAAAGATTCCCTCTCCAATTCCCTTAGTTATAACATAATCAAATTAATACATTTCTAGTTGTGACATAAAATCAATAAAAAAATCAATATATTTTCACATATACATATCCATATCCTATTTTTTAAGTTTTACCTAATTGCAATAGAATATTCTAGAAGAGCCTGTAGTATATAAAAGAAAACTTAATTTTCGGGTAACCCACATTTCCCTATTTCATTAAAAAGTAATTATCCTGTCTACAGTACTTACATTGTTCATTTCAATACATTCTTATTTTTTGCAAGTAAATTCTATTTATCATCTTAATAGTTCACCAATTATTTGAAAAATATCTTTTGTTATATCCTTCCAAAATCTATAATATAAATCAATTCTAATAGCCAACTTTCCTTTCACTTAGACACCTGAAAGTTAAATATAAAATCAATTCATATCTGTATCATTACAACAAATATATTCTATATGTCATCTTAATAATTCATTAGTTATTAAAATAATGTCTTTTATTATATCATTCCAGATTCTATAATATAGTTCAGAATTATGTTCTAATAGCTTAATTTTGTTTTCCCTTAAAAATCTAAAACCTAAGTATAGAATCAGTTTATATTTTTTAAAGATTCCCCTTAGCCCATTAAAATAATTTTTTTAAGCTCTATCATTACAAATCCCAACAAAGAGACAAATTCAATTTTTAAAATCTAACTCTCACCTTCTTTTTGTGCCAATCAGGCTTCCATATCGGTGCCTTTAGATTCTCAGATGTGTCTCCCTTTCTTCCTACACACCTTGTTTGAATCCAGGGAGACCATCCAAATATCAGTTTTGCAAAGAAAGTGTCCCCTTTGTAATAATTGAAGTGTTGCTTTAATAGCTCAATTTTAGATGTTTCGCGTGATATAATTGTCATTAGTTCGGTCTGGTCTTTTTCTTCTTCCAATTCCATCTGGCTTACGTAAGAAGTAGTAACTGGTGTTATGGTTATCATTTGATTGGCTGGGTCCTCAACGTATTGTATTTGAAGGCCTTTAATATCTTCTCTCTTGATGTTGCTTTCTTCGGCTACTATTGTTTTTTGAGTTGTAGGTTTTATAGTTGAAGTCGAGGTTTGGGCTTCAAGGTTCTCAATAAATTGTATTTGTTGTTCTTTGTTGTTGTTAGCTGAGAAGTCATGTCCGACCCATTGCGACCCTATGGACAATGTTCCTCCAGGCCTTCCTGTCCTCTACCATCTTCTGGAGTCCATTTAAGCTCACACCTACTGCTTCAGTAACTCCATCCAGCCACCTCATTCTCTGTCGTCCCTTTCTTCTCTTGCCCTCAATCTTTCCCAGCATTGTTTTTCTTTAGAATCTCCTATTTTAATATTAGTTTCCACTTCTTCTGTTTGTTTTTGGATTGTCAATTCATCATTTAAGGTCAAAGTTTGATTTGGTAGCTTTAAGCTGTCAGGTTTATCTTGCAGTCTGGCTTTGATTTGCTCAGTCATTGCCAAGATTGTTTCAAGTATGTTTGTAGTTAAGTGGTGGAATATTTATTATTTATTTATTTATTTATTTATTTATAATTGAATTTCTATACTGCCCTTCTCCCGAAGGACTCAGGGCGGTGTACAGGGCAGTAAAAACTTTACATACAAAAGTTAAAATGAAATTAAATTAATTAAGCCCTAACAATAAATAATTAAAAATACCCCAAACCCTTAAACCAGGCTGGCCTGTTCAAATAAATAGGTTTTCAGATTCCGGCGGAAAGAGCGAAGGTCGGGAGCCATCCAGAGGTCAACCGGTAATTGATTCCAAAGGGCTGGCGCACCCACACAGAATGCTCTCCTCCTGGGGGCCGCATGCCGACACTCTCTGACCAATGGCACCCTGAGGAGGCCCTCTCTGTGGGAGCGCACAGGATGAAGGGAAGATAACACCAGCAGCAGGTGATCCCATAAGTAGTCCGGCCATTTAGGGCTTTATAGGTAATCACCAGCACCTTGAATCTCACCCGGAGGGCAACTGGAAGCCAATGCAGCTCACGGAGAAGAGGTGTTACATGGGAGTATCGGGAGACCCATCACAACCCGCGCAGCCGCATTCTGCACCAGCTGAAGCCTCCGAGTGGTCCTCAAGGGCAGTCCCATGTACAGAGCATTGCAGTAGTCTATACGAGAGGTCACAAGTGCATGAGTGACTGTACGCAAGGCATCCTGGTCCAGATAGGGTCGCAACTGGCGCACCAGGCGAACCTGGGCAAAAGCCCCCCTGGTCACAGCTCCTACATGGTCTTCCAAACTGAGCTGTGAATCCAGGAGGACACCCAAGTTGCGAGCCCTATCTACGGGGGGTAACACCTCACCCCCCATGGTTAAAGATGGAATAAACTGAATTTCCCGAGATGCTGAAACGTACAACCACTCGGTCTTGTCGGGATTGAGCCGAAGCCTGTTCCTCCCCATCCAGACCCAAACCACCTCTAGGCAACAGGACATCACATCGAGGGCATCACTAGGGTGGTTTGGGGTGGAGATGAAAAGCTGGGTATCATCGGCGTACTGATGATACCCCACTCCAAAACCACGAATGATCTCACCCAGCGGCTTCATATAGATGTTGAACAGGAGAGGCGAGAGGACTGACCTCTGAGGAACTCCACAAACGAGAGGCCTCGAGGCCGACCTCTGCCCTCCTGTCAACACTGACTGTGAATGTCCCAGGAGGTAGGAGGAGAACCACTGGAGAACAGTGCCCCCCACTCCCAACCCCCTGAGACGCTGCAGTAAGATACCATGGTCGATGGTATCGAAAGCCGCCGAGAGATCTAATAGGACTAGGAGAGAGGAACAACCCCTGTCCCGAGCCTGCCAGAGATCATTCACCAGCGCGACCAATGCCGTCTCCGTGCTGTACCCGGGCCTAAAGCCCTATTGGTACGGGTCCAGATAATCCGCTTCCTCCAGGAACAGAGGGAGCTGATGCACCACCACGCTCTCAACAACCTTCGCAAGAAAGCGAAGGTTGGAGACCGGATGATAGTTATTCAAAATAGCCGGGTCCAGGGTAGGCTTCTTGAGGAGGGGCCTCACCACCGCCTCCTTCAAGGCAGCAGGAAAGCTACCCTCACTCAAAGAAGCAGTTATAACTGCCTGGAGCCAGCCTCGTGTCCCCTCCCGAGCCGCATAGACCAGCCAGGAGGGGCACGGGTCCAATAAACACGTGGTGGAGCTCAGCTTCCCCATGATCCTGTCCACATCTTCCGGAGTCACAGGGTCGAACTCTTCCCAGATAACATCACCAAGACCGCTCATGTCATCTCCGTCAGACTACCCAGTCGTAGTCCAGACCGGCCCGAATCCGAGCGATTTTGTCCGACAGATGTTGGCTAAACTCCTCGGCATGACCCTGCAAGGGCTCCTCCCTCACCTCCTGATTAAGGAGGGAGCGGGTCACCCTGAACAGGGCGGTCGGGCAATTATCTGCGGACGCGATGAGAGCAGCAAAGTAATTAGACTTTGCCGCCCTCATCGCAGTGAGATAAGACCTCGTAGAGGACCTTAGTCGCAATCGGTCGGATTCCGACCGGCTGGATCTCCAACAGCTCTCTAGGCCCCGTCTCCGACACTTCATCTCCCGGAGCTCAACGGAAAACCATAGAGCCCACTGGGATCTGCACCGGGTCAGGGGCCGCACGGGTACAACACGGTCGAGTGCCTCCATGGCTGCCCTTTCCCAGGCTTCCACCAAGGCATCGGTTGGGCTATGAGCGAAGGCGGCAGGTGGGGACCCAAGCGCCACCTGAAACTGCTCAGGGTCCATTAGGCGCCTGGGGCGGAACCATCTTGTCGGTTCTGTGGCCCAGTGATGGGGTGGCGAAATGGAAGGCCAGCTGCAGGAGATGATGATCGGTCCATGACAGGGGCATAATAATTGGAGAACCCCCACCCAGATCATCTAACCCCCACCCAGATATAAAAACAAAATTGAGCGTGTGACCCCCCCCCATGAGTCGGGCCCTGAATTACTTGCATCAGGTCCATGTCCGTCATGGAAGCCATGAACTCCCGAGCCAACTCTGATGATCCCCCCAGGGATGGTAGATTAAAGTCCCCCAAATCATAAGTTTGGGGAACTCAATCACCAAACCCGAGAGGATATCGAGAATATAATCCTCCATTTCGCTGATGTTTACAGATAGGTCTTTCATGGAGACTATTTTAATAAGAATCAATGATTGTCCACCTCCAGTATTCCTAAAGATTGTTTTCAGTGCCAGGTGTTCCCAATTCTTATCTTTGAAGATAGTGTCAAGGTGTTGTGGCCCCGACCCCCGAGCCTGTCCTACCTGAGGAAGAGGACTCTGAGGATGATGGGGAGGAACTGGCAAGGCCTCCCTCTCCGGGACCCTTCACTCTGGCAAGGTCTCCCTCTCCGGGGCCCTGCTTTCTGGCAAGGCTTCCGTCTCCATCTGAAGGCCGACAGGAGCAGCCTGTAATTAGCGAGACTGGGAACGAGCCCGAGCAGCTGCAGCAGATGGAGAGTGACGATGGTCTCTAATTTTTTAACTTCTCAACCTTAAACAGAACTTCCTTAAAAGGCATGTTGGGTGAGTTGGTTTCTGTTATTTATTTATTTATTTATTTTATTCAGTTTATATACCGCCCTATTCCCAAAGGACTCAGGGCGGTTTACAAGGCAAAATTTAAAAACAATCCAATATAAATTAAAATAAATTAAGTCTAGCCACAAAAATTAAATCACAATTTAAAAACATTAAACTCCTCAGTCCAGGGGTTGGTACTATGCTATAGAGTTTATAGGATATAATCACCACTTTGAATTGGTCTTGGAGGCCTACTAACAATCAATACAGTGACTATAAAATAGTTGTTATTCCATCAGGTTGTAATTTGGCAGCAATCTAGTAGTCCAGTCATTGGAAGAGAAGGCTTGAGTTACTGTTTCCTGGTCTTCCTACTCCAGGTAAGACTATAAGTTGTATACCAACAGAACCTGAACAAAGGTCTCTCTAGACATGATTTTCATCATTGGTTAAACAGGAATTATCAGTCCATACACCATGAACTTGTTCTTTCAGGGGAAAGAACAAGCTCATCCCAAAGTTACTGAAATTAATTTTTTGAATAGCCTGTCAACTTATGGACAAACAGCAGTTCCAGCTTGCTAGTGTTTAGTCTGAGCTTGTTTCTTTTCCTCCCAATCCCTCACAGCCAGTGGTTCAAGACTTCCACAGCCAGGTATTAGCACACTTCTACTACTACTACTACTACTACTACTACTACTAATAATAATAATAATAATAATAATAATAATAATAATAATAATAATACTCGATAGGTAGACAAAAATGCTAAATCCAGTCTTGACATATGGCTGACTATACAGTGATTAATAGTAATAATAATGTTCTTTAATATTCTATTTTCCCTTCTTCATGGATATTCTGCAATAACAAAAATGAAATAAGTAATGGAACTATTGAAATGGAATGCAACACTATCCAGATGGCCCACAAAACTCGGTGAAGGAGATATCTTGATTGCTTAATAATAGCTTCACCTAAAAGCACCCTTTATTTATTGTACTCCTGATCCAGCTCTCCAAATATATGTGCTTGCTTGCATATTTATTTGTTTGTCTTGTCTCTTGTTCATTCCATGACATACATGAACTACTTAAATTGACACTTAATGTTTGGTTCCACAAAATTCTGAAATGGTTATAACAGAATCCTCATATTGAATGGATGAGATTAATTCTTAATGCTCAGCCCAGTGCTGAAAGAGTCCCTGGGCACAAGTCTTGCTGAAATGAACAAATTTAATTCTACGGATGCTGTTTAAGGATTTGGGCTTGTAAAATGTCATCAGTCTGTAATCAACAGGTTTTCTGGAGTATTTGCAGAAGCATTTCAACTAATGGCATTGTGCTAATAGTGTTGTTTCTTTATATCCCAAGCCACAGATTGATAGGCAGCTTCTGTAGCTGAAATTCCTTGAAACTATAATGAGAGTGCAAACTTTCATGGTCATGAGGCCATAAGTGATGACATATGATCTTTATACAAGGAGGAAAATTCCAAAATGTTTCTATATTGTTACAGTAAGAATTCACTAGACAAACCCCTCAAGTTTCTTCCACAATTGGCCTGAGGGGGTGTCTTTATATTGTCGGTGACCCAAGGGTTAAACTGACCTTTGCCCCAGACTGCTCACACCAAAGCATTGAAATTCAGTTACTGAAGCCCTTAGACTTCTCTTCAGTGCTGCTCCAGCCACTTGTAAGATAGTATCTTAATAGTTATACTGTTCCAGCTGTGATCTTCCAAGCTCTTGGATGGCAAAATATACCAGTCACACAAATACTACAAATACTAAAACATAAATAAATTAATACCAGCAAATGCTACGATCCAGTTACCAATGGGGATGGCTGAGACAGGGTGGGGGAAGAGGAGGAAGAGGTGGAATCTGTTGTTAATCAGCTACCTCCACTGTGATGCTCCCACATTGGGGCCCCAAGTCTTTAGGTCTTATAAAGTTTAGGAAGGTTGGGGCCAACCTCACACCAGAGAGGCAAGATGTAACTGTACTCTACTTGCAAATATATATTCTTACCACAAATTTGTAATGTTAGATGAATTTATTTGTTGTCTTGATTGCCTTTCATTCAGGAGTGAGAGCCATATACACAACACTCTGTCGGCCAATTTTCCTCACAACAGCCCTGTGAGTTCCTCCTCCAGTCCCATTTATAGTGGCTTACCAGCCCTTTAATTTCTCAAACCACTATAAGAATGTTGACTTTGCTCTCTGTAGAAACCAATATTTAAAATAATGAAAGAGATTATTATATGTGAAAGGGATGTATTTAGAATAATTTCTTCATATGTATGAAATTTTAAGCATTGCAGCATAGATCTATTACACATGTTTCAATATAATTGTAAAACTGGGCTATTTTTCACATAGTATATATAGGCCCTCAAGGAATAATCAAAAACTGGGATAGACAGCATCTAATTTGCTAGTACAAGCTTTTTCTTTTTGTTTATTTTATGTCTAATAAAGAGTATATAGATTATAATGAAGATGACACATATGAGTTGCATAAATTGAATATTATTAGACAAGTAGATTATTATAAAGTAAAAGATTTGTACTTTCTCATGTCCTGTCTTCTTCATTGCAAAACAAAATATTTTGGTAAGAACGCAATGCTCGGGCTATATAAAAGATAGATAGATAGATAGATAGATAGATAGATAGATAGATAGATAGATAGATAGATAGAACAGCACAGCACAGCACAGCATAGCATTTCTGTTGCAGTGGTTAAACATAATTTAATTAAATTTTATATGAGAAAATGCTGAGTAGAATGATTTGTTCTTTGTCTTCAGCAAATGTTTTTAGGTTATAGTAGAATTTAAGCATGGAGGTACTAATCCTTAGTCAACTTTGGTTGATCTTAAAATCCTGATAGGAAAGGCACCCAGTAATACCATAGTTTAGATTAGACTAGGAAGTTGAAAAAACATCTCAGGTGAAGAGAATTTCAGACCACTTCCATAATACTGCCACAAAAATTGTATGAATATAATCAACAGAATTCAGGTATAAATACAGACAACTAGGATATCTACCTATTTTTAACAAGGTTTGTAAAACTGCTATCTACTGCCTAGACGTTTAAGTTGGGATAGAGAAAACTTCTTAAAATAAAATATCCATGCAAGTTTTAAATACCGGTAGTCCCTTTAAAAATCTTGTAAGGCCTTATTAGAAAAATAAGATGCTGCCATGAAACACACAAGCATGAAATAAATAAGAACCAAATGTGCAATTGGTGACCAATGTCATGGGTTTCATTTGCTTAATGATGTCTGATAATATCATGTTTGTTTTTTCATTCCCCTTTCTTTGCAGACTAAAACCATGTGGGACTATTTTTAAACTAAAATCTGAGACTTAAGGAATGCTACATCTTCAATTCTAAAATCCCTGCAGTTGTTATTCACTTATGGATGACCTTCAGTGATGACAGAATGTACCATAAATATTTTTTTTCAGTTCCATAAGAGCATACAATCTTTATTCAGTTCTGTTACATTCTTCCAGTTCTTACATTCATGAACATAAAACATGTTTATTTTTCATTCAGGTCATATGTTAATTCATGTTATGTATAGTTTAGTCTTCTTACATTCCAAGTCACATTTGTCCATGTGCTATGGTTAGTCCCAATGATGTTGACTCCTGGTATTCATCATAATGTTATTTCTAAGTTTCAAACTTTTTATTGGTTTATCAAACTATAAAATACAAAGAGAAGTTCAAAAAAGTAATAGAAAAGTAGGAGGAGGCAGAGGGAGAAGAGAAAAAAAATGGTGTAAAGAGGTAAAAGAGAAGAAAAAGGCACCAGCTTCCAACTCTCTTTAGAACAGTAGAAGATAGCAACATTACAACTGCAATGTACCATAAATATTAAGGGTAGGAAATAAAATAGCTGCTAGGTTTCTGGAGGTTTTAAGGACATGGATATCCCAATATTCTCTAGTTGTCAGATATGCTTCTGTTCATCCATGAGTACGTATCTAACTAAAGGCAGCAGTGATCAAGTCCCCTCAAACCGCAAAACAATTTAAGCTAGAGCAGTGCTGTATTTTTTATTTGGTTCCATTTCAGTTTCTGCAAAGAGATCATGATTATCAACTGCAGTCTATTACAAGACATTTTACTGAATATAAGAATACAGTATGATAAAAATCCTTACACACATGCGTGCACACAGACAAACTGGATTAAAGAAAGAGACATCAACAAAAGTACACATTTATTTAAAGATTTTTCAGTGGCACATTGTTTGTTCAACTTAATGTATATTACAAAATTGCAATACCCAGAAGTCCTGCTTCAGATTTCACAAATGTGGGGAAAAGTTGCCTGTTCTTGGGATAATAAATCCATTCTACCTTGCAGGATAAGGGTTCTCCATCCTGTAGTTGTAGCACACTGAGCACAATGGAAGAGGATTTTTTGTTATAAATAAACCCTGTGACTTATTTTAAGTACCGTAGATAGTTCAAACTAGGGCAGATACCCAGCTCTCATTTGAATGCATGAGGGAAAAGGATTTGCAACTGAGTGAAGGATTGTGTTTGTGGGTTGCATATGGAAAGTATAGCCAAGGGAAAGTTTTCTTTAATGCTGAGGCCCTCAAGTTTTTCCCCTGATATGTTTTAAATAATTTGAAAGTGATATTAAGGTGCCCCTTAATCCCTATTTCTTGATTCCAAATTTATGATGCTACTGGTTGCCTAATTCAGGGACAAGTTGTAATTCTGGTATAAAACAGTATGCAATGTGTAGCCCATAACAGCCTATAACATTGGCAGCCTATAACGTTTGTTAAAATACTATAGGCTTCATAACCTCATAACTATAGGCTTCATAACTGAAAAACAATATAGCAAATGTAAAAGAAAAAAATAAAAAGGCACAAAAACTATTCAATCTGCGTGACAACCAGGCCTATCACATGAAGCAGGAAAAGGGCAGCCTTATCTGCTGTTGGCTTATGTTTACTAGCCCTCTCTTCGCTTGGAAGCTTCTCTGGGGAAATAGTTGAAGCCTCCCCAGAACATAAGCTTAGATCCTGCAATTATCTTGTTTGTGCTGAAAGCACACCACTGTCTTGTTCATGCAGGATTTTGATAAATATTATTAGCACAGCCTTCTAACTAGCCTACTATTGCTTCAGATTTTAATAAGAAAAAAAAAGGATTGGGAAATGGCTACTATATATATAATTGCTTTTTACTTTCATTTTTAATCCATTTTTAATTTATGTACAGACAGCTTGCTTTGATGCTTGAAAACAAGGAAAACTGCTGCTTCTCTGAATGTTCTTTCATTAACTATTAGAAGGCTCACCATTTTGCATTTAATGCTGGGATCAAAATCAGATCTGGCTAGATTGGACTTCTCCAACCTAAGTAGAGACTGAGACTGTTACTCCTGGTCATATTGACCTGAAATTCCAACAAATCTGGACTACTATAATGTGCTTTACATGGAGCTGCAGGAGGCACAGAATGCAATGGAATTGGCATTTATGTGTGCTTCCTGATCAGGGCATTTTCTGTTCCATGAGTTGCATTGGTTGCCAATGTCCTTCTATGCTTAATTCAAATTGTTGGTAATGACCCTTCATGGCCTGGAGCTGTTTTACTTCAGGGATCACTATTCCCTCAGTATGTCTAACCCATCCCATTAGGTTTGAGAGGAGAGGCATGATCTGGATTCTGTGCATTAGGGAATGCTATCTGGTGGGGCCCAGGAAGAGAATCATTTCTGTTGTGGTACCTACCTTTTGGAACATCATCCCCCAAGAGAATAAATTGACCTGATCCTGCTGACCTTTCATAATGCCTTAAAGACATGAATTTTTCAACAAGCTAGGGAAGCCAGATGTGTGGCAGAGCTCATGTAATGGTCATGTTGCTGGGTTGTTTTTATTGTTATATATTTTGTGGTGCTTTTAACCTACCTAGAGGTAGGAAATTGAGATGGGGTCATATCAGTTGAGATAATGAATGTATAAATGAATAGATAAATAAATGGAAGTATATAAATGTAGAAGGCTGAATAAGTCTAACATGAAGGTGGTTTTTATATTGGGCTGTTTGGATGCTGGTCTAATTATATGCATGGCAGATCACATTTAGACCCTATGCAATTAATAAAGTGGGACCATTCATATTTTGTACCACACATTTTAGGGGTGCTGAGGCAATATATTTTCAGTTGCAAGACCGGATTTTGTTAGATTTCTTTTTTAAAGTGGCATCCAATGGTTTTACTTACATAGCTCTTTCTGTTAATCAAGTCTGAAATGTGTCAGAGTGAGTTTGTGTCTAAGATCCCTAACCTTGCAAAGTTTTAAAAGTTGCAAGGTTTAAACCATGCAAGGAATGGTCAATTTACATTCTCACCTTTTTTAATCTCTTATAAACTCTAAAAGTTTCTTTACTTTCAAAATAACATGTAATGTCGGGAAACTTTTCGAGGAGTAAGAGGAATTGTAAACGAACTGATTGACCCATTATCTTGTTTTGTGACTGCCACTGCTTTAATTCAGTGTAGGAGACTAGTGCAGCAGTCTGAGATGAATGCTGAGATGAGGCTAAGAGAAAGTACAATTTTCCAAGATAATAGGCATTGCTGATAATGTTGTTCGTAGCCATATTGTTCTCAGGGCTCAGTGGTTGTAGTTTAGGTCAAAGGATATCTGAGGAGAGAGGGGCACAAGTCACTCCAAGGATTTGGGTAAATGATTCAGAAGAGGCATGAAGATATTCACAAAGGGACCCAGTCACAAACAACAGGACAAACCACACAGCCTCCTTGCCTAGTATCAGGATAACTCACTGTTTCCTGAGTCCATATCTGCATAGTTTTGCTTGTATCTGTGTGTCCCTTCAATGCTTTAGTGTCTGCCCTTCAATCCTTGTTTGGCTACAAGACACTGGTATTCCCACTTTTGCAGACCCTTCTTTTTTCTTTTTTTCTTTTAATGGGTTAGTCAACTGGTCCACAGAGTAAGAAGCCTTGGAGTTGCCTGACTTCAATCGTGTAATTGAAATTAGAATTGAAAGGACTGGCTCTTGTAGTCTGCCTGGCAAAGGATTCCCTTCCTAGAGACTTCTAGAGCTCTGGTTCCTTCCTTCCTTCTTCTTCTGATGCAATGTTTTTGGGTAGTTTATATCTCCTACTAGCAACCAATCCCAACAGCTAAATCCATTTTTCAAACTCTACTTTCTCAGCTGCAGTAATGTGTTAGCAACATGTTAGCTGCTCAAATCCAGATGACAACCAGATGACAACCTGTAATTCTTTGCTGCTACATTCCTCAAGGTCAATTGGTCAACAGTACAATGAGAAAGAAAGGAAAAGAAAAGCAGCACATGGAGTAATTAGAGCATTGCATGTCATTTGGAAGAGTCTTTGTATGCCAGTTGATGTAGGGTAGGGCTGAAATATCAACTGAAGGAGCCATTCATCAGGATTTAATAATATTGTGCATTAAAATTGCAATGAATAGCAACACAGCAAAGACTTGCTTCATCTTTGCTCCAACAGCCTCCATTTTGCCTCTGTTCTCTTAGAATCCAAGGACCAACAGATTCCAACAATTTATTTCCAGATATATTCTATTTGGGGAAAATGATTACCTCAAGCAATTCCCCCACATATGGATGGAAGAGGCAGATACCTATCCATTACTATAGGCAGAGCCCTCAATTGAATAGCCAGTTCCATTCATGAGAGATTTATTTCCATTCACATGCTGAATCCAGTTCAATACCATTACATGTACACATTACTTCTTTCATGTTTAAAATATAGATTCAGAAATTGCAAGATATCGGATGAGGGATTTGTCTTTCTTCAGAGGACAGTAGTACTTCCTGTTTGTAGTCAACATTGTTTGTAACAACTTCTAGAAATTGCATTTAAATAATATGGTATTTAAAAAACCTCAATAAAAATTCAAATTTCATCTATTATGAACAATGTAATTCTAAAATCAAACTTTTTTTAAAAATAACTTTCTATATAAATAGGATTTTAAAACATAGAACTTGTGGAAAATGCATCTACTTTCACTCCTATGAGGTGCTTTATGGATGACGTTCCTACTGAAGAAAATATATTGTTTGGGAGTGGCTGGAAAATGGGTGTTTAGACTGATTATTTGATTTCCATGCAGAAAACTTTATTAGTCCTGGTTTTACATCATTACTTTCCCATGGAAGTTTTAGAGTAGTAAATATGATCTGGCATTGCCTAAAATATTAATGAGTTCTGATTGGTCATTTGCATTTGCAGATAAGATTTAAAGAATTCAGTTAAATGCAAAGCACATTATGTATTTAAAATATCTGAAGGAAGTAATCTATTTTGTCTCTAAAGATGACTTGATGGAGTATAGCATGGCAGGCCTCCACTGATGATACACTATGAGCTAAAATGCAGCCAAACCGCTGTATTTTGTGAGCACAAATAAAAAGAGCTCAGTAACATCTTTAACATCTACTCTCTTTTACTAATATTACACATGTATGATGATGAGTCTTTTTATTGATCTTGTTGTCTTGTTATACAAGATGTTTTTGCAGAGATTTACCATAATAATGCTCTCTAATGAAGCTGATTATGTCTCCCATAAGGCACATTAATATATGAATAAATTGTTCTTAAGGTAGGTCTATTTATCACAAGAACAGCAATAAGCATAATACAGTGTTCCATGGAGCATAGTATACCTTCTAATATATGTATGCATCTAATATTTATATATTTTTCTTACTTGTTTCAAGAACAATGAACAGCTGAAACTCCTGGTATTAAAAGAAACAGACAGTGAACAAGGAAAATGTTAGATGGCACGTGTAAAAATGCCCATGCATCATCACTTAAACTGGTTGATAGTGGTCAGATTAAAAACCATGGGCTGTTTTTTTTAACAGGAAAACATTAATAGAGGTATAACTGTGCATAATGCAATTGGAGATGTTAAGTAAAGTACTGTCGACATTAAAGAAACATATGTCCCATCGATTTAAGTGCAAAACATAGGAATGCACCACCACTGTAAACACTCTGAAATATTTCTTCTTGTGAATGATCTCTAACAAATGACAATCACAATAACAGGATGTCAGGAGCTGCTGAGGCTTGAATTGCAACACCTCCTTGGGTGTCATGCCCAAGTGCTATCCTGTCCAGGATTCTAATTCTCAATTTGACCAATAAAGTGCACTTGAGAAGACTACAATCGGAACATGAGATCAATGTAGTCTCCCAACAGTAATTGGCCCTGCCTAGCTAGGCTGGCTATTGGTTCCTTTTAGCCTGAAGATTGAAATACCAAATTTCCCTTGTTCCAAGTCCTTAAGTCATCCAGGAGTATTGTTTATGATTTAGATATAATGATTTTGGTTATAGGTGGGAAATAGGCTAACACAGAATCTTGGATTTTGCTCAATTTTTTTTCCCACTTGAAGGAAATACATGTGGGAGCTGGCATGCTGCAAGGCAAAGTAGTAAATTCCAACATAATTTATTATTTCTTTTCTTTTTTTACATGATGTCTCTGTTCTCCACATAGGTGCTAGCTGAGATATTAATAGTAGATGGCTATAGCCAAGTGCTTTGTTTCAAAAAGTGCCCGGTGATTCAGTAAAAAGATAAATTCAACCAGATTGGTAAAGCACATCCTGTGGAGTTATTAAGAGCCACTTCATCAGATTTGTTTTTGGTAATTAAGTGCTACCGTATGTGACTGGCTAAACCACTGGCATGACAAATTTTCAGAGTATAGATAAACCCTCTATAACAATCATTTTATGAAAATGTCTACAAAGTGGTTTCAAAATACCAGGTTTGGCCTTGACCCCCCCCCAATAAAAAACAACTTACCTGACTCAACTGAATTGTCAATTATATGATTTAAAAGACGTTCAACAATAAAATAGAATGTATAACATGCAAAACCAATGTGTTCTTCATCTTAAATAGCTGTAGGATAATCTAGTACAGGGGTCAGCAACCTGAAACAGTGAAAGAGCCACTCGGAACCGGTTCCCTCACAAAAGGAAAAACTGGGAGCCGCAAAAAATGTGTGCACATGCGTGTACATGCACACGTGCGCAGAACAGGGTTTGACTGAAGAGTGGAGCCAAGGCGAAATATGCACCTACCCTGCATATTTGAATTGATTGGTTGAACTTTTTTAGTCCCACTTTTTTTTCTTTTTTTTTTGGACTGCACATGGCAGAGGACTGGGAGCCGCAGGAGACAGCTGAAAGAGCCGCATGCGGCTCCGGAGCCATGGGTTGCAGACCTGTGATCTAGTCGGAAGAAAGCAGGTAGGAGCATAAATTATATCTTCTGAATCTACTACTAGTTCATCTCTAATTTTAGAATGACTTCCAATAGATTTAAGATTTCCAAATGTTTAATAATACCAACAATAAAATACACCTCCCCTACATTAAATTATGGTGACGAGGTAGAGAGATATGTGGAGATCATTCTTTAAGTGACAAAAAGAAATCTGCTCAGTTCTGATACTCAAAAGAAAACTTCTTAAGGCTGCTTAATCTTGAAGGCTGAAGTCTGCTCCTCCCTAAGTTAGTGGCTTGACAGAAAGAAATGCCATCCTTAATTTACCTTTCATTATGTTCTTATACCTTTAGAACATAGAACAACAGGGTTGGAAGGAATTATGGCAAAACAATATTTGAATGAATGATATCCCACTGAATTACTTTGTTCTCTTCTTGGCAGAGTAGGTTGGAAAGATTATTTTTTTTTTAAATGTTTATTTGCCTAACAATAGCAATGCTGGTTTGTTTTTTCAAAATGCAAAAGGCTAAGCCATGTTAGCTGTAAGAAAACAAAAGATTTTAAGTGGGACAGCAGAGCTCACTCAGTATTTTGTGCCATCCTGCTTGCTCCCTAATACATGTTTACTTTTTAACAATTGCATTCATTTAACACAAGGGAGACTATTTAATCTTGTGGGTTATGATTTGTTATTTGGTTGGCATGCATATTTCTTGTATGATAAGAAGGTGGATAATGTGTTTAAGATACATATATTAAGGTATGCTCTGTTGCGAGTTTGGAAAAAGTATAGACATAAGTTAAATTATAAGATACCAATTTGGACAATACCTAAACATGCAATAGAAAATATAAATGTGGGATTTAAACATGATGAGACTACATATAAGGAAATCTTAAGTTTAGAAAGGAATGTATGGCAATTAAAGCCATATAATATTTTAAAAGAAGAAAAGATTGTACAAACTTGGTTTCGGTATGGGCAGTTACAGGCAAGATGGAAAGAGGACCAGAAAGTTGGTTTTTCGATGATTGATGAAAATTTGGTAAAACAAATTAGAGATCAAGGTCAAGCACATATAAAAAGGATATATAATGCATTGATAGAAATTGATTCAGAAACGGAACTTGTTAAAGATTGTATGATAAAGTGGGCCCAGAATTTTCAAGAAGTTATAACAATGGATACTTGGGAAAAGATTTGGGTTAGAAATGTAAAATTTACACAGGCCCAAAATTTAAGAGAGAATTTTTATAAAATGTTTTATAGGTGGCACTTAGACCCTAAAAAATTAGCAAGTGTGTATCCGAACTGCCAGCCCAAATGTTGGAGGTGTGGTTGTGAGGATGCAACGTATTTTCATATATGGTGGACTTGTAAAAAGGTTAAAGCTTTTTGGATTAAAATTTGGTGGAATATGCAAAAGATATTTAAGAAAAGGATAAAGTTTTCTCCGCAATTGTTTTTATTGGGTATTATTACTGTTATTGACACTAAGTTGATGTTGAATTTAATTACGGCAGCAAGACTTTTAGTAGCGCAATATTGGAAGAAGGAGGAATTGCCGACTATAGAAGAGTGGACCTTGAAAGTTTCCAACTTGGCGGAAATGGCAAAGATTTAAGCATATTTGAAAGACCAATCGCAACAGAGATATATTGTGGAATGGAGAAAATGGATTGAATATATTCAGAATAAATATGGGACTAAAAAGTTTCATTTAGCATTTGAATAAGTAGTGGATTTTTATGATGTATAATTAGTTATTTGTTATTTCATTAATATTATGACTATGGAGAGTTAAAGTGCGATAGAATTTAATGTCTTACTTTTGTTGTTAGCGTATTTTAGCCTATGTTTGTATCACTATATCCTGTATTCAGCTCTGGGAAGTTGGGGAGGGGAGGGGAGGGTTGGGGAGAGGGGAGGGGGAGGAGGGAGTTTTTTGTATTTAAAAATGTATTGTAAAACTTTTTAATAAAAAAATTGCATTCATTTACTTTTCATTGTTGATTTGCTTCTGATCAGATACAGTATTTAGAATTTTTGTTGGCATAAGATAACTTTCCCTGATCTAGTATCCTCTAGTTGTGTGGGACTTCATCTCTTAAAATTCTATCTTGAAGCACCTATGCTGGCTGATAACTTGGTAACTTGGTTTAAATATTGAGGAAGCTAGGTTGGAGAAAGTGACATAAAATGTTAATGAAGACTTAACAACATCCAGGGCAGACAAGATTAACTATTTTCATATTGCCATGATGTTACGCTGATTTTAACCTTTTGTTGTGAAGAATTTGAACATTTTATCTTGTGTTGATCTCTTTGCTCCTTGTGGGAATTGCTCCTCAGCAGCCTGCATTGTCCACGTCTATGCATTTTACCCATCTGTTATTTGACCTTTTCGCGTTTACAGTTTATCTTTCAATATTTAAGAGAGAATTAATATGAAATAATTGTGTTAGGCAGGCATCTCAATCATTCTTGGAAATAAATATTGATTTAAATGGAACTTACTTTATTTTTTTTTTTTAAAAAAAGTTTAGGTTGTAGATTGGATTAGTTTATATTATTGCATACTAGAGACAGTTCCGTATAATGGGAAATGTGGAAGACTATATAATCCACCAACAGTAGTCAAATCATTTTAAAAGCTGAAAAGGGGCTCTGTTTACTCCTCAGACTTAAATTTGTGTAATTCACAGTGTTTGTTTGTTTGTTTGTTTGTTTTTACTGCATAAATAATGTGTAATCTGCATGTATGATTGGGAATACCTTTTTCATCTGAGTGCACTCCATTTTGATTTGTTTATCTCTGGGGTGCTAAACAATGAAGATGCCAGTTGTGTGGAGAGGAAGAGATTTGCTGAATCACAAAGAGCAGACTTTATCAGAAAAATCTAACAATGTGCCATGCTTTCCTAAAGTGAGCTAAAGTGTGGCCAGCTGGAACTTTTAAATTTAACTGTAACCAACTGGGACTGTTAAATCATAACAGAACTTATCTTTAATGAAGTTTTCTGAAATGGCACACGACTACATAATCATCACAGTATAGCTCTTTTTAGCTCTAGTGTAAAGAGAAGGCACAGTAAGGCTTTTGACAAAAACTGGGATACACATCTGAATATTTGAAATTCAGAACTGGTGGATGCAAATGACTCTAAAAGACAAATGAAGAAGTGAGATAACTTGCTTATGACCTGGTGCTACCTTTATCCACCCACTGTATCTCCTGGCATCACTGACTAGTGCTAAACCCTTGAAGAGCATTTGGAAGCTACTGCCAGTGCAGAGTACAGCAGCACTGGCAGTTTTGAGAGCCCCTTGAATGGCCTGTGCAACACCACTGCTCCACGAGCTGCACTGGTTACCAGTCTGCTTCCGGGAGCAATTCAAGGTGTTGGTGATCACCTTTACAGTCCTTCATGGCATGGGTTCAGATTGCTTGAGGGTCCATCTCACCCCACTGAATGGCCCTTACCACTCATGCCGGCAGATGAGGCATGCTGTAGGTCCTGTCAGCTCAATTATTCTGGTTGGTGGGGTCCAGGAGAAAGGCCTTCTCTGCTGTGGCTCCTGCCCTCTGGAACATCTTGCCCCCCCCAAGATGAGGTTGTCCCCAACCCTCCTAATCTTTTCGTCAGGGCCTATAGACCAAGCTTTGCCATTTGGTCTGGGGCCCCAGTGGGGGAACGGTTCAATGGAGGTGGTTGATAAACTAATAACAGATCCCACCTCCCCACATTCTGCCCCTGCTCTCCCCATGCGTCCTTGGTTTTAATGTCTGATTTTAACTTTTTATGTTTTAACTGTATATGTATCTAAGCTGTCCAGAATTACTCTATGGTAAGATGGATGGCCAGTAAATTTTTATCAATGAATGAATGAATGAATCAATCAATCAATCTTTTACAATTCTGAATAATTTTCATTTAATGTTATTTATTTTATTTAATTTCTCATTACACAAAAAATTATATTTTTTCCAGAAGAGAAGAAAAACGTCATTAGTGTTAGTCTAGTGGCTAAAGAAAATGTAGACGTTGCCTACCCTTCATTGTAACAACTCTCCATTAGACAGTTGCTTCCTTGGCTTGTTGGACATTCATAAATCCCAAGGGAGGACACAAAGAGCAGTTCTATTTCAGAGAGTTTTCTCTACTTAGCATGTGTGGGCTGCCAAGGAGGTTGTAGGGATGAAGAGAAGTCTGTCAAGAAAAACCAAAAGTAGGCTCCCAAATTACTCAGAAATGCTGATCCAAGAAAGTAATGAGAAAAATTGTGAATAATGTCTCATTGCCCATTTCTTGGCAATATACAATAGTTGTTATATACAAAAGTCTTTATATGATTCACTATGGTGGATAATATCACTACTAGGCTTAAGGCTAGGTTTCGGATTACAATCCTTTGTTTAGCAGCTGTAATGGAGGGTTTCAAATTGTTTCCTGAACCATCCTTTATGTTGTCTCACATAACTCATACCATCATTATCATTCAGTTGAGTACCTGCAATATATTCTATAGAGACTGATCTTTGAAAACCACCTGGCATCTGTAGTTGGTTCAAAAGAAAGCATTGGAGTGGTCCACATGCTGAGTGGTCCCTGTCACCTTTTGCCTATTACAGCTACACTCTAGATCCTCCATTTACTGCTAGTAGCTTTCTAATGCAATTCAGAATGTTAGTTTTGACTTGCAAAGGTGTCCAATGGTTTGATGGTGAGCTCGCTACAGGACTGCCTGCTCTAACCAAAGTTAATCAACCTGAATTGGGGGTACCCATTTTTGTGAAGTGTGAATGCCAGGATACATGTTTATGTCAGGGCAATGAAAATAAGGGACAACTTAATCCTGGAAATTCGATTGGGCTCTTTAGGGATCACCTTTTCAAAGCTGT
This sequence comes from Vipera ursinii, assembly GCF_947247035.1. NCBI lineage: Eukaryota > Metazoa > Chordata > Lepidosauria > Squamata > Viperidae > Vipera > Vipera ursinii. The sequence continues at coordinate 65,553,473 of NC_139518.1, forward strand.
CCTGCAAAACATTCAGAGTGAGTGCTATGTTTGTGTATATATGGACATTTTAATTTTCTTACTGTATGATTTTTATTGCTGCAATTGAACAAAGAGTCTGGGGAAAAGTAGCAGCATGCAAATGAAATAAGTAAATATACAAATTCAATAATGCCATAAATGGCTCAAGCACAAATCTTCACCAGCAAGAGATGAGAAAAACAAGGGATAAAAAAGGCAGTTTATCGGACCTTTTGTCAGTACAAAAGGATAGACATGGTACAAAAGCTTCCTACAAATGATTCTGGAGGTATGTGGAGTTTTTAATCTATTCTGTTATTCAGTATATTATATTTATATTATTTCTTTTGCAAAGTTTCTAAAGGCCTTTCAAGACTTCTTCATCCAGTCTGCATGTCATATTATAATACTACCAGTGTACAGAATTTTAACTTCAAAATTTTCATGATGCTTAAATCTAAACAGTCCACCATCTCTGTCTGAAATGGCTTTAAAAAGAGCTCCAGATAGAATTAGCCAGTTCCTCATAATCCAGTTGGGAAGCAGCATAATAGAATAAAATTTCTAGAGGTAATCATACATTTACTTTTACGTTCATACTTGAGGGTTAAAGGTTGGAGTTTTTTTTAGCCAACAACAACAACAGAAATCTAAGTCTGCTTAAAAATTTGGAATAGTTTCTCAACTGTTTAGAAAGCTTCTCCCTGGAGCGTTCAGTCACCATTAAGGCAGCTTTTACTGATGTTTGCACCTTTATTTCAAGAGAATGAAATGGCAGCCTGTCTATCACATGATGAGTGAAAGCAGCAGTAAACAGAGACTGAAACAGAAGTACAATACACCAGGGAAGAACCTGCATGGGTTTAATGTATTCCCACCAGAAATCACAAAAGTCTTTTGGAATCTTATGTATTTATTGTTAAAGATCTACACTGTTTATGTGGGTAAAGGCATCTGTGTACTTTATATTTTGTTGTTACAGAGAGAGGCATTTCATAAGCATTTGCATTGCAAGTAAGTGCTCCTAGCACTTGCAAACATTGACAGAAATGTAAATGCAGTTGGAGAGTGACTTTGGCATATTCTTAATTATGTTGGCACACTTTTGTATTGATTTTGCTCTGTTAATTACTAAAGTATCAATATGTTGTAAAATAACATGCATTCATTATCTTTGCTTGCAGTCCATTTAAATAATTACAAAAAATCCCCCACCAAAACATCTACTCACACAACACTCGAACATACACACAAACATACATCCTCAGTCAGCAATTCCATTGAACCAGAAATTAACTTACTATATTTATTGTTACTGTGCACACTTAATTAAATAAAGCATCAGTCATGTAATGTCCATGTCCTCTCTCCAATAATAAGCTTGTTGAATGTTCCTCTCACTTGGTATTTGTTGAGCTTTTGTAAATGACACAGACTCAATGGGAACATCTCTGCACTTTTTTTTAATGCAATTGGAGATGGTTGTGATTTGAAATCTGTTGGGATTTCCTGGGATTTCCAGAGAGGTTTACCTAATATAAATTTTTCTTTCTTTTTTACAGCCCTAAATTGGGAGCTAGCAACCTAACAGGGCTATCTTCTGGCCTTGGTCTAATTACCAAAGTTCTTGTACCAAGCTGTCACCCTATTTTTGTGTCCCTCAGTTAGCAAGAATATGAGAGAGACAGACAGACAGACAAAAGAGATCAGAAGGAAAACGATTCAATCACGATGCTGGTTTTTAGATATAACTCTGCCTCCAATCACCAATGACATCTACTTGTCTATGATGATTCCCTTGAGAAAGTGGTTCTCAAAAGACAAGAGTAGAGAATCTTCAGCAATGGCCAAGTATTATTAACTTTGAAGGAAATGGCTTGACAGGAGAAAGTGCAAAGTAGAAATTTGTATATAATAATTGAAGCATTTTAAATCTTAAAACACCTATGAAAATAAGTGAAAATAAGATAAACAAAAGAGCACATATACATACCACTATTTCAGAGTCTAATAAAGTACCTCTGAAACTTGAGTTTCTCATAAAAAATTTTTTAAGAGTTTTATCTTCCAGAAAATTATTCTAAATTGATTTCTCTTCCAAAGACACTTTTTGTTGTTGTTTTTCCTGGAAAAATCAAGGCACAGTCTGTAGTCAGGCCAAGCTGGGTTATTTCCTCTAGAAAATCTGGTCTGCACTACAGTCTATGTTCCTCTGTGACTGTGAAAAACTGGAAGAAAATCTGTAATAAGGGAAGGCCGCTTGTCTGCTATTACTTGTCTTCTTGTCAAAGATAATCTGGATTTACTAAGAAAAGAGTTTAAAATCTGATGACTTAAGGCATTCATATCCTTCTCACCAGATGCAAGTACAGTGACCTTACATTTCTTGTTATAGCACCTGTGCATGTAGAAATGTGTTCCTGTAAACAGATTGCATTTTAGGGGCAGAGTATTTAGGCACCCAAAGGGCTAAATATAGGAATTTGATAGTAGGTGGAGAGAAGAACAGGAATCATGAAAGAGAGCGAACGAGAGAAAGAGAAGCTGGTACTAGCCAAACAAATCTCTCTCTCTCTCTCTCTCTCTCTCTCTCTCTCTCTCTCTCTCTCTCTCTCTCTCTCTCTCTCTCTCCCCCCCCCCGTCTCTCTCTCTCTCTGTGTTTGTGTCTTTCTGTCTCTCTGTGTATGGGATGCTGATCCTTGTTTTTAAATTTACTAATGCAATTGGTTCTGCCCATTTAATGGTTATGTTGCATTAAACTTTGCTTACTGAATATACAAAGGAAATACCTGGATAAACATACAATACGTATTATATAGATCATTGATCTTCAATAGCGGAACTGTTGAAGCAACTGCCCATTTATCTGTAAAATTGTCATATTCTAACATCACAGCAGAACTGTTTTACATAGTCCTGCAAGAGCTAGACTATGTCTAGCAAGACTATCAGACATTGGTCAGCACAAATCTCTTTGTAATTGGTGAACCTTCATCCCACAATAAAATATAGAAGTAGTATACAACCTGCAGTTCCAGAACCAATATACTTTTTTCAAACTTCTTTGGCTTTTTAAAGTTATAGTTATAAATTCTAAGTTTGTGGGTGAGAAAAGAGGCATGCTGTATTTAATTAATCAAATTGAGTTTAATCCTAGCCTTACGGACATTTGGTAAAACTAAATGTAGCTGTTGGCTTCCAGATGTATATATTCCTGGATAACAGGAAGCACAAAAGATGCTAACAAACTGCAGAAAATTTAAGGAAAAAATAAATTTCATTCCATAATCATATTGACTATTGTCACTATTGTCATACCCAGAGTTATACAAAGACTGGAGTATGCTGTCAAATGGTAGCATGTTTCTTTTCTACTTTATATTGTTTGACATTATGTGCTAGATCACATCAGTTCAGGAAACAAACTTGTTGAATGAGATTTCACATTTGGGGGCAGAAAGCATTCCCAGAAGGAGCAACAGACCCTTAACAGGAAAATCTATGCATAACATTTTTGGGGGAAAAGGAAGATTTTATTGACATATTGACATAAAGAAAAATACAAGGCCACAGAACCAACCAGTGTAGTAATATGATCTTCTAAGGTTGTGCAATATATATGGAGACACACACTTAGTTTTGGATAACATGTAAAACGAAATTCTTGTGGGAAAACCCAGCTCTTGAACCAGTCTGGAAGTACCTCCAATGCCCTTTTTCACTTCTGCTTTACACTGCACTTTTATCTTTTGTCATTTTTATAGTATAAGCTCCAGGACCAGCTAGGTGGAAGGGAAAGGAAGTAGTGGAAGGGAAGGCAAGACAGGGGAAAGTGGAGCAACAACCACTCTGTAACATTTGGGGAGAAAGAAGTAGTGAATGTTGTTATAGAAGTTATGCAGTACTTGTAGAAGCATGGCAATTAGTTGGATAGCTTACTTACCTTACTGAATCTACCCGTTATTGTGATAAAAAAGAAATCTTCAGGGTGGATAACCCAATAGCTTCGCTGTACCGTTTTTAGCTACAATAATTACCGTCAAATGCTTCTTGCAATTGGAAGATGACTCACATCATTGTAGAAACTCTTCATGACTAACTCAAAAACTCTTGAAAATTTCATAACAGGAATTGCTCATTTCAGGTCTGGCCTTAGGCAGGGCTTTTCAACTTTTTCACCCATTGTACCACTTTTAGGATATGGCAACATCCAAGTACCACCAGTCGCCTAGCAAGGTGTCAAAAACCTGATCACATACACACAAAAAGGAAAAAAGTACAGGTAGTCATCTACTTACAACAGTTGGCTTAGTGACTATTTGAAGTTACAGTGGCACTGAAAAAAGTGCCCCCCAAGCCACAGCCGAGCAAGACACTTGCCTGCCCGCCTGGCGGCACTCTTCCTCCTGTCCGAGGTTTTCATTGTTGTGAGCATTTCTGTTGAGGATTGGCAGCGGGGGTGGGTGGGGTGGGGGGTGTTTGGTTTTTATTCCCTCCATCTGCTGGGTGGTTGCAGCAGGTTTTGGTCACTTCACATGACCCTGGAACACTGTGAACGTCATAAATATGAATCAGTTGCCAAGCATCTGAATGTAAATCACAAGACCCTGGGGATGCTGCAACATTCCAGCTGATCGGTGCTTCTTCTGGGCTCAGCAGAAATGCCAGGATCAGTGCCAAGCTCCAACTGGAGCCTGGTGCTGATCCTGGTGCTTCTGCTGAGTCCTGACAGCCCTGCATCTCCAGCCGTCTCTCGCTCAGGCTTGTGCGGTGCTGCCCCCGGTTCAGCTCATTCCCCTCCCCCGCTACCACTTTTCTAGGATGGTAGCATACCACCTGCCAGGTGTCAATGTACCACAGGTGGTATCCGTACCACTGGTTGAAAAGCCCTGTTCTAAGGGACTTATGTCTGGACATATTGAGTTTGGTTGTCTTCACTAGTTCTTTTGTAGAGTTGCTTATACATTTGGGATCACTGTTTTATTGCATGAATCACTTTTGTTACACCTTAGGATGATGGACAGAAGGCCTGATAGTCTTCTGTAGAATTGTCCCATATGAAGCTGAATTCATAATTTTCGCTCATAGTGGCAAAATATCCAAGTCTTGCAGCAAAACATTTCAAGCCTTGCCATTATCACCTCTAGGCTTGACAGCAGGTATGTTATTATGGAAAGTAGTGTTTCTTTCTCATGAAATAGCAGCACTCATGCAACCTGAAAGGTTCAAAATGATTCGGCAATCTTTTTCAGACTGATATGCATTAATGGCTTTTTATAGTTATTTGAGTTGGACTTGAAGGACATTTCAGATTTGTTGGTGGGATCTTTATTTGTTGAGGGGAGCCAAAGTTTGTGAGATTTATATTGGGTAAGGTTGACCCAAACCAACCATAACCATTTAGTGAAATATTCATAACTTAACCTAGATGTTAACTAAATTGTCTGAATTAGGAACAATTACTGTTTTCATTGGTACACTAATTTTGAATGACTTTATTTATGAACTAATGAAAAAGTTTAATATTCTTTGTTTATTTAAATTCTATCAGTACATTAAGTTCTTACTTAACATTACCCAGCAGAGATATGCAAGAATTCAGAAAATCAGAAATAGAATGTAATTTTTCAAAGAACTAGTTAATAGTTACAAGGATACATATCAATTAAAAGATTGCATTGTAATGATGGGGGTGGTAGTCTTCGGGAAAATAATTTAAACATTACTTTGAGGCATTTAATCATTTGTTTATTTATTTATTTGTTTGTTTGTTTATCCCCACCTCAATCCAAAGACATTCTAGATCAAGCATGTCAAACTCGCAACATCATGTAACGTTGCATGACATATCAGGACTTTTTCCCTATTACCAGCAATGGGGTGGGTGGGGTTTCGGTATGACACATCCGGCCCATGGGCCAGAAGTTTGACATGCCTGTTCTAGAGGGTTTCCTTATAATGACAATCCTAATTATAATTAAATGAATACATATATATGTAGTAAAGTTTTTCTCTTTTGAATATAGTTATATGTAGTAAAGTTTTTCTCTTCACAGATTGCTCCATATGAATAATCTTGAAAGGTAAATTATTCTTAGGCTGGAAATATACCAGTTGTGTCTGCTACATGCATACGTTGTAATGTGGGTTTTTTCTGTAACAACATCTTCTTGTAATAACCATTTATTGACTGAGTTCGCTCCACACAATCTAGTTATTGAATTAATTCATTTGGAAGGTTTGCACAATTCATTAAACCATAAGTTACTAAATAAACTGAATTTGCATAATATGTTAAACTACAGGAAAGCTAACCAAGGTAAACACTAACCTCATTTAGCATGTTGCACAAATGTAGTTGCTAAAACTGGACTGATTGTGTTCTATGAACAAGAGCATATAGTTTTGTTTCTACATGATTGCAAACAGAAGAGATCAGCAAAAGTATTATTTTTATTCTTCCTTCTCCATAACTAGTAGAACATTTGGGGAAGATTAATTAAGTAATAAACACTCATATAATCACTGTGTAATCCACGCTAATATGCAATCCCACTTTCTCATTTCCTCTCCCATACTAGATCTCAGATCTGCTATCATCTTCTTCTCCCAGTAGGCAGGCTGTTTTTAGTATTTATCTTGCTAACTTCACTTTCTGGAGCCCTGAACAGAATCTTGTAGTGTGTGTGTGTGTGTGTGTGTGTGTGTGTGTGTGTGTGTGTGTGTGTTTAAAAGCTGCTATAGTTTATGGCAGCAATGGGGGATTTGTTGCCCTTCAAATGTTGTCTGTGAACTTGTAAAATTATTAAGGATGCTGGAAGTTGTAGCTGAAGAGCTGAAAACCCTCCTCTGGCAATCGAAGTCTATTTGATTGTCTCAGATTGCCTATCTAATCATTCCACAATCCCCTGCTATCACTTTCAAGTAGATATCTGTGACTTCATCATATAGTCAAATCTGAGACTTACAGAATTTCATTGTGTTGTTGTTTTCCAGAAGAGGCTCATCCTGATTGCAAGAAACTCCTCTAGTTTCTGATTCCTATCCAACCCCTCAGCCAATCCTAATGCTACACCTGCAGGAATGCTAAGGGAGAACTCCTCCCTCCACAGACACTTCTAGTTATAAAACAGCAACACACCTTTCTTGGTTGCACGCTTGGTTTTGCTTCATTTTACGAAATGCATTAAAATGAAGATAATACAGATATATACAGATCTGCAAACCGACCTGAATAGGCACGTACATAATCCCGAGAATACTTTATAGGTATAATACATTTCCTCCCACTTCAACCTCACTCTTGGGAGGCTTGCATAGCCTCTTCTGTCTCTTTCTGTCTTTTTGACAAGTTGTTGTTGTTGTTGTTTTAAAAAAAATTGTTGCATTCTAATTCCAAACATACTATTTTAACAGTATTAGTTGTCATGTAAAATTCACCTGGAGCAGTTCTCTCTTCTTTCTTCTTGGGTCCTCTCCATTCTTCTTGGATCTCCTCTTTGCTAACCCTGATCCAAATCTGGGCAGACCGTTCGTTCTCCATCCAGTCACAATCTGCTTCTTGAGGTAACCATTGCACTTTGACTCACAACTGTCCCTCTTTGTCTCTATCCTCTTTCCAGTTGATGCACTGGGTTGATTCCCTGCAGAGGTGGATCTTTCTGGTTGATCCAACTTTCTGGAAGCCAAACTATAGGCAGGCATGCCAGTAGGGCATTCAATGGAAAGCTTACTTTTCTCTGTTTTTACCTCTTACTCATGAGTGTTCTTGCTATCACCCACTCCGCTAAATGGACCATTTTTATCTTGTTTTTGTCTTTTTAATCTGGTCTAACTACAGCAATCTTCCTATCACTTTGCATCACCAATTTCTTTTTATTTGTTCAGGTCGCTTTCATTAACTACTTCTTTTCATTTTTCCTGCTCATTTCTGCTAGGCTTGATTCATCTGTAGGTTAAATCTTGTTTACATGAAAAATAATCTTTCAATCTACATGTTCTTGAAACCACAATCATCCACATTTTATATCTTTTCCAAAATGTTTTTATTTGTTGAATTTATATTCAATCACAACTCCCTGTAGGTGTTATTTATTAATTTACAGTTAAAGAACCAAAACAAACAAAAATGTGATGCATAACCAAAAAAAGCATTAAAAGAATACATTAAACTAAGTAATATTTTACATGCAATAAGTAACAAAAGTGTAAGAAACCGCAACTCTATTAATTTATTATTATAAAATGTACAAGTGTAGACCAAAGATGCAAAATTAAAATTCAAAATATCTAGCATAAGACCCTTGTTGTGGCACAAACCAAGCAATCTTAGGTTGTGTTCTGATTTCACAGATAGTGCTTGCCTGTCCACAAATAAGAGTGACATTGATAGAGTTCGAACAGCAACTTGCCTGTAATGTATTGGGCCTTGTCTTGTTAAGGGAACATCACGTGGGTTAATTGATGGTAGGTTGTTTAAGCAGGGAAGCTGGCTAATGACTCCCAGCTCCTCAGACAACCCGTCTCCAGCGCCACCATTGGCTGCCTCTAGGGCGGCAATAGGTTGCTTTAAACCTATTGGCTGCTGCCTAGAGGCCAGGGTATAAATTGCTGCATTTGCAGCCCTGTTTCTCAGTTCAGTTCCTGGAAGCAATAAACAATGATCTTTGCTGAACTAACTCGCCTCGTCTCGTCATTGAAGCCACGAACCCAGTATTTAATATTGTCTTTGTTTAATTACAGTGTATTCTGTCCCAACTAGACCCTTATATGAGCCGTGGTGACACAGTGGTTAGAATGCAGTACTGCAGGCTACTTCTGCTGACTGCTGGCTGCCGGCAGTTCAGCAGTTCGATTCTCACCAGCTCAAGGTTGAGTCAGCCTTCCATCCTTCTGAGGTCAGTAAAATGAAGAGCCATATTGTTGGAGGCAATATGCTGACTCTGTAAATCACTTAGAGAGGGCTGTAAAGCACTGTGAAAGGGTATATAAGTCTAAGTGCTATTGCTATAACTTTTGGGATAGAACATTGACAGCCTTTCCTCTAAAGCAGAGGTCTCTAACTTTTCTCACTTGGCGAACTGGAAGGAAAGGGAGGGGGAAGCATTTTACGCATGTGCGTGCACACACACATAAACAGGGCTGCGAGCACGGGCAGTGCTAGTGCCCGCATGACACTTGTTAGCACTGTCCCATTTTTGCCATGCAGTGCCCTGTTTTCTCTGTGCGGCACCTAATTTTTGCCATATGGTGCCCTGTTTGTGTAGTAGTGGTAGCACTAGTGCGAGTGGGGATGAGTGTGCACACAAACATGCATGCACTGGCAAGCCTGTTCTGTGGCCTAGTGGCCAGCAGGCTATGAACCACAGGTTGGGGACCACTGCTCTATAGTCTACAATGGTGATATATAGTTGGGTAAAATCAACATATTTATAGTATTGCACTCTAAACAGTTATATGACCTTTCCTAGACACACACACACACATACATACAGCGCAGAGATGACCAACCTAATAGCATTGTGAAAGTGAGAGTGAGGTGACACTCACATTTCCTACTACCACTATAGACTGGAACTGTCTACTCTGGAAGGAGAAGAACCACTGTAAGACAATGTCTCTTATTCCCCGATCCCGGTATCAAAAGCTGCCAAGAGATCTAAAATGACCATGACACTCTGTCATCATTCAGGGTGTCTTCTAGAATAAACATCAATATCGTCTTGGCCCCATACCAAGGCCCAATTCCAGACTGCAAGAGTGCAGATAACCCCTTTTTCTATGTGCTGCGTGATTCACTATTGTTTAAACAGCTTTTACCAAACATAGAAGGTTGGACACCGGCAGATAGTTATCTAGGACCACAGGTGCAGACATGTTTTTTTCAGAAGGAGATATATCACTGCCTTCTTCATGGCTGCTGGCAGTTCCTCTCAAGCAGGGAGATGTGAACAATCCTGCCCACACTCTTTGCAACAGTCAGTATTACAATGCTCCAAACTGCATGTGGCAAAAGACAATCTAGATCAGGGGTGTCAAACTCAATTTCATTGAGGGCCGCATCAGCATTGCGGTTGCCCTCAGGGGGCCGGGTGGGTATGGCCTGGGTGGGCATGGCCTACTGGGTGGGCATGGCTAGAGTGCGTATGGCTTACTGGGTGGGCGTGGCCAGCTCTACATGGTTCGCATCAAGGGTGCCTATGGGGGCCTGGGCAGGAGTGGGACAGATCTGAGGGTCTCTGGCAGGAGGAGGGTCTCTGGGCCAGGGCCAAGGCAGTGGGGGCCGTTCCCTCACTGTTTCCAGGATGGCTTCGCGGGCCACATGAAACCACTTCACGGGCCGGATCCGGCCCCCGGGCCTTGTGTTTGACATGTCTGATCTAGATAGATCCTATCTCCTTCCTTCAAACCAAGTTTTATTTCTTCTTCTCACTCTCTAGGCCAGACATGTCAAACTCATGATGTCACATGATGTCGTGAGACCTATTGGGACTATTTTGCCATTGCTGGCAATGGGGTGGGCGTGGCTTCCGGATGATGTGTCCAGCCTGTGGGCCAGCAGTTTGACACCCCTGCTCTAGGTTGACCTCCCTCTCACATTGGAAGGGCCCAATTGAGATTTACTTGCAACATCCTTGAAATCTGGGGAGGACCTCTTTAGCTCATTCTGTGATTTCTTTACTATTTCCCTTTATTTACTTATACATCCTCTTTCCTCTGTTCTGCCTTCAGTTAATTACAAACTCCAATTTATAGCACTGCTCTATTTCTTTGCTTCTTATGGTAAACTCCTACCAGTTTGTACCAGTTTTGCTAATTTCCTCAACTTGACAGCAAACCCCTGGGTTGCAATAACAAAGGAAGTTGCGTTTAAGAAGCTTACTTAGTTAAGAATTAATGTATAAAACTGCTTCTTATATCTCAACATTGTATTTCAATACCTAGCTCAGCATATCCTTTTATTCTTTTTACCTGCAGCTACATCTTCCTAGTAATTCTGTTCTCGTTGACATTTTATGTTAGGCTTATTTCTGCTTTAATCCATTGCCAAACCAGTTCAAAAGTTCTTAATGTGCAACATATAGTTAGGAATGCTGGTGCTGGCTAATTAGTACTTTATTTACCTCCTACTGAGTTGTTGCAAGGCCATGCTGTCTAGGAATATTGAGAGTTGAAATCCAACACATCTGGAGGCACCAGACTGAAGAAGGCTGAGTGAATGTTTGAGAAATAATTGGCAACCTTTTTTATGTATTTCAATGAGACATTGAGAAAAGTATCATATTTTCCATCTACCTAGATTTAGAGTGCTAATATAACTTAAGTGAGGGCAGGGGGTGAATGGAAAGAAAACACTGTGAGTTATCTGAAAGCTGGAAGTCTCTTGGAGATGCATGCACTCAGCATTTTGTGAATTCATCTGCAGAAGTTTCCTAAACTGATTAAAATAAAACAAATATTTGCATATTCCTTATGCATCTAATGTTTTCTTATCCCAAAGATACAAGACTCAGCTTGCATTCTCCTTGAAAGTCCTCATTCAGTTCAGGATAGTGGAACAATATGTCTTTGATTATAACTCAAAGTTCATTCAAACCAATCATAAAATTCTTATGATAATTTTATGATCATCCATGGGCTCATTCACATCAGATTTCAATCCAAATCTTTACTGTAATGTTAATAAGAAAACCTGTTTTTCTCTGAGTTTTCATTATGTGTTAAATACTAGCACATTATGTCTCGGGCATTGCAGATTTAATTGCTGATGTTTCATGAGTCTACAGAATAGTTTCAGACTTTGATGAGAGGGTACGCTATGCAGCACCCTGCAATCTGTACATAGCTGTAATGACTGCATATATTAATGGCATAAGAGTATCGTCTAATTCAGTATTCAGGATAGTGTAATAATAAATCAGCTTGAATCCAATTCATCCAAAGGCTAACTATGAGCAGGATGTGGCTTTGACTTAGGTTTTTCCAACAGATGTTCATCCCATATGCAGAGTTGGAAACTGAGCAGGTCAGTGCCAAAATGTAAGAATCCTCCCCAGTACATTGCTTTCATTCTGCATTTGGTGCTTGTGTTTTGCTCAGAGGGTCCATTCTGCTATTGAGAAAGAAGTATTGCTTTCCCAGGTCATATGTTGCTGATAATACTATTTGCTTGGTGGTGGGCGCTCAATTCTTAATTACAGGTCAGGCTCAACTTGACCAAATAGGGCTGAGTAGGAAAGAGCCCAACTGAACTTTTCACAAGATGCTGTATTATCAAGCTACTTGCTTGGCATCTTGAAGACTTTTTATGCGATTTCTATTATTTATTTATTTATTTTATTTATTTATTCGATTTATATACTGCCCTTCTCCCGTAGGACTCAGGGCGGTTCACAAGGTTTTTTAAAAACAATACAACAAATTACAAAACTTAAAATCAATTAAAAATATTATATTGACCTTGAAATAAAACCCCAGTTAAAATACAATTAAAATCCCAATTAATATTCTCAGTCCAGGCCAGAGAGCTCAAAGAGCCAGGTCTTCAGGTCCCGGCGGAATGAGCGAAGGTCAGGGGCAGTCCTAAGCTCTACAGGCAGCTGGTTCCAAAGGGTAGGCGCACCCACAGAGAAGCCCTCCCCCTGGGTATTGTCCGCCAGAAATCTTTTACCGGCGGTACCCTGAGAAGACCCTCCCTGTGGGAGCGCACAGGACGAAGGGAGCTTGATGCCGGCAGCAGGTGTTCCCTCAGATATTATCCCCATTTACAAAGAAACAAAAACAAACAGGTAGCAATTGATTGAACAATTTTCACTGAGAAGCCTAGACCAGGGGTCCCCAACCTCTGAGCCACAGACCACTACCAAGCCGTGGCCTATTTGCAACTGGGCCATGTGAGTGGTGGGCCAGTGCGCATGCACACGTGCGCAGCTCAACTTATATGAGCAGCATACATGCGCAAAGGTTTGGGACCACTGCCCTAGACAGCTACTTATGGATGGAATGCACAGTATTGGATGATATGCAACTTTGGTTTGCTTTCATCTCAGGCAGCTTCCTAGGCTACATATAAGGCTGCTGAATATATTAAAACTATTCAGAGAATAAAATCCTATTCACATAATGCATGCTTAACACACGGCTTTTCTTGAGATTGCAGCTGGGAACCCCAGCTTTATTTTATATGTGGGTCATCTTTAAATATTTGCCTTTTTATAAAGGGCATATCTATACAGAGGGTAAGATCAAGCTGAAGAAAGAAGCTCTATGGGATAATTGTTAAACAGGCTTCATTTTCTCTGACTAAATCAGAAGATGGTCTCTTATGCATCTGTTTCCTCTTATTTCCACTGCATGAGCGACACTTGCTTTACACTAGCATTAACTGTCAGAATATTATTTAGCTAGTGGATACCTTCCAGAACAACTTTTATTAATAAGAGATCAAAACATGTTGTGATAATTGAATCTCTTTATAATCCCTCTATTACTGAATGGAAGATGAAGCTGCTCTTGCCAGAGTGAAAAACTCATCTGGGTTTCTGCTCTGCCCCTAAGACCATCTCTTCTCCCATACATTATAATAGATTTGATTTTCAGTACCATAGAGGAAGTTAAAATTTGCAATGGGTGCATACAATCACAGTGAGGCAATAGCATCTGTCTATTTCTGTCTTCTTTTAACCCCTGCAGGAATCATGTTAAATAAATATATAGCGTGCTGCATTGTCACAATAAGCTGATGTACAATTATGAGGCCAAATCCCCAAAGGAAATCAACTTGAGACTTATTAATATCCAGACCCTACAGAAGACAACTGTCAGACAATTGGTCAACACAGTACATAGTTTCTGTTAAGTACTGACTAACCCATTACGATCTTTATGGAGTGTCCTTTTGGGGTCTAGATCTTCAAATATGAGTTGGAAGACCCTTTCCTTTTATTAGTTGCTAAGCTCTTTATACTTTTACCATATTGCAGCACGTTAGAAGTCTGGGCTTTATTGTCTTATGTTATTGAAAATCCAGATTCCCTCAGCCTTCTCCCTCAGGTCAAGATTTGTCTGCGAATACATTCTCATTTCTCCATGTACAAAGGCTGTCTGGAGAGAGGCTGAAAAAGATTATGACTGTAATATACTTAAATCCAATTTATTTGCCTGACTAGAAACTTCCACACTTCACAATTGCTTCCTACAGAAGATTTTGTACTTAATTCTTTCTTGGCAGTAAAGAGCAAGCTTGATTCAGCTCATCTGACAGGTATATACACAGCACACACATCTGAGCCCCATTGTGGAAGGCGCTGGAAGAGACAGGGTGAAAATAGCGAATTTGCACATTTACCATTATGTGTTCACACTTTATTTTAATTTAAACATGATTAATTTGCTTCATAGAAACAGCTCTTTAAAGCATATGTGAAAAGCCAGCATGATAAGAGAGAGGAATGTGGCTTTAAAAAAAAACAACAACAATTAGATAACTAGCAACCTGAGGTAGAGGAATTTCAGAGAGATGTTTGTATTTCACCTGAATACAACCCCTTTTTCATCTGTTTTATAATGCAATACTCAAGTTATTGCTGAATTTTCACTATGCCTTAAAGGAGTGCATCTAAATCATCGGCATTACAGTTGAGAAAGTGGGAAAAAGAGAGTTTTGAAAAGGATTAACCTGTCAAGAGCACTAGAACTCAAATTGGGCCTGTAGATCTTTCTGGAAGCAGTTGTGTACTTAATCTGGGTCTGCAGAGTTACTTGGATGTAAGCCACAAAGCACACTGAAATCTGTAACCTACTGGATGGAAACTTCTCTTCTAAAGATAACAGCTGAGGTCTACTCTACGCAATAGTCTCTTGTTCTTGTGATACCTAGTAAACCACAGTGCAGTTCATCTTTGTTTAGTTCCAATCTATATTCTTGTACTATTCTTCTACTTCGCCTTCCTCTGCCAGAGGCCTTTGGCCCTGACTTAAGATGCCTAAACATTAAAAAAGGCAAGTGTTAGCAGAGGCCTAGTATCAAAAATTGCAGGAATCTAAGTTACAGCTTCACAGAGATATCTGTTTTGCTTCCACTGGAGCACATCCAGTGAAGAAGAGGCTACCATTTCTCTAAGTAATTGGTCTTATACTGGTCAAACTGGTCTTATATTGTTAGGAATGTCTTTTTCTAACATTTAATCAGAATATGCTTTCCTAAAACTATAAATCATTATTCTTCTATTTCTAGTGTTCAAGGGCAAGAAAGGACAGATCATGACCTTCTAGGTGACATTCCTTTGGCTATCTCTCTCCACTCCTCCCACCCCCATAATCCTTTGAATCTTTTCTTAAGGTTAAACGTAACCTTCTCATTCAATTGCTGTTCATAGGACTTTGCTTCTTATTCCATGATCATCTTCATTTTTCTTTTTGAACCTGTTCCAGTTTAAGAGCCGTGGTGGCGCAGTGGTTAGAATGCAGTTTTGCAGGCTAATTGTGCCGATTGCCAATTGTCAGCAGTTTGGCAATTTGAGTCTCATTGGCTCAAGGTTGACTCAGCCTTCCATCCTTCCAAGGTGGGTAAAATGAGGACCCAAATTGTTGGGGCAACATGCTGACTCTGTAAACAGCTTAGAGAGGGGCTGCAAAGCTCTGTGAAGCAGTATATGAGTTTAAGTGCTATTGCTATCTAACTGGACATAACACTCAAATTGAGGTCTGATCCATGCAGAATGGAATGGAACAATTTACTTCCTATGATTTGGAAACTGACTGTGGTAGTCTAAAATTGTATTTACCTTCTTTGCAGCCCCATCATGTTTCAAACCCATCAGATGTGGTTTGTGGTCAAGTACTATTCCAATATGTTTGACAGCCACGGTTAGCAAACCATGTATTTTTACATCTTTTACTCATGTAATCTGATTTTGTTTTGTAATAAAGTACTTCATTCATTCATTGATTTCATTTATATGGCCACCCATCTCACAACAAGCTACTCCGTGTGCATACAATTTCCACATGTTCCTATAAATTTTTATTCTGCTACATTTGCATTTCAGGTTGCTTATTTTAAAATGTGTTCCTGACATATTGCTGTTCTTAATTTTCTTCGAGCTGTATTTTATTTTATTGTATTGTTTGAACTTTGAAGTAAATTTAGCTATTCTTATTTTACAGAAATAAATTCTATGAATACTATAGTGTGCCATAGTGGTTAAAGAGCCAGTGTGGCATAATGATTAAGGTGTTTGATTCAGATCTAAGAGGCAAAAATCCAGCATTACCTACATCTATGAGAAGCTGTACCTGTCACTCAACCCAATCTATAGCTGCCCTGTTGCTCTCATAAGGAACCGCTGGAAAAGGTAGTTTATTTATTTATTTAGCATATGGCATATCATACATGGACTAGCAATATATATTAACATTTCATCTTCAGATTAGTAAAACACAGTAAAATATAAATGTTTAAAAGATCTCTGTTGAAATACCAAAGTCTAGGACATCTAACCACTCAAGCAGGAAAAGGCAGTATTACGTATGTTTATTTGAGCCCCTGGAGAAAAAAATGAGATATAAATCTAATAAATAATAAATAACTTTTCTTCCTTATGAATAGTATATCTAGATTGCAAATTCTTTGTTTCTATCTCATGTATTGTATGGTTCAATTTCTTTTTCTACCTCCAGATTATATTAGTTTCCATATCCTTCTGGCTTGCTAGAAACTAAATCAGTACTAAGCCATCTAGAAAAACTAGATGACCATTTAATGGCAAATCACAGTTACTCAGATTTTTGCAGCTCGATCTTACAGCTCTATTTATTAAAAACTACATTATAGCTAATATTTTTATCCAAAACCTACAACAAAATAATTTAAGCTCTCCAATTGTGTTTATTTAAAAAAATATATACACAAGACTCTGGAATATTAATTGACTTAAATTCTTGAAGTAAAATCTACTTGGAGGATCTGAGATCTGAAGAATCGACTGATTCATTTTCCATTTGTCATGCTGGATGAAAATTATGTTATGCTTACCTGAAACCAAAACAGTAGAATTGCTTCAGATAGCTTTCTTTCAGGATACTGTTTCCAGAAGTAATAAAGATGGCTGGGTGAAATCAGTGCCATCATGTTTTGTCTTTAGAACAGTGCCCCCACAACCTTTTGGGCACCAGGGACCGGTTCTGTGGAGAGAGGATTTTCTGCGGAGCGGAGGAGGCGTGGTTTCGCATGCTGCCTGCATCCCATGGATGGGGCTTTCCTTGTTTGTGCGGACTGGTTGCTGGCATGCTGGGGGTTGAGGACTCCTGCTTTAGAGCCTGAATTTTTATTGATAGAGGTGTGTACATCTTTGTTTTGCAGTCAATATAGAAGGACCGTAATTCAGTACGGTCTACATCTAATTTGCATGTGGAATGTCCTAGTTTTAATCTCTGGCAGCCCCAGATGGAATTTAGAAAGATTTCAATCTGCAACTCCATGAACCTCTGTTGCTTAATTTGAACAATAGGAGCAAGATACTGGTCAGACTCATGAAATATATATATATATATATATATATATATATATATATATATATATATATATATATATATATATATATATATATATATATATATATGTTTTTCAAATACTTTTTTTTAAAAAAAGTCTTCTTCTGACACAATATTTCATGAGTCCTTTCTCTTCTCATGCAATCTGCAGTGAAAGGTTTATGTCTGCTTTTTTCACTTTCACAATGTAAGACAGAAAAAAAGCCCTGCTTAATAAAAAAAAAATATTTTCATAAATTCCTTTTTTATACTATACTATTCATAAGGCCCCCTCTTGTGGTGACTGTATTATGTGACTCAGGTAAAAACTAATGCTGGATATTTAAAAGTTGCACTATTACTTTTCTCCCAAAATTCACTTAACAAATATTTCCAATCTTCTTTGTTTTTTGAAATAATCTTATAAATCTTCCCAAGGGATTCTCAAGAGCCTCCAAATCTTCTTAAGGGAGCTGAAAATATCAGCTGATTTACAATATTCTATTAGGCCGAAAGTACTCCTGGATGTATTCAGTAATAAATGCTTAAGTCACAATAAAATTCCAAGCAAAGGATATTTAAATAATGCTGAAATATTCAAAATGACTGAAATCGGTATGGCTTTGAAAAGTGACCTGTTTATCTTATCCCACAAGAAAGTGTTGTGGCTCTTCCCTTTTCTTCACCTTTTTTAACTATAAGGATCAGTTCATTTCAAAAGGAGATTATTGCTTAGAGTCCATGATTGATATAAACAGGAGCCAGAGAATGACCAAAGTACAGAGACGGGGATTATGGCATCTCCTTGTTTCAGAATTTATGGACATTGGCCACATTTACTAGGACTGTTGGAAAATGGGCCAAGGCATTAGGCGGGCACCAGTTGCTTCCCTTTGGTCTGATATGGGGGGGAATGCTTGGAGTAAAAAGAGTGGATAAATGGGATTTTAAGCACACAAACATCTCTGATATGAATGCATGAATTATACGCACAGCATAAAATGATTGAATTAGATCCCAACTCTAAACTACAACTTAATAAATGATTAAGAAGCCTTGGCAATGCCAGACTACACATGTCAATAGCAACTGTGAATGATTTCAGTGGGTTCTACTCTTACATAAGCAAATCACACATTCTTCAATGACATATATGCCAATATTCAATCTATTTCTTCAATAGATGATAATACAAAATTCATATAATATTAATGGCCAAGTTCTTATATACTAGCATACAACACAAGAGAGTGGGAAACAGTCTGTTACCACGATGGCTGTTTTTGAGCTCAATAGAAACTTGCAAGCAAATCACATATTATTTTTTAAAAAAACATTTTTCTTTGATTGCATTTCTATCCCATTGCAATCAAAACAACTCTTAGTGAACAAATGTGCCATAGGTGAACTCTTAATCTCTCAGTGAGTGGATGGATGGATGGACAGATGGATGGAGATAGATAGATAGATAGATAGATAGATAGATAGATAGATAGATAGACAGACAGACAGACAGACAGAGAGATATTTGGAAATCTAAATAAACATTAATTTTACATATTTTTAATCCAAGTCAAAAACTCAACATTTGTCATTTGTCTACAAAATAAAAATAACAAAAAATAAAACTATTGTTAGAATATACACTGTTCTTATGTACAGTCATTACAAAAATAACCCCAAAAGCATAGATTAGGATAATGATCAAAACAGTTGTCTGCTTGTATGCATTGCTCATCGTTTTTAAAACAAGACTGAATTCTGTATAATGTAATGAATAGCTCTGGGCTTAAGAACTACCAGTACTTTTTTCAAATCTGTTACCTCAACTGATGGGCTCTAAGGAGAGACCTGGAAGGAGAATCATTGATTTGGTTATACAATAGATGGATATAGGATGGAAATCACATACAGTATGTACAACTTGGCTGTTTATGGGATTGTGGTGCCCTGGAAACAGTAAACATGCTGTGTTGGATTGTCCAGGGCTCATAGCTCCTACTTAGGAACAGGAAGAACTGGGAACTGAAGGGCTATTTATCACACTTTGGGCTGGTGCACTAGCACCTAGAACAGGATTGCCATTCATGTCTTTCCTGCTAGATGGTACTGTTCATCTCTTCTCTCATTGGACCATCTAGAAACGTCAACTGGTCCAGAAGGTAGCTTATGTCTCTGGACTGTGCAATCTCTTCTCCAAGCCCCTCCTTCACAACTTGTTCTTTCCTCCCATAGCATCGCTTTTGCACTTCCCCAAGGTCGATTGTAAATTCCTTTGCAGGTGAAAACACGATTCTTCTGCTTTTCCTTTGAGGATTAATTGTTGTAAAGCAATGCTTTACAATTTTATAACTTTCAGTTTCATATTGTTAATCACTGTTTTAATTTTTTTTCCAGTTATGTGGTTTGCTTTTAATATTTAAACTCCATAAATTGCTTAGAGTACCGCTGGTTTCTGGAAGTCAGATAAATTTCATAAATAAATAAGATGAAGTGGCAACAGACTATGAAGACTAAGCTTCTCCCTCCCCCTCTTCCTTTCATATCCAGAAAGCAAGAAAAGAAGACACAGGGAAGGAAAGGGACAGAAAATGCCTTAGTCCGTCCATTTGGAACACATAGCCATGAGTTCATCCAAGCCATCAGGGTTACATTTTTATTTCTGGTTTAGTAAATTGATTTGATTGTACTATAATACTAGCTCAATTCGTCTACAGTGAGATGTTCCAAGGATGTAGCAGACTAAAAGCTAATGTCTACTTCAACTCTCCAAAGAGGCCGTCATACCCCTTGTCCTTTGAAATGTTTCCAGAATTAACTTTCTGTCATTACCTTCTCTTTCCCTCTTTCTCTTCCCTCTTTCTTTAAGGTTTGCTTTCATATCCTTCCATGCATACTGCTTCTTAAACTGGAGATTTCCTTTTCTGAAGGAAGGTCTGACTGTCAAGAATACTTATCCGCATAATATGAAATACAAAGAGAAAGAAAGTGAAAAAAAGAGAAACAAAATAGAGGGGATAACACACACAGAGAGAGAGAGCACATTCATTTATATCATGGGCCGGATGCATCATGGTGAAACCGCGGCCACCCCATTGCTGGCAATGGAAAAAAAGTCGTGACGCATCACGTGACGTTGCGAGTTTGATTCCCCTGATTTATATATATATGGTTATTAGCATCACTCTGGCCAGGTAGTTCCATAAAATTCATATTTTCATTTACTTAAATCTTAAGAACAAAATCCTTCTACTCCTCCTCCTCCCTCTATTCCTCCTTCTCCGTATTAATTCCTGATTGGATAAGTTTTCTTCGCAAAGTTTTTGCTTCCTAGGGCTGAGAAACCGTGAATGGACCTTTGAACTGGCTCTGTGGCTAAGTGTGATGGCCCTGTTGGACCCCGGTTCTGAGGAGGAGGATTTGCAATTGGGACCATCTGATAGGGATGGCTCAGTCCCCCTAGAATGCCTGGAGAGTCCAGGGCTGAGGATGATGCGATCCCAGGCCTGTCTGCATTGATTGGGAAGGGGCAGCCGACTGGACAGGGAACTACCTGCAGGAGAGGATCAGCTGCAGAGGGCCAGTGGCAATGACAGGCTACAGATCAGCTCCGATGAGGAACAGCTGCCTCCTATGCCCAATCAGCAGGTGTGGAGTGGGAGCCACAGAGGTTAGCAAGGTTGCTCATGAGGAAGCAGCCTCACCTCTCCTCACAAGAAACACCTGGTGTAGGGTGATTTAGCTGGATGCCGGGGGAAGGTGCGTTTGTCAGGAACACCTGTTTGCTTTGGTGCACACCTTCCTGGCTTTTGTGGACCCTGCTTTGCGAACCTTGGATCATGTTTTCGGCTCTGACCCTCAGACTTCCTTGTGAACTTTGGACTTGGCCTTCAGTCTATGGAATCTTGAATTGTGCTTTGGTTTTCAGAAACTTGCACTTGTTTTGCAGAATCGGTGGGCATTGTGGCTTCCCTCTTTGTCTTGTCGGCTGGTTTGGATCTAGTTTGCGGAACCAGTTTTTCTGATTGAGGGGGACTGTGGGTAGGGGTGGAGTCTTACCGGCACCATTGGTGGGTTGTTTGAAGCTGTGTAAGTTGCACAATAATTGACTCTAATTGGTATCTGCCCTTGCCAATGTGACTTGGGTCAGAACACTGAGAAGGCCTAAAACTGACAGGTTTCTTGTTTCTAGCCTCGGGCCTTAACCATTTCCAAAACGATTCTTACAAATCTATTTTTAAGTGGACTTTATTTTTGAGCTAGCTCTTCCATTAATATTTTATATGAATTCCTATCACCTTCATCAACAGTGTTGAAGGGTATAACTGGAAGTTGGAACAATGTTTTAAGTTAGAGTGTTATTTCTATTGTTTCAGCAAAGGACATAAGAGCCTTGTGTGGTATTTTACAGGTTAAACTTATTAAACTATTAATCTTATGGGTGGGTTAATCAACCTATTTCCTTTGCATTCCCGTAAAAACTCTTGAGGGGAAAATATGCCGACTAATTTTCAATATTTTTTGTCAATTGATGATGCCTGCTCATAGGGAATATTACAAAAGAGATTGGGGTCACATCCAGGCAGTGCACATGCCTCACACAGCATACCATCAGACAATGTCTGTTTTTATTAATTATACCAGGAGAGTGTTGCAAAGAAAATTATGCACATTTCTGTAGCTTCCTGTGTCTTGTTTGAACTGTTCTGGTTGGCTGATAGGGGACTATACTTGAACTTCATGCTGTTTGCACAATATGCTAAATTTCCCATGGCATTATGTAGTATTAAGCTTTCTTCCCTCAGAAATACACTCATCTTTCAGAAGTCATGTATAATCTCAACTATTTGTGAAAGTATTAAGGGATCATGCTTAAGCTGGTACACTGGAACTTTTGGTATATTTTCAAACTATTTAGCTTAATTTTATTGATTTTTTAAAAAAAACAAATGCTTCACTACGATTCTGTTATTTTAGGTTTCTTTAATTGATTGGGAAAACCTTATACCGAGGTTTGTATTTTGATCTGTCTTCACAGGAGAAATTCAACTCTGGAAGGACCACCTTGAGGTAAAAAAAAAATCCAAAAGGACAACACTGATAAGTCTTCTTACATACTAATTCTCACCTAAGAAACACATGATGACAAAAACAAGCTGAGGGGTTTCTGAACTGGAATCACTGGCATCCACGCGTCTCTGTAAGGTATTTGTATCGGTGGGTGATTAAAGCAGCACAATCCCAAGAGGACACTGCAAAAATGAATTCCCCTATGGCTACTTGCTCAGATAGTTCAGGAAGATATTCTCCAGCTCTTGGTGCCTTGCAACTCCTTGAAAAGCCTTTTCATAGCCAGATCCAGGACTATGATATGTTGGCTTCCGCAGGTCTTATTATTAGAAGGGAGTCAGATTGATTATGTGGCTGTCTCTATGTGACCTACAGCTAGCAGAGTGAATCTGAAATTTGCTATTGGATTAATGTTAATGATAAGCACAGTCCAGCCAATGTTAAAGTCCTCTCTACACAGCTCCAATAATTATCTTTTATATAGCTTGTTTCAATGGTGGGGACGGGAAGATGCTGTCCAAACAGCGTACTGCCAATAACATTTAAGCATATATTTAACTGAATAATATAAGGCCATGCTTTTTGAGCTGCCCTAGTACCCCGTGGAATTCTATGCACAATTGAAAGCACTGGTGATTATCACTAAGGCTTTGCATTGTACAGGGATCATTTATTTGCACATCTCCCCAACTGGGTAGCCTTAAAAGACCTGGCTTTTACCCCAGGCAGTGGGACCACACTGTTAATGGAACTTAATAGGTATATATTTTCCATTGGGAGTTGTCTTTTAGGATCTTGAGTACATTTTTTTAAAAAAATCCCATTTATATCCCGCCCTTCTCCGAAGACTCAGGGCAGCTTACAATCTAAAGCACAAATCAATGTGCTTAGCAATAGCCTTCATTCTATGTATCTGCCTGCTTATTAGGGCTTTCGCCCACCCCCCCAGCGGCATTATTACAAAGTCAGCTTATTGCCCCCAACAATCTGGGTCCTCATTTTACCTACCTCGGAAGGATGGAAGGCTGAGTCAACCTTGAGCCTGGTGGGACTCGAACCTGCACTAATTGCAGGCAGCTGGTGTTACTTAAGGAGGCATTAGCCCACTGCTCCACCAAGGCTCTTTTGGTGCTTTTATGGTATTCTATTTATATACCTATATAATTTTTGTATTGTGAATTTCCTAGAGATAGACATGTGGCTATATATCTTCAATGAATGAATGAATGAATGAATGAATGAATGAATGAATGAATGAATGAATGAACGAACAAACAAATATTCATTATTTTGGATTATCCCTAATGTTCTCCAACATCATCATATTTTGGATTATCCCTAATGTTCGCCAACATTATAATTCTGCTAGTTTAAAAAGTATGGGAGTTCATCTACATTATTTTCAGGAAATTCATTTTTAAAACTGTATTAATTTCTGTTACTAAGAGAGACAGTTGCTAAGTGAGTTTTGCCCATTTTACTTTCTTTGCCCCCTTCCTTTCCACCGCGGTTAAGTGAATCACTTAACAGTTATTCAGTTAGTAACATGGTTGTTAAGTCCATCTGGCTTCCCCATTGACTTTGCTTGTCAAAAAGTCAGAAAAGGTGGTCACATGACCCTGGGACACAGCAACTGCCATAAATGTGATCCAATTGCCAAGTATCCGAATTTTGATCATATGACCATGGGGATACTGCAACGGTCGTAAGTGTGAAAAAGGTGATAAGTCACTTTTCTCAGTATCATTGTAACTTTGAACGGTCACTAAATGAATGGTTGTAAGTCGAGGACTACTTGTACATCCTGACCGATTCTAGGCTGTCCTGAACCCCCTTCCCTCTTCAGCCTGGGACTGCACAGCCTCTTAATTTGGGCTTCTGTCATGAAATGTGGCCTCTTTCCTGGGAAAGCTCTGTGCTGCTCTCCTTCAGCTGGTTCTTCAGGTGCATATTCCATCATCCCTGTCCAATACAGTATAAGCCATGATGACATCTTACCATCATAAGATCATCATCCAATTGTTGAAAATTACGTAATTTATACCAGCTCTGTGTCCTCAGAACGGAAATAAGACATACTACAAAATTGGCATTATTTACGTCACAAATATATGGCCTCATATATAATCTCCATCTCACTGCTCTGCATGGCCATGGCTCAGGATAAAGTACCAAAACGTGAGCTACTATGTAGCACAGAATCAGTCTGTGTAGAATTTACCAATGGATCACAAACTATATTTGTAGTTCCTGGGTATTTTCAATTTTTTTATCAGTCCTCAGAATATACATGCAGCTATAAATCATGGCTTAGGAAATAATGACATCACTGAAGGAATCAAATCACAGCCCCTGTGCAAGAAAAACACCTGTGAGATTTGATTCTTTGGCTCTGTGAAATGCGGAATGCAAATTCTGTAGTTTCATTCTTAATCCCTACTTTGCTATCTTATCAAATAGAGCTCCATGGAGCCTGGGGCGCACAAGTAGAGTTTGCAAAGCACATTTTCTTAGTAAATCTAATATAACTTTTTTTATTTATGGTGACACTGATCGTTCCTCCATACTTTTAAAGTTCTTATTCTGTTTTAGCTGAAGAAGGCAGAAATGAACTGCATAGCAAAGGCAGTGTGAGCTTAATCAAATTGCATTATTATCTTTCTCCAGGAAATTCTTTTTACTAGACATGTACATAATGTTTTATGACATACACCTGGTCCTTCCTCTTATGGCACAGGGAAATATCTCACTGATACCTATCCTCATGCTATTTATCCCTCACAGTTACTTTGTGTTTACATCTGAGTGGAGGTGCCTCCAGCTTCATAAATCTGTATGCAGTAGTATGGGCTCTCTAACAGCCATTCATTTTAATTATGTGTGACATAAAAGGACCACCTACTGATGAGACAATACAGCTGTAAGATTTTCAAGGTTGCTACAGGGAATACTTCATAACTGAAGTATGTTTTCCCTAAGGAGTTATACTACCATTTGATTTAATTTTTAATTTTTACATTTTAATCAAAAATAGATCAAATGGTAGTGGTACCCCCTGGGAAGCATACTTCAGATATGAAGCTGTTCATGTTTCCTTTAAATATGTAAAGCTGCCATTTATGTATAACTCATGAATGACATCCTGTGTTGCAAGAAAATATCCATGCAGTAGTTTCTATACTTCTCTAGTAACAATAGTAGAAGTGCATACATGTTATAGCCAGATTCAGAAAGGAAAGTAACATTACTAAAGCATTCCAAGACATAATTCCATTCAATATGAAGTTAGCCCTAATTAAATAGTGTATGTTTAGAGAAAGCTTGGAGTCATATTTCTAGGCTTTGTGTAATATAGAAATCACATAACATTTTCCTCTAAACGTGAAAGTATGTTATATTTTTTAATTAATAAGTATCTAAATGCCTATAAATGCCTGTAAGTGCTAAGTGCCTATAAATAAGGGGATTATAGGAGTTTGTCCAAATTCTTTTAAGACTGCTTTGGAAAGATGGAAGGAACGAGGTAGTGAAGGAAAGAAGGAGGGTTAAGAGAGGAAGGGAGGGAAGGGAAGGATGTTAACATCACAAATACGTAAAAGAACCAGATAATCATCTGTCCTTTGCAATAAGCTTGAATCCATGTATGAAAATGAAAGAATAGTTCAATGGTAAATGAAAGATATTTATCAGAAATGCATGTCAGAAGGTATGAATGAGCGCCATCTAGACTGCTATGGGCACTTAAACTGATAATAGGAACTGGGTAGTATATAAAAATACTCATAATTCATAGGTTGGACTAACATGAAACAATTTTGTTACAAAATGCCATTTAAGTGTGTGGAGTCACGCTAAAGTAAGGATGCTTCCTTGGAATGATGAAGTGAAAGGTGTTATGGGAGAGAAAATGTATGAAGGCCAGTAATTATGGCACAAACTGAGGCTGAGAAAAAAACATATTGTGAAATTGGTATATAGAGAAAATGGACAGTTGTAAAGAATTTGTTCAAAAAGAGTAAAAAATAGTTAAGTAAGAATGGGGCACAGAAAATGGTTTTCGAGTAGACAAAAAAAAGTAAAGAAAGCTTAACACAAAGTTAAGTGTCAGTAAGGATAAAAATGAAGAAATGAGATGTGAAATATGAATATAAATAAATGCTGTCTATAAATGTTAGTCATCAAGGAAAAAAGTGGTAAGGCTGATGATATCACTGGAGGGATATTATTCTCATTCCAACCATAAGACTTAGAGATGGAACAGAAATTGTTCTATTATTGAAATCATTGCCCAGGTTCTTATCGATCTATAGATGGGTTAGAATAATACTTGATTATATATGATACCAGCTTCTTTGTTCAATTTATTACTTTGGTAATCGACGATTACAGACTATTCTACATTTATCTAATGTATCCAACCTTACTTATTGGGTTCAAACAATGTTTCCTAAATCAAAGATAATGGGCTAAGAAAGGCAGTGCGCTTATACATTTCACTCAAAAATAAATCCTGCTGAGTTCAGTTAAAATAGACTCTCAGGTGAGTACATATACAGTAGGACAGAGCCTAAATTTCTCTGTGGAATAATAGAATAGAATAGAATAGTCTGACATCTGTAGTACTCAATCCATGGAAAAGTGATTCACATAGGCAAAATTCTGGGGGGAAAGTTATTTATATATGGAAAAGTACCAGGCGGAAGCACCAAACAGAATTGGGACTGTACAGGTCAGAGGCTATGAGCCTCTCACCCAGCTCTCTGAACTGCTTTTCCTTGGTGGTTTTAATTTTCAAGGATTTGGGGAGTGGGGGTGTTTGCAGATGAAAGTGGATCTTTTTCTGGTTGACCTTTTCTAGGGCCGGAAGGGAGGACCTCAGGCTAAGAAAGTCAAGGCCTTTTCCCTTATATGTGGGTTTGGCTCTTCTGCCTGGCCTGGAAGAATAAACCAATGAAATGGCTTCCCTCAAGGGGAGGGAAGTTGTGAGTGCTCCATCACTGGAGGCTTTTAAAAAGAGATTGGGCAACCATTTGTCTGAAATGGTGTCAGGTCTCCTGCGCTTCAGCAAGGGGTTGGACCAGAAGACCTGCAAGGTCCCTTCCAGCTCTGTTCTACTGTTATTTTGTTTTGTTATTGTTATAGAATCCATTGTAGTACAATACTCGAGATATTTGCTACCACATCTCCCTCATTCTACTTGTTTAAATAATGCATTTGTTGTTGATGTCTATCTATAAAAAGTCACAAATGAGAGGTAGGGATACTACAAGGAGAAAAAAAAGACCACCAAGTAGTAGATCTACCAAGCAACTTCAGAATATGATAATGTAACGAATACTAAAAAGACAAGGTCTTAAATTCTGGGGGAGAAGAGCTTTGAGGTCAAACCACAAACTCTGTAGGTCAATTGCTGAAGAAAGTAGGTTGTGGAATGCAGATTGCAAAAGTCTAGCCAAGCAAGCAAGAAATGAGAAATGAAAACAAACTCGGAGAAGTCTGAGAATCAAGTGGTCTGTAAGGAAACTTGAGCTTTGAGTTTTGAACAGACCTCTTTGCAAGTAAAGTTAGATTTAGAAATCTGCCCTTTTTTTAACATTTCCCTGAAATGTTTATTTTCTTTTTGAATAAATGCAAGTTGCTGAAGATAGAATATCTATATCATCATGTCTCTATTTTTCACATTATAGACGAATGCTCACATGTCGGAGAAGGAGGGTTTACTCATTTTTTTTCTGGGTCTTTTGTCCTACTGAGGTTTCCTGAGAACAATCCTCTCACGGTTTATATTTCACCAGAGTTCAAGAAGTAGTTTGGGAATATGCAGACATCCTCGTTGCGCTTTAAAAGCTCCCATCCTTAATTTGGCATATGCTTTTGTGGATTACAATCCACAATGGATGCATGAAATGTTATCTTCCTATGAATGTGTGTATAGGCATCTCAAATGGGAGGGGGATGAAGAACGGAACATGTAACATGACATGTTCATGTTGAGAATTGCTTCATTTATTTACTTCTGCTTGACATCATAGCAGAAGTATAAAAGGCCAGGGTTTGTATTTTCACTTTCTTTGTTATGACAATCTCTACCAGATACTCATGGGGTAGGAGAAAATGTGAAACTGGACTGCAAAATATACAGCCTATGAGAATTACATCTGATCATAAATACATGAAAATATTTAAGTAACCATGATCTTTGTTCAAAATAAACTAATTGATAATAGAAACATTTCAAAAATAGTAATTTAAACAATATATGTAGTAGAATATGACACCATCACCATGGGACAAACTGGAAGTGACAACTCTACCATATGCTAGCCAGTGGTGGGATTCAAATATGTGAACAACAGGTTCTCTGGGTGGATGATGCTTCTGGAAGTCCATTCTGGGCCAGGGCAACAAAAAATTAGCCACCGATTCTGCTGAAGTGGTGCGAACTGGCTGAATTCCACCACTGGTGCTAGCTTATATTTGAAATTTCACATAAGAATTTTTCTATTAAGTCACTGTTTAATGATGTGCATTTTTCAAATTTGCAAAATGCCCAGTTCTCAATGACATAGCAAACTAGTCTTCTAAATTCTATTTTATTCCCTTCTGAGGAAATCAAATGAAGGGAGAACAAAAATACAATTAATTTTGGCAGACTTGCAAGATAAATTTTAGAAAGGTAAAATAATTTTTTCTTATATATTAACATGTCTTTTAAAAACATAGTTCTCTGCCTTAACAGCAAATATGCTATTTAATACTCCATCTTAAAAAAATAAATTATAATTTACCAAATACACAGTTTAAAGTTATACAACAAAATGTGAACTGCTGTTATTAATTCCTTTATTATACATTCAGGAAAATGGCATTCTTAGATTTTGTATTCAAAAATGTTACAATGTATATTTTTAATTATTTTATCACAAAATAAAAAATGGTTAATATTTGTAGAAACCATTCTGTGGTTATGATATTTTTGTCCAATTTGATTTGGAGGCAAAATTTATACTCAGTTTTAGAACAAAAACCCCAAATGTTTATTCAATGTAAGGTTTAAAAGGTCTAATGTACAATATAAAATGGTATTTTCCCATGGAATACTTACCAATATAAATATTTTAGGACCGCTTAGTTTATTTAAAAAAATATTTTATTAGCATTTTAAGAACAATCTGTTGCTTTTTATAATGTAATTAAGATACTTCCAAACTTTATATATTATGGTCACATATGCCATGTTGAAATTAATTTTCAGGAGCTTGAATTCAGTTTTATGTTTTATGTATACAAGTGAATAAGAAGTCCTGGAATCAATTCTCCAAATAAATCAAGGAGACTATGAAACAAGTTGGGGAATTCATAAAAATCAGGCAGGGACATTTGCTGTCAACCTCAAGGATCCTGACTTCGGAGAGCATTTTAAATGCATTTATATCTAATCCATTATTTCCAAGTGTGTCATTTAGCATTAATACAGGTTTTTAAGTTAGGTACCCCCAGTATGAATGTAGGTTTGTTATTGTGCTCCTGTTCATGTTTTACAGATAGTCCTCAACTTAGGATCACAACTGAGCCCAAAATTTCAGTTGCTAAGTTTTGCCGTTTCACAACCTTTGTTGCGACAGTTGTTAAGTGAATCACTGCAGCTTTAAGTTAGAAATATGGTTGTTAAGTGAGTCTCACTTCTCCATTGACTTTGCAAAAGGTGATCACATGATCCCAGGACACTGCAACCATCGCAAATACATACCAGTTGCCAAGTGTCCGAATTTTGATCATACATAGTAAACAAATGGTTATAAGTGGAGGACTATCTGCATGTGCTTGAAACCTGATCCTAGAGAGCAAAATCAACCTTGGATATACTAAAAAGTGTATGATAAAACGCACATATAACTGATAAAAGTCTAGGACATGGGTGTCATAAACGATTGTATCGCGGGCTGTATTGTGATGTATCAGGACTTGTTTTGCCCTTGTGGGGCCGGGGTGGGCGTGCCTGGTCTAGGAAGTCTTCCAATATACATACAAACAACAACCTCAGATTTGTGAAGGGCAATTCCACATTTATTTTCCAGTAAATGGTGTGAGACATAAAGGAAGACAGATTCATCCTCTTTGCCACCTCTGTTTCATCCTCTACGTTGGAATAAGAAGATGTAGAATCTAACGAATGATTCATGTAAGCTTCAGCCCTAAATTTTAAAGGCAATGATTACATGGATGGAATCTACAGAATGCTGGATTCTATATTACAGTCTCACACTACAGCCAATGTTTGCCAATACCAGATGGGCCTGATCAGATGGGATGCACCTTGCCAAAATCCTACGAGAATTAAGGAAATGTCTCCTAACACACTTAATGTATTTTTTTTATTAAATGTACACACCAACTCAATGCAATTAGACTCTGGGCAACTTATAGAATACGTATATAAACAATAAACAAATATTGTACCGTAAAACTGAATTAGCAGCTTTGGAATCAGTCAGCCCAAATGAAAAACAGCCTTTCTAACTTCCTGGAAAGTTGTAAGAGTGAAGGCCATCCTCACCTTTGAAGGTAAAATATTACATAGAGAAGACGAACCCTGACACTTGTTCACTGAGACTCTTTCACAGATAAGTGTCCATCAGAATGCAGTCTGAGGTCTCTTCAAGCTGCTGATTTGGAAACTGCTTTGTTGACAGCCTTCTGAAGGAATAAATGAAATATCTCAGTCATTGGATTGCAAAGGCATATTATACTGTAGCTGTTTTGTGGTAGAATTAAACTGAATTCTACTCCCTCTCCTCAATTATATTCTTAATATTTTATTCAAAACTATATGACAATCACGAGCAAAAAGTATTTGATTGAACTGCAAAGTTAGAAGGAGCAATAAACCACAGGTAGCTTAATTTCACCAGGTTTCAGTTGCTAAATATTTCGCCTAAAATGCATAGAATCACATGGCACAACTTTTATTTAAATTCTGGTATTACATTACAGTGCTGGCATTACTTATGCATTTCTGTTAATTCATTTAGTATAAAAATATATTATTTTTAAAAGGTCCTAAATGTTTTCAAATAAAGTGCTTCCATAAACTTTATTATTGTGTAATGTTAAATTAGAAATAAATCCATGACAATGTATATGATGGATACCTTTTAAAAATATTTTAAAAGTAAGTAATTTAATCTTGCATTTTAAAATAATTCAAACAACCTCAAATGCATTTTATGACATAGTCAGCAAATATGCAGATTAAAATAAGGTTTATTAGCTGCAAACAAAGAACTACAAGCAATTCATTTGACTTATTTTTTATTTCATGTAAAAAGGAACTAGTTTTTATCTTAAAATTTCGTTTTTTCATCGCTCAAATAGGATTCATTCAGCCAACAAGAGTCTCTCTCAACTGATTGCTCTTTGAGGTGAGTTCTAAAGTTCTGTAGTCCCCCTTACTCTAGAATTTGTGGGACTGTATTAGGAAATAGCACAAGTATTGGAAGTGCACAGAATATTGCTAATCAGCAAAATTTAATTCCTTTGAATATTATTTTAAGATTGGGAAAATAGATCTCTATTTTGAAACATATGTTTAATTCTGACCTTTGCTGTCACAATTCATATAGAAACAACACACATTTTGGGAGAGACTCTTGTTGGCTGAATGAATCCTATCTGAGCAATGAAAAAAATGAAATTTTAAGATAAAAACTAGTTCCTTTTTACATGAAATAAAAAATAAGTCAAATGAGTTGCTTGCAAAGACTGAAAATAATTCAGTTAAGAATTTATAGTCAGGAAAATATACTTCTAATAGTACATGTTATGTATGTATTAGAAGTGAAGAACTTTTTTTTCTAAACAATGGATAATGCAGAATATTAAAAAGCAAACCAAAATGGAATTCTACTGAAAACACTTTAAAAATATGTTACATATTTATTTCTTTTTTACACCTATAGGAGTTTTTAAGAGAAGTGGGGAAAGTATTATCATACATAAGTTTGAAGGACTGATGCATCAATGTCCTTTGATCTTCTATAAGCCCATCATATGGCCAAAATGTCCCTATAATGAAAAATAAATTGTATTAATTGAAAGCAAGGTTTGTTATACAGATATTTTCTATCACAATAAAGATATAGAAGAAATGTACTACAGCAAGATTTGCAGTTTTGTCAAAGTTGGGAGGTAATAAATACTAGGCTGGAGAAAGAATCATGTGGCTGACAGCCAGGCACTAACTAGAGCTGGACATGTTCATTCAGATAAAGGCTGAACTGACATCCAGCATGGTTTGCTGAATAACCCAAGTTGGTTGGATTAATTTACCGCATTGAAGTACAAAGAAAGTTTTCAGCCTACAACAGTTGGTTCCATATAATTCACTATCAAAACCAAATAGGTTGCATTAAATCTTAGCACAGTGTGTGAACTCCAGTGTGTGAACTCCAAAGAGCCTATGTTTTTTTAATTGAATCTGCACTATTTTTTTCTTTCTTTTAAATGACATAATAATGACTTTGGTAAACGTACAAATGTCCAGCTTTCTTTTAAAGAAGAGTCAGCAAGACAAAATGAGAATACTAAAGTAGCCAAACTCTGTTTTCAGTGCTGGTAACAAGAGTAGTAGCTCACTTGGCTACTATCTATGAAAACATGTTCCATGAAATCATATAATCCTTCTTTAAAGCTACAGTATTTAAGCAAACAGATACCATTTCAGTTCTCAATGTTTCTTAAGTTTATGGCTAATAAACGTTAGAAATAAAATGCAGCCAACTTATCCTAAGATAAAAGATGTATCAACTTTTAGTTAAAAAGCATTACCTCCTTTTTCCAGAAACATCACTGTGGAATATATGAAGGAGAATCTACTTCAAATATTACATAGGAACAAAATAAAATATTTACTCAGACTTAATTTTCAATTTATCAAAGTTGTTCATAAATAACTGTTTTCACTGGTTCTCATAGTATTAGAATATGAATAGAGATTTCAATTCTAAGGGCTAGTCTAGCTTGATAAAAACAAGTTAAAAATCATACCCTTATTTACTTTGTTTTAATTGCTTATTTTCTTACTTTTACTCTGACCAATTATTCAGTCTTAATTTTTTTTTAAAAAATGCACAGCTGGGAATGGAATTAAGAGCCTCATTAAAATATTTGGAAATTTGCACTAAGAATTTTGGCTTGGAGGAATATCATCTTCCTTGGGTTAAAAGCAACTCTGCTTAACCACAGTTGAATTAAGTTACATCTTAGGTTAAACATATCAAAGAATAATATGCAATTCTCCCCTCTTTCAATTTTGTAGATATAGTTCTAAAATCTCTTTGTAAATCTCAAGTGTCTCCAAACAGGAATAGAGTAATACATGCCTTAACTTGCATTGAGATTAATTTAGGTGACTAAATTCTGCTTTCTAGAGAGTGTGTTTGAAAAACGAGCCTGCACTCCCTATATTTTCAACCTAATGCAGGAAACATATTAGTTTGCACTCTGCTAGCATGCCAAGAAAAAACTAAATCAATCTGCTGCTTTTATTTACATGCTTTATCCCTGAGAAATGTAATTGCTGTTTTTTTATTAACCTTATGTTTTATGGCTCTAATATTTAAGAACAAGCCTATCTTATGTCATAGTAAGAGGGTTAATATACTTACAGATTCGCCAGCAATACATCTTGGACACGGCTGGGCAGTGGCTTTGGCGTCATTATTCGTAAATATCTGATTAATAAGCACATATATACAGAATTCTCAAAACAACCTAATAATCACTATTTGACATCTTTGTTATAAAAAAGGGAACTTAATAGCATGGATCCAAGCTTATAAAACATACCGTATAACTTGGTTTCTCTTTCATAATCTGAGGACTGAACAATTCAGTGAGATCATTCTGCTTCAAATTCTGCTTCACAGCCCAGTAATCCATAAAACAGTTGCTTAATGGATGGCAGGGAGTGATTGCCTGTGGAACAGTCTCCAAGTTTTTGCACACTCGTTTCTGTGACAAGAAAAAGAAATTAAGTTTGAAGTCTTTTCCCATATGCTTGTTATACATGCATCTTGTTCCTGAGAAATCATGATTCTGTCTCTATTGCAGCCACAAGTTATTGCATGGCTGTGAGCAAATGATGGTCATTGTTCTTACTTGAGAAATGACACATCTCACTATTTTAAGAAGGCTGCAAAATATTTCTGTATTAAAAATACAAAAAAATAGACATCATATTGTCAGGCACGAAAGAACACATTAATTTCCAATTAAACTGATTTATTGCTCATATCTACCTACAGGAATCTAGTCAACTAACAGCACTATTTTGATGCTAGGTAAGGGTTAAGAGAATTCAAGAGGGTTTGGACTTAAATTGCTTGTGGGAATGTAGAGACTCTAGGCTAATTCCTCTTTTGACCTCCCCCCGCCAGGCTTTGTCACTCCTTCTCTAACATATATTTACCTAATAAGGAAGAAAGAATTTTCCCTAAACAATTACCTATGATTTCAAAGAAGGGGCATTTCATAAGATTAGAAGATGCTCTGAAAATGAGGAAATGGATGACAGGTATAGATGGCCAAAATTTAGAAATGTTTGTAGATAAATAGTTGCCAGTCTAGGGCTTCTTACCTAGAATTCCAACCCTTTGGGTAATATCTAACAAGATATCCCTTTTCTTCTGTGTGAACATATCCACCCCTCTTAATATAGTTTTGTTCTCCCCTTCTCATTTCTCTACCCTTTCCTCTTTCATTTTGATTCTGTTAGAAGGGGATGGAATGTATATATGTAAATTTGTGCAAATTTGGATTTGGCAGGGCTAAAAAAATAAAACAAAAAGGAGTATTTCCAGTGGAGACATGATAAACACATATCCCTGAACAATGAGATGAACATTATGGCTGAATTGGTGGCTGGATATTGGTACAACCACTGACTCCTGAGAAAGGAGAGATTGAGATCATCCATATGTACTTTGGACACTTGCACTTTGTGAATAGATGGCAGGAACTGACATTCTTGTGGTTGTGCATCAAACAGCTGGAAGTTGAGGGATTTCATCAGGCTCAGAAGCATAATGTAGCCTCTAAGGATTTTATGTTGAATGGATCCTCATTTTGTAATAACTATTGGAATTATTTTTTATTGTTTTTTAAATATTGAGAAGCATTGGTATAGCAGGTTTTACAGTATTCACTGGGTGAATCTCCTTCAATCCATAGTGAAAGGATTTTAAAATATGAATTCAAAGGCTCAGAGAAAAAATCTTTTTGGAGTAAACAGAAAAGGAGTGATTAGAATATTGAACTTGGAAAGTGTCAAGCCCTGTGGGCTTGCCACTTCAAGGAAGGGCAAGGGAGACAACAAGGGACAGCTGCTGATGTCATTGCCTGACGACCAGGGAATCCCCCTTTGCCTGGGAATCCCTCTGCCTGACCTCCGAGCAGCTGAGGTTCCCAGTTGCATGCTGACTGCTCTCTCTCCGGCCGCTGAACAGCTGAGGTTCCTGGCTGCATGCTGGACTGCTGGAGACGACGCTGGAGTGGGGAGACGGAGGCCAGCTATGCTGGTTTTAGGGATGGGTGCCGGATGCTGGCTGGTTGGATGGGGGGTGGAGCTAAGGGGAATGCCTATATATAAGGCACTGGGAGCAAGTCACTCCCAGTGCTGACTTTATTTGCTGTTATTTGCCGTCAATAAACACTGGTCAGAATGTTCCTGCCTAGCCAGCTACCTTATTGACCATCATTTATCATTTGTGGAAACAGGGCTGGTAAGGACTCTGACAGAAAGTTTAAAATTGTCTAAAGATCCAGACAGATGTGAAATTTAAAATTAATTTAAAATTAAATAATTTAAATAATTAAATAAATTAATTATTGATTTAAAATTAATTATAGGTCTACTTCCTGTGGGAATACTAATGTTTTTTAACTGTAAAAATAAAAACATGGTAAGATGGGCCCTGAAGTTTTGGACACCAGAGGGAACCAGAAAGAACTAAGGATTGTGTTTAAAGGAGAAACACATAAATTACTTGCCAAAGAAAGAAAGACAGAAGGAAGGAAGGAAGAAAAGAAAGGAAGGATGGATGGATGGAAGGAAGGAAGGAAGGAAGGAAGGAAGGAAGGAAGGAAAAACACATTTGGGGAATAAAGACTAAAATTTCAGGGAATGACGAAAAGGAATATAAAGTTGGTTTATTTGATCAAGATTAAACTATATGGGTTGCTATATCTTATAAACATTAAAGGTATTTTGGCTGATCAGGACTGAATAAAAAGGTTTTAAGGGTCTGTTCTCAGATAAGAGATGTTAATACATTTTGTATTTTAAATCTATTTGATTACATTAATCTAGTTATGTGTTTCTGATAAAACCTGATGGATTTTGATTATGATTGAATGATGAGGTTTTGGTGATTTCTTTGCAGGTAAGGGGTGAGATACAGAAGGAAAAGAAAGGATGATAAAATTGTTTTTTTTATTAAGTTTAAAAAAATATTTTGTTGTTTCTGTTAGCACTTAATGGACTTTTACTGATTAGAATTGAATGTCAAAGTTCTAAGACTTGTTTATACATAAGGAGATGAGACTTGGAATGAAGAGATACTTTTTTGTTATTAAAGAGAAGGTGATAAGTTGTTTTAAAAACATACTTGTGACAAGCAGGAAGTTACTTCATTTTTTCTTTTTTCTTTGCTATACTTTTTCCCCTCTCTATCTATACCTTTTCTTTTTTATTATTAGTTTTTATCTGAATAAGTGTAATTACTGATTAAATTAATATAAAAAAGAGTGATATGAGTATGATTTGTTTTATAAACAGGCTTCCTTCATACAGTATATGCAGTTAATTTTAGCCAATAGATATTAATGCAATACAAGACACATTCCTAATCTTGCTTATTTTTAGGGTGTAATTATGTCAGATATATATGCCCACACATATATGTATATACACATGTACAAATAATAAACATACATCTGGGTGAATGATATTCAGAAAGATTTCAGATGCAGTTTCCAGTCTAAGGTTGGCAAGATGGAGAAATTGGCATTTGCAGAACATTATTATTTGATTGTTGTTACCTTTCTTTTCATTTATCTTAGATTCAGGGGTATTTTCTCTTTGAATAACAATGATGCAGGTAGCAGGTATTTAGAGAGGAATAGAAAATACAAAGGAAAACATTACATTGTATAATGGATTTTGATATCAAAAAGATGTATTCTGATTTCTGCAACTTTCTGTTTTATAATAGGATGGAGATGGAAGATACAGTAGGAATACGTTGGGATGTAGCTGACAATGAAATCCATAAAGTTCTATCCACAGTAACATCTGAAGTGAACCTTTATACACCTTTGTAATACATTTTTGAACAGGATGCAAGAGAAAAAAGTTTTCTCTCTCTCTCTCTCTCTTCCTCAAATTTTCCTGTATCTTCTTTCAATTCTCTGAATATGGTTTCACGATTCCTGTCTCAGGTTGACTGGCCACCGGAACAGAAGTATTTTATTTTGTGAAGGATACACCTTTACAGAAATAAAGTTAAAAAAAAAATCTGAATATAAACAAAAATGAAATGAAATGAAATAGAATCCTGTTAGGTTAAAACAAAGTAGATGAGCACAAGAAGAATATCCAAGGGGAAAAGGCTGAAGCATGACTACTCTTGAAAATGAATCAGGATACATCTAGAGGAAGTGAATCAGAAACAAAATATGTATTATAGTAAGAGTGTACAAAATGTAATAATAAAAATCTGAGAAGACCCTCTGAAGACAGGCTGCCTTCCATTGGGAAAACATCCATTTCCTTTGTTCCTGGAGAATTTGTCCTTTATTAAAAGCTGTAGCAGGCAAGTACAAGCAGCATAACTAGCAAGATGCATGAAAGGATAGATAAAAGAGAAAACTGATTTACTGCTATGCATTAGAAGAAATTTTCTCTTATCAAAAATAAAACCAGGCTATTGCTTTGGGTCTAAAGCACTTATGATCAGAGGCAGGAATTTAGCATACAGAGCAGCTGGTTATGAATGCTACACTAATGCAAGCAGAACCTTTAGAGGTTTCTATAGAGACTCCCAAATTATTCTGATATTTGAAGGCATCAGAAACATCTCAAGGAACTGAAAAAACAGACCTGTATAGAATTCTGATTGTGGAGACTGCATTAATAACTCATACCTAGCATGTCCGTGGCAAGGCCCAATGGGTCAGAGAGCTTTAGAGACCTTCACATTGAATTTCATAAAAATGAGGCATAAATGTGGCAACCTCGTTGTTCTGCAGTCGAAAAGTCCAAATATATTAGAAAGGATGTCTGCTATCAAGCAAAGTTTAGGTTAAGGTGATTATAATAGCATCTCATATGATTATTAATGGTATGCGTGTTTTGTATGTGCATTAGTATGTGGATACAAACACACACACACACACACAGCACAGATTCTGAACAGGAAATGGATTTTTGCTTTACTGTACGTTATCAGTAGATGAATAAAACCTGGAAATTGCATGAGGATTCTTCATGGAGTTTCATAATATGTATACCATGATCACAAGGAATAACAACGTATCATTTGGAGGCATATGCTTTAGGTAACGTTAACTGCAGCTTTAAACTACAACATAAAGGCATATTTAATATTATCCTCCCTCTTGCTTTTAATATTCTCCTCTCATGTTGCTGTGTTCAACATGAACGGAATTTAGGATAATTGTTGTAGTTTTCCTGCTGAGCAAGATCACATTCTTTCATATGTGATTGTACTTGAACTTCTATCACCATCAGCTACGGCAAACAAGCTCACTAATTTCAGACAATGGGTGCTATTATCCAAGAGTGAGTGGCCTTTTCATAGTCCTCCTATAGGAAAATGTACAATTTTCCTTTTAAATGCAGCACCGTCTGTTTTTCCATATACAATGCAGGGAAGTATGATACAGCATTAAGTTTGAGGATGAAATATCCACAAAGGACAAATCAAAGACCAAAAAAATAAAGTGAGTATAGCAATAATGAATATTCTTGGACCAAGTTCATATTTTCACTAAGTAAAAAAAGTTTCTGTGAATTCCCAATTTCTCATTTCGGGTTGCTTAATCCATAATAATAGGAGCCTTGGTGGAGCAGAGGGCTAATGCCTCCTTAAGTAACACCAGCTGCCTGCCATTAGTGCAGGTTCGAGTCCCACCAGGCTCAAGGTTGACTCAGCCTTCCATCCTTCCCAGGTAGGTAAAATGAGGGCCCAGATTGTTGGGGGCAATTAAGCTGACTTTGTAATAATGCCGCTTGGGGTGTGTGTGAAAGCCCTAATAAGCAGGCATATACATAGAATGAAGGCTACTGCTAAGCTTGTAAGCCGCCCTGAGTCTTCGGAAAAAGGCGGGATATAAATGTAATAAAAAAATAAATAAAAATAAAAAATAATGCTGCAGAAATTTGGGACGACATCAGTGGTGGGATTCAAGTATGTGAACAACCAGTTCTCTGTATGGATGCCACTTCTGGAAATCCATTCTGGGCTTGGGCAACAAAAAATTAGCTACCGGTTCTACCGAACTGGTGCCAACCAGCTGAATCCCACCACTGGACGACATGCATAATTGAGTTAAATCTAGGACAGACATGTCAAACACAAGGCCCGGGGACCAGATCCGGCCCGCGAAGTGGTTTCATGCGGCCCGCGAAGCAATCCTGGAAACAGTGAGGGAATGGGCCCCCACTGCCTTGGCCCTGGCCCAGAGACCCTCCTTCTGCCAGAGACCCTCAGATCTGTCCCACTCCTGCCCAGGCCCCCATAGGCACCCTTGATGCGAACGATGTAGAGCTGGCCACACCCACCCAGTAGGCCACACCCACTCTAGCCACACCCACCCAGTAGGCCACGCCCACCCTGGCCATACCCACCCGGCCCCCTGAGGGCAACCGCAATGCTGATGCGGCCCTCAATGAAATTGAGTTTGACACCCCTGATCTAGGAAGACATAATTCTTGACTTACAGCCATTTGTTTGGTGACTGTCTGAGGTTGCAATAAGACTAAAAAGGGGATTATTATGACTGGTTGTCACACTTATGAGAGTTGCAGGCATCTCCATGGTCACAACTGGCATGTATTTACGACAGTTGCGCTGTCCCAGGGTCATGTCATCGCCATTTATAATCTTCCCAACTGGCTTCTGACAAGCAAAGTCAATGGAAGAAGCCAGATTCGTTTAATAACTGCACAGTTCATTTAACAGTTGCAGTGGTTCATTTAACAACTGTGTCAAAAAAAAGGTGGGGGCACAATTCATTTAACAGCTGTCTTGTTTAGCAATGGAAATTTTGGGCTCAACTGTGGCCGTAAGTCTAAGACTACCTGTAGAGGAAATATAACTGTATTTGCTTCTGAAGAATAGCAACAGTTTTATCCCACATATTTTGCCTTAATTGGGATGTGTAGCATGCCTTTTCTAATAAGTCAGTCCTATATAGCACATACTAGAGCCTGTATTATGGATTTCACACAGAAATGTATTAATAAATTAGTTACATTAGTAATCTTAATTTTATATAAAATACAGTTTTATAGTAATTTAGGGAAATAATAAAGAGCGAAAATATTATTTGGTATTGCTACTGTTCTTATATCTCACTTAAATTTCACCTCTGCAAGGGCAATGAGATTTAATAACAGGTAGTTTAGAACATCTCAGTCATGTCTCTTTTTTAAAAAAAAAACTCCAGGAAATGTTCTATATAGCTGCATACAACGAAGGACATGCTGAACTTCAATACTCGGTTATTGATAACTGCTGACAGACATTCTCTATTCTTCTGTTATTTCTGGAAACCTTGAAAAATACTTTTTTTTAACCTTAGCATGATATTTTTTGCAATACGGTTTGAATCGAGGGAAGGCTAGGCTAGGTACGGTAACTTATGCTCGTCAACTGGTATGACTGCATGATCATTTGGCTGGGAGCACTTTCTTAGCTAAGTATATCAGTGGGATAAAAATTAAAGGAGACGCCAATTACCACCTCTGATCTCATAAGCTGAAGATAAGACCAATCACCCCTTAAGGGTGATATTAAAACTCACTCTACTGAATATAAAGCATTAAAGTAGATGGCCTTTAGACAGACAAGGAAAATGAGGATGGCATTAGCTTGCATTATTCTGATCAACCGCGCCAACAAATCCAATTCTCCGTAGAAATGCTATTAGTGTCAGCCCTCTCCCCCCCACAACCAAAAAAAAAAGGGGGAGAGGAGGGAAAAGGCTTTGTGTAATGTCCCTGAAGTAAAAGAAGCAACTAATGTCATTAATGTGTTAACAGCCTCTGGTCACTTAACAGAGTAGTTTTAATAGGCTCTAGAGGGGAAACATGTCCAGCCCTTTTCAGCCAAAGGGTAGGTTAGAGCTGTGTGTGGGTTTTGAAGATAGTGGGTTAAATTCCTGGGGGATTTGCCTGCCTTGTTATATATTTGCAAATGTACTTTTAATAAAGCAAATGATGGCTAACTACAATTAAGTACCAAAGGTGGCTCTTTTAACAAGCACATGCCATTGCACTGATAGGTTTAATTACATTATAAAGCTCACTGGAAAACACTTCAGGAAAAAGATATAGGGGCATCACCGTTTGCAACATTAGCATATAACAAGTCACTAGTGATTTCACTTTCCTGTCCTAAGTTTGCTCCTGCATTTGAATTCTGAATTACATTTCAAGTCTCTTAAAAATAGATTTTCCAGTACCCCACATTACAAATCTCTTTACAATAGCTTTTTTTAAAAATCCTATAATAAAAGTACTGTGAAATCGCCAAAGGACTGGGCTCAGCACTGTTTAATTATTAACACTAGAGGACTAAAAGAAAAGGTAATATTGAACAATTGAATTCTTAGAAATATGAAGCCAAGTTTTGTTTTAAAAATAAAATGATATTTTCAGGTAGACGTTTTGCTTATAAAAACCATGATGGCCAACTGTTGACTTTTAAGGGATGACATTTAGGACAGTACTCGTTGTACTGTATTTTTTCCCCTTAGCTATGAAGAAGAACACAATGGTGTTAGAAAGAATTCAGTGAATATTGTTACTGAGGAGTGTAGTACTCCAGCTGCTCAGTCTTCTAAACACCTTTATAGATTTTGCTGCCTGCCCTCTCCTCCTGTAAAGGCAGGTAGGCATGACCTTGGGAGACCACGGCCAAGGCAAGAAGCTGGTAAGAGGCGGTTCAGCAGGTAGGCGAAAAGCATGAGAAGCATTTATAAAGGGACCTACCCTAGTTTCTTGGAGACTAAAAATAGAAGAAGGAAGAAATGCTTTCAGTCTTGCAAAACTGATGGCAGCTTTGTGAGGTAGTCCAGATAAGAATAACAGAGTTGGGAGGGACCTTGGAGGTCTTCTAGTCCAACTCCCTGCTCAAGCAAGAAACCCTATACCATTTCGGACAAATTACTGACCAGTCTCTTCTTAAAAGACTCCAGTGTTGGAGCC
The DNA here is from genome assembly GCF_947247035.1 of Vipera ursinii. Classification (NCBI taxonomy): domain Eukaryota; kingdom Metazoa; phylum Chordata; class Lepidosauria; order Squamata; family Viperidae; genus Vipera; species Vipera ursinii. The sequence continues at coordinate 65,596,587 of NC_139518.1, forward strand.
TTCACAACTTCTGGAGGCAAACTGTTCCACTGATTACTTGTTCTAACTATCAGGACATTTCTTCTTAGTTCTAGGTTGCTTTTCTCCTTGATTAGTTTCCATCCATTGCTTCTTGTTCTGCCTTCAGGTGTTTGGGAGAATAAGCTAATCACCCTCTCTGCTCTGTGGCAGCCCATCAAATATTGAAAGGCTGCTATCATATTGTCCCTAGTCCTTCTTTTCACTAGACTAGACATACCCAATTCCTACAATCATTCTTCATGTTTTAGACTCCAATCCTCTAATCATCTTTGTTGCTCTTCTCTGCATTCTTTCTAGAGTCGCAACATATATTTATATCATGGTGACCAAAACTGGAGGCAGTGTTCCAAGTGTGGTCTTACCAAGGCATTATAAAGTGGTGCTAAACACTTCACATGATCTTGATTCTGTCCCTCTATTAATGCAGCTAGGACTGCATTGGCTTTTTTGGCAGCTGGCGTATGCTTCTGGCTCATATTTAATTGACTGTCCACCAGGACTCCAAGATCCTTCTCACAGTTACTACTATTGAGTACACCCAGTTGAGCTAATCAAACTTATGTAACTTATGTAAGTTGGATAAACTTACGAAAGTTATGTGCATTAGCAGAATCTTACCAGACTGAAAGTAATTCAGTAATTCAGAGCTGCTTAACTCATACTTTGCATCAATCTTCACACAAAAAGAAACTATAGCCCAACATACCAAAAAAACCACTGCAAAAGACAAATTAGAAACAAAAATTAAAATAAGCAAGAAGACGGTAAGAGAACACCTATCTGACCTTGACGAATATAAATCACTAGGACCCAACAGATTATATCCCAGAGTTCTGAAGGAGCTGGCAAATATTATCTCAGAACCATTGCACCACATCTTTCAAAAATCCTGGAGCACCAGGGAAGTACCTGAGGATTAGAAAAGGGCTGATGTGGTTCCCATCTTCAAAAAAGGGAAAAAAAACAGACGGAGGAAACTACAGAGCAATCAGTTTAACATCAATACCTGGGAAGATCCTAGAAAAGATAATCAAAAAACAGATCTGCAAACAGCTAGAAGCAAACCAAGTTATAACTAGTAGCCAGCACGAGTTTGTTAAAAACAGATCACGCCAAACCAATCTTATTTCATTCTTCAACAAAGTGACTACACTAATAGACCAGCGAAATACTGTGAACATAGTATACTTAGACTTCAGTAAGGCATTTGATAAAGAAGATCACAACCTACTCCTTGGTAAGCTAGAAAAAGGTGGAATAGACAACATCATCACCAGATGGATCTGTAGCTGGCTGGCAAACCATACTCAACAAGTAGTCTTCAATGGCACAACATCCACATGGAGAGAAGTAAGCAGTGGGGTACCACAAGGTTCTGTCTTAGGCCTAGTACTCTTCAATATCTTCATCAATGACTTAAGATGAGGGAATTGAAGGGAAACTCATCAAATTTGCAGGTGACCCTAAACTGGCAGGAGTAGCCAACGCCCCAGAAGACAAACTCAGGATCCAAAAAGATCTTGACAAACTTGAACAATGGGTCCTATCCAACAAAATGAGTTTCAATGTGGAGAAAAACAAAGTTTTACGTTTAGGTAGGAAAAATCAAAGGTACACGTACAGACTGGGGAAGACCTGGCTTAAAAACAGTAACTGTGAGAGGGACCTTGGAGTCCTAGTTGGATGATCACTTAACCATGAACCAGCAGTATACAGCAGCAGCAAAAAAAGCTAATACAATTCTGGGTTGTATAAACAGAGACATAGAATCAAGATCATGCTAGGTATTAGTACCACTTTATAAAACCCTAGTAAGACCACACCTGGAATACTGCAGCCAATTTTGGTCACCATATCACAAAAAAGATGTTGAGAGTTTGGAAAAAAATTCAGAGAAGAGCAACTATGATCAAAGGCCTGGAGACTAAAACATACGAAGAACGCCTACGGGATTTGGGTTTGGCTAGTCTAAAGAAAAGAAGAAATAGGGAAGACATGATAGCAGTATTCCAGTATTTGAGGGGCTGCCACAAAGAAGAGGGGGTCATGTTATTCTCCAAAGCAGGACAAGAAAGAATGGTTGGAAACTCATCCAAGAGAGAAGCAACCTGGAATTAAGGAGAAACTTCCTAACAGTGAGGACAATTAACCAATGGAACAGTTTGCCTCCAGAAATTGTGGGTACTTCATCACTGGAGATTCTTAAAAAGAGGCTAGACAGTCACTTGTCTGAGATGGTATAGGTTCACCTGCTTAAGCAGGGGGCTGGAATAGAAGACCTCCAAGGTCCCTTCCAGCTCTATTCTATTCAATTCTCCCTCTCTCTCTTTCCAGTATTCAGAAAACCAGGGAGGGTCCCTTCTGAAATGCTTCTCATGTGTTCTTCCCATCTGTGTGCAGGTAGTTCTCAATTTATGACTGCAATTGAGCCCAACATTTCTGTTGCTAAGTGAGTCATTTGTTAAGTGAACTTTTTCCCATTTTGCAACCTTTCTTGCCAGATTTGTTAAACAAAATCACTGCAGTTCTTAAGTTGGTAACATGGTTGTTAAGTGAATCCGGCTTTCCTATTGGCTTTGCTTGTCAGAAGATCGCAAAAGGGATCATGTGATCCTGGAACACTTCGACCATCAATATTCTGTTGCCAAGCATCAGAATATTGATCACATGACCATGGGGATACTGCAATAAGTGTGAAAAATAGCCATAAGTCACTTTGTGACTTATGTAAAAAATGATCATAAGCCATTGTAATTTTGAATGGTCACTAAATGAGCTGTTGTAAGTAGAGGACTACCTGTACTGACCTGCCTCTTATCAAAAGATTGCCTAGCCTGTGGATCTTCCTCCTGTTTCCCAAGATTATTCCCACATACCATTACATCTCTCTTCCAGCCAGTTTTCAGAATAAGAGAAGGTGATTTCATAGTTTAATGTTTCAAATTACAAACAAAAATCCTAGGTGCCACTTACCTGGATATCTTTCCAGCCCCAGGCAATATTTTTAAGTGCACACATCTATCCTCCCTCTCCCCATCCTTTCAGCGTTCTACCTGATCCTAGTATCTCTGAACCAGCAAAGAGTTATGCCAGTAGCATCTGCGGTGTAAATTTATAACTGAGTGATGGTTTCTGACATTTATGTATATACAAGCTGGTACATCTTTCTCCATTCTCACTTCCGTGACAGCTCATGAAATTTCCTTGTCAGAATCTGCTATTTTCTTGCAAGAGTGGCACAGCCTGATGGATGAGAGGACCCTCCAGGAAGGGAAGGTGATGGAGAATCATTTGAAGATTTTTGAAGAAGCACTAAAAGTATCTGTCAGAAATACTTTAGATTTACAAATACTAGAACTGGTCCACGAGGCTGAAGTTTATGGCCCAGACCTGAGTTTTAAAATAATTGCTTTGGAATTCACAGGGGTCAGAAGAAAAAGCTTGGAGTAGAACTTAGATCATACTCTTACCAATCTTTGATTGGCAAACAGCTATTATTAGCTTTCATGATAAAAGTCCAAGAAATGCCTTTTTTCAATAGCAATTTCTTTTCTTTCTCTTTCTTCTTCTTTCTTTCTTTCTTTTCTTTCTCTTCTTTCTTTCTTTCTTTCTCTTTCCTTCCTTCCTTCCTTCCTTCCTTCCTTCCTTCCTTCCTTCCTTCCTTCCTTCCTTCAGAGAAAATATGGAAGATGAGGAAAATTTTCCCTACGCAGTGTTGTCCAGATATGGTGGGCTGCAATTCCTAATAACTTCTATCAGTTGGTTAGGGATTCCAGGAGTTGTACTCCAGTGAATCTAGACAGCATGAAGGTGGAATAGAGAAAGCTATACTGTATTAAGAGTTTTAATTAAAGTCTGCACTTTGTCCTACTGGTTGTGAAACATTATGGGGGCAATTCTGATTCCCACGGCTAGTGATCATTACAGTTTGTGCAGCTGGATCTGCTAGCCTCCCTCAACATGCCAAATTGTACATAGTCTTCATCTTGACCAGCATTGGCTAGAAACAGGAGATGCGAGTAGCCCAAAATGATTTGCTTTCTTTTCAATCAACAAGAAACCCAAAGCTAATCCGATCCTCTTCCATGTATTATTTTCATTATTATTTATTGGTTTGCACTAGGCTACCCAAATTCTCCAGCTAAGCTCATCCTCCAGTCTCGAGGCTCAAAATGGGGATCAGAAGATCTCTGAGGAAACTCATTGCCACATCCTGGTAGAGGGGTGTGTGTGTGTGTGTGTGTGTGTGTGTGTGTGTGCAGGTCTGGCCTCTCCCAATAGAAGATCTCTGAGGAAACTCATTGCCACATCCTGGTGTGTGTGTGTGTGTGTGTGTGTGTGTGTGCAGGTCTGGCCTCTCTCAGAAGATCTCTGAGGAAACTCATTGCCACATCCTGGTAGGGGTGTAGGGGTGTGTGTGTGTATGTGTGTGTGTGTGCAGGTCTGGCCTCTCCCAATAGAAGATCTCTGAGGAAACTCATTGCCACATCCTGGTAGGTGTGTGTGTGTGTGTGTGTGTGTGTGTGTGTGTGTGTGTGTGCAGGTCTGGCCTCTCTCAGAAGATCTCTGAGGAAACTCATTGCCACATCCTGGTAGGGGTGTAGGGGTGTGTGTGTGTATGTGTGTGTGTGTGCAGGTCTGGCCTCTCCCAATAGCTGCTGCTCTCCTGCGAATCTAAAGGAAAAACTGAGGGACAAGGGGGGACAAGAAAGCAACCATAACAGGTTTTGGGCTCTGTGCCCAAACTTCCCAACTTCTCCCCTTTTCCTTAACCTCTTCAGAGATCATTTGCAATCGAAGGACGAGGTGTCCAGGTAATTTTTTTTCCCCCTAAGGAGCAGCAACCCGCCCCGCAGGGGCCCGTTATGAACCAGCGGGGAAGTCGGCGAAAAGGGGGGAAAAAAAAGCCTGAAATATTCCAGCTCGTCAGATCCGCCAGCCAGAGACGCCGTTACTTCCGATGAGACCAACTCAAGATATTGCGTGATGCCTTACGACTCTAAAAAGGAGCCCGCGGGAAGGAGGCGGAGAAGTTAACTTGCGAAGAAGCTCTTGTCAGCCCTTTTCTAAAGTCCCACCGCAGCTACGGGAAAAGTCTGGATCAAGGGGTAGGCAACCTCGTCTCTTTTATGACTCGTGGACTTCAGCTCCCAGAATTCCTGAGCCAGCTTGGCTGGCTCAGGAATTCTGGGAGTTGAAGTCCACGAGTCATAAAAGAGACGAGGTTGCCTACCCCTGAAGCGAGCGTCCCCCAGCCCGTGAGTTTTATTTCCTTCTTCCCATCGTATTCCTTTCCCTGCAGTTCTTCCCTCTCCGTTTACTGGGGGGAAGCGCCGGCCCTTCGGCCAAATTTTAGGAGGGCAGCCTTCGAACCTGCAGCCGGCCCGCTTTCAGCACCGCCCGTTGCTCCGGCGCTTTGCAAAAACAGAGCGAAGGCGCAGTCAAGGGAGGGCAAAGCGGCTTGAAAGAACGGGGCGCCGCGTCGCGCATGCTCAGACTACCTCTTTCCAGGCCGGCCGGTCGGCCGGCCGGGAAATGGCGCTGGCTTGCGCAGTCCTAAAAAAAAAAAAAAAAACTTACGCGCTCGGGTTGAGAGGCGCAGAGCTCCTCCGGCCAGCCTCGCCGCCGCTTCTCCAACAAGTTCATGGAGGCCCGGCCCGGGCAGCCAGTTCACCTCTGTCCGCGCTAAACTCGCTGGGCCGCTTCTCTGGGGGGGGGGGGGGGACTCCGCGCCCGGCACTCCGCCTCCTCTTTTCTCCATAGCCAATCCTCTTAATTTAGCCGCGGAAGGCAAAGGTTCCGTCGCCCGCGCAGCTTTTGCTTCGAATGGCAAGGCCCGACGGGCAGCCCGGAGCTCTCCCTGGGGCAGTTCCGTAACCCCCAGAGGTAGCGGCGCTAGAAGGCCAGGACGCGACTCGGGGCGCTCCAAGAAGTGAAAAGGCGCGCTCCGGATAGCTTGGGACAGAGGTCTTCAAACTTGGCCCTCTTATGACTTCTGGACTTCAACTCCCAGAATTCCTCAACCAGCATGCCTGGCTGAGGAATTCTGGGAGTTGAAGTCCACAAGTCATAAAAGGGCCAACTTTGAAGACCCCTGGCTTGGGAGCTGTTGCCAATTGTAAAGGAAAATTTTGGGTCGCGCAGCCCGCCAAAGTACGGTTTGCTTAACCCTGGCTTCTTGAAAGCACCGCTACCTCACGGCGGGCTTCGCCTCATGCAAAACGTAGTTGGTGTCTGGTGTCCTCGTTTGGGATGAGTGGAAACGTTATTTTTCTTCAGCCTGGGGCATTCCAGAAGGCTTTGCCTATCCACAGAGTTTGTACAGGTGTTTGTACGGGTAGTTCTCGACTTAAAACCACCGTTGAGCCCAAAGTTTCTGTTGCTAAGCAAGATTTTTATTTATTTATTTTATTTTATTTTAATCCCATTTATATCCCGCCCTTCTCCGAAGACTCAGGGCGGCTTACAATTTGGTAAGCACAAATCAATGTGCTTAGCAATAGCCTTCATTCTATGTATATTTTATTTATTTATTTATTATTTTAATTCCATTTATATCCCGCCCTTCTCCGAAGACTCAGGGCGGCTTACAAGCTTAGCAGTAGCCTTCATTCTATGTATATGCCTGCTTGTTAGGGCTTTCGCCCCCCCCCAAGTGGCATTATTACAAAGTCAGCTTAATTGCCCCCAACAATCTATGCCTGCTTATTAGGGCTTTTGCCCCCCCAAGCGGCAAATATAATTGTTAAGGGAGTTTTGCCCCACTATATGACCTTTCTTGCCACAGTTGTAAAGTGAAGCTGGCTTCCTCATTGACTTTGCTTGTCAGAAGATCATAAAAGGTCATGACGTCACTCTGGGACATTGCAGCTGTCATAAATACATGCCAGTTGCCAAGAGGTTGAATTTTGATTATATAACTCTGGGGATGCTGCAACAGTCATACATATGAAAATGGTTATAAGTCACTTTTTCCCAGTGCCATTGTAACTTTGAACAGTCACTAAGCAAACTGTTGTAAGTTGAGGACTATCTGCATGTCCCTTATTATTTAGTGGTTGTCTGGATTTTTGCATGTCAGGGCCTGCAGTCCCATTAGACCTTATTTTCCACAATTCTTGTAACAATAGCAGAAAGTCCATAAAGGATTGACAGAAGTAATATATATTTTAATATTGATAAAACTTTAAATTCCACCTTTTTAGTTCTAACAATCCTAAGCTTTAGTTCATTCAGATATTGTTTAGAATTTGTTTTCTCTTCACTTTTTCTTTGTCCCACAGAATTCTTCAAGGCTTCAACAAGACTTATAAATCTAATAGGAAAAAAACAGCCAAGTGACTCTCTTGGCTGATCATTTTTATTTCCCTTTTAAATTTTGAAACCTTAGCTAGTTTCTTTGGAAGATCCAATGAAACATCCTTTTCTAATTCTCTTGGCCCGTGGGTTGTAAATTCACTTTTGATACCATCTCTATCTTGTTAGATAAAATGTGTTCTACATCTGTCATTTCTTCAATAACATCTTTTGGACATAGTCTATCCATGGAAGCAGACATCATTACTGACACTGTTGATATTATGGCTACTCATTTCTGACCCCGTTATTTTCATTGCTTATAGTGATTTGCAACTTTTTACAGGCTTTAAGTAAAAACATTGGCCACCTCCAGTGTTCAGATTTTGAAATTAGGAAATTGTTGTAAAAACAACAACAGAATCTAATTTGCATGAGGTGTTTGTCCTTTATAATTAATTCCAAAATCTTATGGCAAAACTTTCACTATTCCAATTTTATTTGGATCTTTAGCCCATGTATAACTTTTTACGATTAAAATGTTATTTACCGTATTTTCCGGCGTATAAGACGACTTTTCAACCCATGAAAATCTTCTCAAAAGTCAGGGGTCGTCTTATACGCCAGGTGCTGAAACTTTAGGGACAGGGCTGGCTGGAAAACCTGGAGCGGATCTCCCATTTAGTCTGCGCAGGGAAAGCGGGACCAATTGGAGAAGAAGCTGCAGTCTGTGATTTTTTACAGGCTGGGGTCTGGGCGTCTTTCCTTCTAAAGTAGAAGAGCAGCTGTAGTCTATCCCAACTTGAAAGGCAGGTGGGGAATGCAGCAGTCAGAGCAGCTGCTTAGCTCTAAGGACACATTTGACTCAGGAACTGGGCGGGCTGGCTGGAAAACCTGGAGCGGATCTCCCATTTGGTCTTTTTTTTTTTAATCCCATTTATATCCCGCCCTTTTCCGAAGACTCAGGGTGGCTTACAATTTAAAGCACAAATCAATGTGCTTAGCAATAGCCTTCATTCTATGTATATGCCTTCTTATTAGGGCTTTCAACCCCCCCCCCACAAGCAGCATTATTAGAAAGTCAGCTTATTGCCCCCAACAATCTGGGTCCTCATTTTACCTACCTCGGAAGGATGGAAGGCTGAGTCAACCTTGAGCCTGGTGGGATGCGAACCTGCACTAATTGCAGGCAGCTGTTGTTACTTAAGGCTCTGCGCAGGGAAAGCTTTAGAGTGAATTAGGAAAAGTGAAAAAGTGAATTAGGAAAATAGGGAACAGTTGCTGGAATTGGGTATGTGTAGTTTAACGAAGAGAAGGGTGAGGGGTGACATAATAGCAGTGATCCAATATCTCAGGGGCTGCCACAAAGAAGAGGGAGCCAAGCTATTCTCCAAAGCACCTGAAAGCAGGACAAGAAGCAATGGATGGAAACTAGTCAAGGAGAGAAGCAACCTAGAACTAAGGAGAAACTTCCTGACAGTTAGAACAATTAACCAGTGGAACAACCTGCCTCCAGAAGTGGTGAGTTGGAGCATTTAAAAAGAGACTGGACAGCCATTTGTCTGAAATGGTATAGGGTTTCCTGCCTTAGCAGGGGGTTGGACTAGATGACCTCCAAGGTCCCTTCCAATTTCTTCTTCTTCTTCTTCTTCTTCTTCTTCTTCTTCTTCTTCTTCTTCTTCTTCTTCTTCTTCTTCTTCTTATTATTATTATTATTATTATTATTATTATTATTATTATTATTATTATTATTATTATTATGTTTAATCAACAACCTGCCTCCAGAAGTGGTGAGTTGGAGCATTTAAGAAGAGACTGGACAGCCATTTGTCTGAAATGGTATAGGGTTTCCTGCCTTAGCAGGGGGTTGGACTAGATGACCTCCAAGGTCCCTTCCAACTTATTATTATTATAATTATAATTATTATTATTATTATTAAGTTTAATCCACTTGCACTGTTTTATGAAATGGTAGAGGGGTAGTCTTATACGGTGAGTATAGCCCAAACCCTATAATTTAACAGGAAATGTAGGGGGTTGTCTTATACGCCCAGTCGTCTTATACACCGGAAAATATGGTAGCTTTTTGCTGTTTATTTCAGATTCTTCAGATTCTTAAGCTTATGGGTGATCTGTCCTCTCCTTATCTTGAAAGATTCCAAGGTATCAGTCTTCTCACCTATTCTTTGGTCTTTTTCAGTGGTACTGGCTTCCACTTTTGCAGAGCCATATTAAGTGAACCATACCTTCCCTGGAAGTCCAGATTACTAGCGTCCAAGTGTCATTGACAATAGCTACCTTGAATAATATTGCTAACCCTAGCACATTTGCTTCTTTGGAAGACTAACTGAAACACTCATCTTCAAGGAAGCTCATATAGATGACATTCAGAGAAAAAGGAAATTTCTAAAATTGTTATGTAATGCACCTGCTAGATTAGAAGGTGGTGGTCAATGGCTATATAGGTAATCCCAGTGCTTTTTTTCTAAAAAAAAAAGGTGCCGGAACTCAAAGGTGCTGTCACTGGGAGTGATGCTGGTGTCTTGCTATGGTGTCACCACCCGTCCTTTGCACCCCTGCCCCTGCATCTCGGAGCCACAGGCTGCGGGGATTCCCCTCCCCGCAGTTGCCACGCCACAGCCCGTGCTGAGCCCCCACCCGGAGCTGCTCCGAATCCTGACCCAGAGCTGTGTTCCTCATGGCAGTGGTCTCCGGTGCCAAACAGCTGATGGCCTCCGGCACCAGCACTCATTCACTTACTGCCCCGTCACTTCCAAATGCAGTAAGTGAGTGAGCGAGCAAGTGGCGTTTGGAAGTGTTTGGAAGCGACGGGGCAGTAAGTGAGTGAGTGAATGAGCAAATGGCATTTGGAAGTGTCGGGGCAGTAAGTGAGTGTGTGAACGAGCAAATGGCGTTTGGAAGCGACGGGGCAGTAAGTGAGCAAGTGAGCAAGAGGCCTTTGAAAGAGATGGAGTGAGTGGGGGAGAGACTAAATGAGGTGCCTTTGAAAGAGACGGAGGAGTGAGTAAGAGTGACTGGAGGCTTTTGTGAGCAAAGTGAGTGAGTGGGGGGCTTTTGCGAATGAAGGGTGAAAGAAAAAGGGAAAAGTGAGGGGGAGAAGGGAAAAAGAAAAGACACTGACTTCTGACTTCCTCTGTTGCAGGAGTAGAAGGAAGCATTAACATTGAACCTCAACTTTTTGCTTTTCTATAATATTATAAACTAGCCATTTCTATAACAATAAATGAATCTAACCAATGAAACCCAAAATACCCCCCCTTTTTTTAGTTAAGTTTTTGACACCTTGTTAAGCATTGGTGGTACTTGAATATTGTCATGTCCTAAAAGTGGTACAATTTCTGAAAAGGTTGAAAAGCCCTGATGTAAATGCAGCCTAAATTGTTTATTGCCATCCTATTTGCAAATAATATCTTACTTACCTAGTTGAGATGATGTAGTTGGGCAGCAGGGAGGGGTGCAAAGTTCCTGCCTTCGCTGCAGACAACTTGCCTGTGCAATGTTTGCTGGCAGGGTGTTTTGGCACGCTCAGCAGCATTTCCTATTGGCTTTTGAGCCAATAGGCCCAGGGTAAGCTCTTTTATGACTCGTGGACTTCAACTTCCAGAAGATGTTACATAACATAACATCAACTGGAAGATGTTAAACTGTCCGTTTCTTTCCTTCCCAAAAATTGTGTTAATGAGTCCTCTCTAAGCTCTGCTAATCAGCTTGTCCTGGATTGTTTTGCCACAAAACGGAACGGTTGCAAGTTGCAGTTGAGACAACCCATCTCATTTTAGATATATCACATATAATTGAAGATTGTAATAAGTTGCATGTGCACGTTCAGCAAGTGTGATGTATTTGTGCTGGCATTTCTAGGCCTCTTTCCAACCACATCCAGAAAAATTTGTAACAAACATTGGAATTCTCAAGGCCATGTTTGGTATTTCTCAGCAATCTGTTACTGGAAGGAAAAAGCAATCCCTGCTGCGTTACTGATCCCAGAGAAGCATTTGCATGTATGCAGGTATCCTTAGGGTGCCATAGTTATAGATGAGAAATATTGGTTGCAAAGTTGGCATTTCTGGATGTAATACAGATATTTTTGACTTATTTTTGTCTCTTTGCATGTTTGATATTTTTAAAAAGGCATATGCTACTGACTACGCTTATGTAACATCTTTTGCTAGGTTACATGACCACTGCTTGTCCAGAATGTGAAAAGTGAAAGATTGTGACTAAACAAAATTTTAATGTACAGATAATACCACCAGAAATTATTTTAGCCTTTTTAATAAATGTTGTTATTGATGTTAAGCTCACCATGGAAACATCATATATTGTTATGTATATACTAGGTTAATTATTTAAAGACTGAAGTGTAACATAACTAGATTCTAAATAATCTATTTTTCAAAACACACAACAGTCCAAACAGTAAAAGTAAAGTCCAAATTAAGAATATTTCATTCTTAAAAATTGTTTAATTTAAAGTGGTTTAGTTGTAATAGAGTATGTACAAAAGATTCTATTTTTTCTTTGTTGTTGTTGTTAGCTGCGAAGTCGTGTCCGACCCATCGCGACCCTATGGACAACATTCCTCCAGGCCTTCCTGTCTTCTACCATCTTCTGGAGTCCATTTAAGCTCACGCCTACTGCTTCAGTGACTCCATCCAGCCACCTCATTCTCTGTCGTCCCCTTCTTCTATTGCCCTCGATCTTTCCCAGCATTAGGCTCTTCTCCACTGAGTCCTTCCTTCTCATTAGGTGGCCAAAGTATTTGAGTTTTAGCTTCAGGATCTGGCCTTCTAAAGAGCAGTCAGGATTGATCTCCTCTAGGACTGACCGGTTTGATCGCCTTGCAGTCCAAGGGACTCGCAGGAGTCTTCTCCAGCACCATAGTTCAAAGGCCTCAATTCTTTGGCGCTCAGCCTTTCTTATGGTCCAACTTTCACTGCCATACATTGCAACTGGGAAGACCATAGCCTTGACTATACGCACTTTTGTTGACAGTGTGATGTCTCTGCTTTTTAGTGTGCTGTCTAGATTTGCCATGGCTTTCCTCCCCAGGAGCAAGCGTCTTTTAATTTCTTGGCTACAGTCCCCATCTGCAGTGATCTTGGAGCCCAGGAAAATAAAATCTGTCACTACCTCCATTTCTTCCCCATCTATTTGCCAAGAATTGAGAGGGCCAGATGCCATGATCTTGGTTTTCTTAATGTTAAGTTTCAACCCAAGTTTTGCACTCTCCTTCTTCACCCGCAACAAGAGGCTCTTTAGTTCTTCTTCACTTTCTGCCATTAGAGTGGTATCATCTGCGTATCTTAGGTTGTTGATATTTCTTCCGGCAATCTTAATTCCAACTTTTGATTCATCTAGCCCTGCCTTTCTCATGATGTGCTCTGCATATAAGTTAAATAGGCAGGGCGACAGTATACAGCCTTGCCGGACTCCTTTCCCAATTTTGAACCAATCAGTGGTACCGTGTCCAGTTCTCACTGTTGCTTCTTGACCCGCATATAGGTTTCTCAAGAGACAAATAAGATGGTCTGGTACTCCCATCTCTTTAAGAACTTGCCACAGTTTGTTATGATCCACACAATCAAAGGCTTTAGCATAGTCAATGAAGCAGAAGTAGATGTTTTTCTGGAACTCCCTAGCTTTCTCCATGATCCAGCGTATGTTGGCAATTTGATCTCTAGTTCCTCTGCCTCTTCGAAATCCTGCCTGTACTTCTGGTAGTTCTCGATCCACATACTGCTGATGTCTAGCTTGTAGGATTTTAAGCATGACTTTACTAGCATGAGAAATGAGTGCAATGGTGCGATAGTTTGAACATTCTTTCGCACTGCCTTTCTTTGGAATTGGAATGTAAACTGATCTTTTCCAATCCTGTGGCCACTGTTGAGTTTTCCAAATTTGCTGGCAAATTGAGTGTAGCACTTTTACTGCACTGTCTTTTAAGATTTTGAATAGCTCAGCTGGAATACTGTCACCTCCACTAGCTTTGTTGTTGCTCAGCTTTTCTAAGGCCCACTTCACCTCACATTCTAGGATGTCTGGCTCGAGGTCAGTGACCACCTCATTGTGATTATCTGGGACATTAAGCTCATTCTTGTATAGTTCTTCTGTGTAATTTTGCCACCTCTTCTTAATCTCTTCTGCCTCTGTTAGGTCCCTGCCATTTTGGTCCTTTATCATGCCCATTTTTGCATGAAACGTTCCCTTCATCTCTCCAATTTTCTTGAAAAGATCTCTGGTCCTCCCTATTCTATTGTTTTCTTCTATTTCTTTGCACTGTTCATTTAAGAAGGCATTCTTATCTCTTCTAGCTATTCTCTGGAATTCTGCATTCAATTGGGCATATCTATGTTTTTCTCCCTTGCCTTTCGCTTCCCTCCTTTCCTCAGCTATTTGCAAAGCTTCCTCAGACAGCCATTTTGCTTTCTTGCATTTCTTTTTCTTTGGGATGGTTTTGGTTGCTACCTGTTGTACAATGTCGCGAACCTCTGTCCATAGTTCTTCAGGCACTCTGTCTATCAGATCTAATTCCTTAAATCTATTTGTCACCTCTACTGTATATTCAACAGGGATATGATTTAATTCATACCTGAGTGGCCTAGTGCTTTTCCCTACTTTCTTCAGTTTAAGCCTAAACTTCGCAAGGAGAAGCTCATGGTCTGAGCCACAGTCAGCTCCTGGTCTTGTTTTTACCGACTGTATAGAGCTTCTCCATCTTTGGCTGCAGAGCATATAGTCAATCTGATTTCTGTGTTGACCGTCTGGTGATGTCCATGTGTAAAGCCGTCTCTTGGGTTGTTGGAAAAGAGTGTTTGCTATGACCATCGTATTCTCTTGACAAAATTCTATCAGCCTGTGCCCTGCTTCATTTTGTACTCCAAGGCCAAACTTGCCTGTTATTCCAGTTATCTTTTGGCTTCCTACTTTAGCATTCCAATCCCCCATGATGATAAGGACATCATTTTTTGGTGTTACTTCTATAAGGTGCTGTAGGGCTTCATAGAACCGGTCAATTTCATCCTCTTCAGCACTGGTGGTTGGGGCATAGACTTGGACTACTGTGATATTGAATGGTTTGCCTTGGATTCGAACTGAGATCATTCTGTCATTTTGAGGATTGTATCCCAGTATTGATTTTCCTACTCTTTTATTGACTATGAAGGCTACTCCATTTCTTCTGAGGGATTCTTGCCCGCAGTAGTATACCTGATGGTCATCTGAATTAAATTCACCCATTCCTGTCCATTTTAGTTCGCTGATACCTAAGATGTCGATGTTCAGTCTTGTCATCTCTTGTTTGACCACGTCCAGCTTTCCTTGATTCATGGATCTTACATTCCAGGTTCCTATGGAGAAAAAATCTTTACAGCATCGGACTTTCCTTTCACCACCAGACATATCCACAGCTGAGCGTCCTTTCGGCTTTGGCCCAGTCGCTTCATTCTTTCTGGCGCTACTAGTACTAGCCCTCTGCTCTTCCCCAGTAGCATATTGGACGCCTTCCGACCTGAGGGGCTCATCTTCCAGCGTCATATCGTTTTGCCTTTTGGTACTGTCCATAGGGTTTTCATGGCAAAGATACTGGAGTGGGTTGCCATTTCCTTCTCCAGTGGATCACGTTTTGTCAGAACTCTCAGCTATGACCTGTCCGTCTTGGGTGGCCCTGCACGGCATAGCTCATAGCTTCATTGAATTACGCAAGCCCCTTCGCCACGACAAGGCAGTAATCCATGAAGGGGCTATTTTTTCTAGCATCAGCTAAATTAAACATATTACATTGAGAAAAATGTTTCTCATTTCTTTCCTGTTACCTTTATTGATTTCATTGCAGAGATGTTAACATAGGAAATAGATTATTTTGTTTTCTAATTTTACCTTCCAAAAGACAGAAGCAGATGAAAAATGTGAGGTTCTTTCCTGTTGGCTTTTTTGAATTAGCTGTTTTAGATTCTAAAAGTTTAATTCCTAAAAAAGTAACCTTGTAAATAATTTTAATGTCCTCCTCTAGTGCAGGGTAGGCAACCTTGGCTCTTTTATTACTCAAGGACTTCAACTCCCAGAATTCCTGAGCCAGCATGGCTCAGCTTGGAAACCTCTCTGTTTCCCCTCAGCGTGGCTGGCTCAGGATTTCTGGGAGTTGAAGTCCACGAGTCATAAAAAAGAGCCAAGATTGCCTAGCACTGCAAGAGGCTTTCGAAAGCCAATAGAGGGAGCCTTTTTTTCTTTTTTTGCAAAAAAAAGAAAAGGTGTTGTAACGCCGTTCTGAACGTTGTATGAGAAAAAAAGCCCTGGGTAATCCTTGACTTACAACCACCTGTTAACGGCTGTTTGAAATTACAACAACACTGAAACAAGTGACTTATGACATTTGCCGCAACCTTACAGGTATGTGATCAACATTTAGGCACTTGGCAACCAGTATGTATTTATGGTGGTTGCATCGTCCTGTGGTCTCATAAGTGCGATTTGCGACCTTCCTGGGGGCTTCTGAAAAGCAAAGTCAATGGGGGAAAAATGGATTTGCTTGATTGCGTGGTCTGGTTAACAATCACTAGAAAAGGTCATAAAACTGGACACAATTCAGGGTTGAATGTATGGGTTTTTTTGTTACATTTTGTTTGTTTTACTGTTCTGCATTTTATTCTCTATGATAAAATAATTTTAAAAAATCCATCTCTTAAAGGTTCACCATCACTGGTCTATAGCTTTGGCAGTCATATCATCCTATTCAAAATGCAGAAGTGAATGCCAGTAGAAAACCTTATTATGTCCTTTTTCTTAACCTGAATTTCACTTGGGTGACTAATGTGGCTCTCAAAGTCAGAAAGATTTTTCTTGGAAATTCCTCTAGGAACTTTTAAGTGTACAGCATAATGTACAACTCAGTAATATTGAACTCTCAATACCAAGATTCTTCAATTCCTTTCCACCATGTGGAAGACGTGAATGTTCATATATCACAAGGATCAGAAAACTTTTTAACTATCAACTTTTTACAAATAAGGGTTTTCCAGACAGCTTTAAATAGAATAATGTTCTGGAAAGTTTCCTCATGTAGATAAGTGTGAGTATTCATTTCAATATTTAGAGCTTGTTCAAGAATTTCAGGTACATTATTTTATGTTGAAAAAAAAACTAACCTATTTTATGAGACTCCCACTGTATATTATGAGAAACTTAAGAGCTTTATTTTATGCATTAAGAAAAATGATCTCTTGGAATGTTGGAAATAGTATTGTGCAATGAACAATAACATACTATACAAATTTCAACCTGCTAAATTGCCAAAAGTAAAACATTTTCTGCAGAAAATGTTGACTCTTGAAATTTTTATAGCCCGTACTTTTGGTCTCCATTTCATTTTCATCTAATATTATTTCATTATTTTTCCACATTCCAACACCTCCCAATAAGTGTCTGATACACATACTGATCCTAGAAGTCTAGAACATTGTAGCAAACCCTAATTTTTCTGAAAGACAGAAATGCTACTGGGGACAGTGACACTTGTGGTCTTCTAATATGAAAAAAAAATAGCAATAGCACTTTGCACCTAGATTTATATACTACTTCATAGTGCTTTACAGCACTCTGAACTATTTACAGTGTCAACTTATTGTAGCCAGCAGTCTGGGTCCTCATTTTACTGGCTGAGTGAATCTTCAGCCGGTCAGGATCGAACTCCTGACCATGGCCAGAGTTTGCCTGCAATACTGCATTCTAATTACTGTGCCACCACAGCTCAGGAGCACAGAAAAACCTTTCATGAATATTATGAATCGCTAGTTTAAACAACATCTTTGCCTTTGTAGATGTTAAATATCTTACTACTAACTGTAATTCCACATCTGCTTGTGCTACATATACATAACTGCTATTGCTTGTATGTCATACAGCATTCTGCTAACACAATATGCAGCACTGGCTATAGGTCTCACTTCTAATCAGTAATGTTTAGATAATTCCTCTTGTAGTTTTTAACTTTTCTTCACAAACTGGAATTCAAGATAAGGTTGATATTTTAAGGATTATCATTGTAAAAAAAGAGTTAAATGTATTATACTTATTCCCATGCTCCTATCTCCACCCCACCCTCTCTTTCTTCCTTAGTTCCTTCCTCCCTATCACAAAGGAGAGAAAACTATGATTTTCAGGAAGACTAATTTAGAATTCTAATTTGTTAGGAAGAGAATCTGGTCAGTAGAGAGTGGTTATAGATTCATGTACAAACATTTTCTGATCCACATTGCTTTAGTTGGATTACACTACAGTTCCACCAGGTTCAGGACAGGAGAGACTTCATGATATTAGAAATGATTGAGAATGTGTATAAAAACTTAGGGGACTGTACTGGAATAAACATTTTAAGAACTAAAGCAACTGCCATGTTTTTTTTTACAAAAATCTATTATTGTTCAAATTATTGAACACATGGCTATATGCATAAAATCAAAAAATATTAGATTCTGACCTTAGCTTCAAGGCAAAAGTAGTAAGGTTATTTTGTTAGATAGCACTTAAGAGCTAAGCATGGAGCAGGTGCCTGCTTTAACATAGATGTTAACATATCTATGTTAATATACAGATATTTGCTCTTAGCAACATGTAGATTTTCTTCATGCCAATCTATCCCTAATTGTGTTTTTCAAGTCTTCCAATGCTGTACTGATTGCCACCATAACTTCACCCATCCATTCTGCTGCTGGTCATCTTTTTCTTCTGTTTCCTTCCAATTTTCCCAGCATTAAAGCTTTGTCCAGAGAGTTAGGTCTTTACATATTATGTTTGAAGTAGAATAATTTGAGCCAGGTCATTTGTGTCTTAAGTGTACACTCTTGTTTATTACTTTGTTTTCTTGGCTGATTACGGTATTCTCAGAAGTCTTCTCCAACACTGAAATTCAAAGCCATCAACATTCTTCCTATCCTACTTTTTCCAAGTCCAACTTTTATTTCCGTAGAGAGTAAGAGAGAATATTATGGCTTGCCCTATTCTGATCTTTGTAGTTATAAAACACATCCCTGATTTCATAGTTGATCCTAAAAGGAAGAACTATTCATCATTTTGATACTTCATTGTCAATTTTTACTAGTTGACTAAAGTAAAGGCATAGTTTACCGCAGGTGACTAGGAACATGTGTCTCAAAAACTTACGTTGGCTTTGCTTTCTCAATAAAAATTTCTTGTCTCTCTGTGAACGAGTTTCAGACCTTTTTTTTTATAAAGCAAATAAAAGCTGTGTGGCTAGAGAAGACTCAAATGACCTCTGATTCATGCAAAATGAATTTATTTGATAATAAAACAGTAAGACTGTCCAATTTCTAGATTTCTTTTTTTCTGCAATTCTTATCTGCTTGTTACAACAGTGCTCTTCTGGATTAGAGCCCTGGATCATCCAGTCCATTAGTCTCTTTCTTTTGGAAAGAAAGACTGTAGATAAGTTATATTAGGAAATTCATTCATATGTAACACTTGCTGTTCTCAGGATCTAGTTTTAGGAAATAGTGCCTCCAGATGAGCAACACTCATTTGGCTGTTATGTTTGACAACTGTTAATGTATACAAGCAAGATGAGAAAATCATTTCACCTTATTTTATATTGAAATTATAATAATTTTTAAAACATCATTGTATTAAGGTGCTTACCTAGAAGTTAATTTTAAATTAGATCTATCATTCTTCTATAGTATAACCATATTCTGCATTAAATATTGCAGTATCTGCAGAATAGGTTGTCATGGAGATTTTTATGTAGTGTATTTAAAAAATACACTTTTTTGATGAATGACCACACAATAAGAAGGCTTAGGAAATATCTAAACCTCTTTTAGTAATGTAATGATATCATTCACTTATTATCAATTACCCTTG
This sequence comes from Vipera ursinii, assembly GCF_947247035.1. Taxonomy (NCBI): domain Eukaryota; kingdom Metazoa; phylum Chordata; class Lepidosauria; order Squamata; family Viperidae; genus Vipera; species Vipera ursinii. The sequence goes on from NC_139518.1 coordinate 65,615,799, forward strand.
ATTATATGTAATATCAGTAAATCGAAGTGTATGATATAATCACCCAATGACAAATATTTTTGGTTTGAGTGTGATTATTAAGCTCTGGACTCCAGATGTATTGTTTTCCAAACTGGTATTTATTTCAAGACTAAAACGTATTGCTTACAGCCTGATTAATTTGGTTGTGGTTCTCCAATAAAATCTGGGGAGGAGGGGGAGGGCATATTCTTCCACACAGTTTGTTTCTAATTTAGCTCAATATAGTGTTTTTTCATTTTGATAATTAAAACTTCCTTGTACAATAAAATACATTTACCATCATGGTGCTTAATTTTTACACTGCAAAGTTGAGATCGTAATCTAGCAGCCAATTGTGTCAGGTCCACATGTGAAACATCTAATTTACTGATTTACCGCTAAAACCTATGCAGAGGAATCTTCTCAGAATAACAGTTTGCATCTGGACAAAACTAGATAAATGTCAACAGACATTCGGGGGCAGGGTTGAAATTCATTCTTTTGCAGCTACCTAGTGATTCTAAACTAATGTCTCTTTTAACTCCTCCCTCCTGTTTCTGCCAGTCTCTCTCCTACACATTTAGACTGATGGGGTACTTAAGTATGAAGCCATTGAGTCAGCCCACAATAATCAAGCCCAGTTCTTTGCTAATATAGAATGTTGCATAACACATAGATTAAAAAAGTGGGGCAATCTGACTCTTAGAATTATAAAATAAATGGAGCTGGAAGGAACATTTAGACCATGAAGTCCAACTAGATTATAAAAGAAAATCTTATTTGCTTTTTAAAAAATAATGTATTTTCTCACGAATGAAGGCAAATATACGTGTTCCAGGCAGTCAGAAGACTAAACCTCTGATCCTGGTGACTGACCCAGATTGGATCCTGCAACATATTTTCTATTTAAAATCTGAATTATGGATTCAGTTAGCACTGAAATTTTTTATGCTGACAATCTGAACAGTACTACATATTTTCAAAATGCATTTGTTTTTTCCAAATACACTGAAACGTTTGGCCAGATTTCTAAAAATATTTAAGGCTTACTTCACTAACACAACACACACACCCCCACACACACATACAATAGCTTATAATAAGAATGAAAGCTTTAAAAGAGAGTTGCTTATCTTTAGAGGCTGTTAATGCCACCTACAGACAAAGAGCTATCTTTACAACTCTGATTTGTAGCAAGAGTCATTTCTGTGTTAAGAGCTTAATTAGCTTTGTTAGTTTAAAAGCAAAACATGAAATTGTTAGATTGCCTCTTTCTTAATAAGATTAAAAGGATTTAGGAATTGTAGGTAGCAAAAATAGCATTTTGTTATTTGCTATTTAAATAAGCTTGTTTCGATGTTTATTAGACTCCTGCCTTTTGTTCTTTGTAGCTTCTTGGTGTCTAGCATATGTATGTGTATTTTTAATTTTGGGAGTGAGGGAGGCAGCTGAGACTCCAGGAAAGAATGCACAAAATGGAATGGAATGGAAATGGAAAATGGTCCCTTCTGGCTTTGTCAACTTTCTGCAATCTTGATTTGACTCCTATATGTTAAAACAAAGTACCGTATAGAAGTCTGTGTTGGGTTATTTTGCACTAGAGAAGCATATGAGTTTATACCAAGTAAAATTCCTCACATTTGCAAACGTAATAGAAATTGCTTACAACAATCTCCAACATGTGGACTTATTTTTAAAGCATATAAAACTAAGGAACAATGAAAGATTTCCTTAATGGACCCCAGGGGATATTTTGTGGAGTGCCCTCTATAAAGAAATTCACCTGGCACTTATCGCACAGTTCTCTTGGTTCCTATGTAATCTTGGAAATATTTAAAAATAATTTCCAAGTCTGTTTTACAACTACTTTTATCGCCATGTTGTTTTTTTATGTGCTGTAATGTTATTGACACCTGTGACTACACTATTTACTGTTTTATTTAACAGATTTTGAAATTACTTGCCAGGAAAATAGTGTGTGGTAATATACTGTATAGAATAGAAATATAGTACAGGTAGTTTTCAACTTTGAACTGTTCATTTAGAGAACATTTGAAATTACAATGGCACTGGAAAAAGTGATTTATGATCAGTCCTCGCACTTATTATTATTGCAGCATCCCCATGGTCACATGATCAGAATTTGGGTGCTTGGTAACTGGCATATATTTACGTGCTTGCAGAGCCCCGGGGTCATGTGATCACCATTTGTGATCTTTCCAGCCAGTTTCTGACAAGCAAAGTCAATGGGGAAAGCTGGATTCACTTAATGGCTATATGATTTCCTGCAGCGCAGTGATTTGCTTAATAACCATGTCAAAAAAAATTGTAAAATCGGATTTGATGCACTAACCCGTTTGCTTAGCAAAAGAAATTCTGCTTCCAATTGTGGTCATATGTTAAGGACTATTTGTACTGAATATAATAAACAAGCAAAAGTGCAATTCTGCTTGACCTCAACATGAATTTTATAAAAGGAAGCGTTTTGACATTCAAAATTCCTGTTTTATTAACAAATGGAAAAGTGTTAATATCAGAATGCCAGTGACTTCATTTAAATTTTCTTCCATATAAGTGAACTAATGCCTGAAAAATTACATGGCTTTGTCCAGTATTCGTTTGTTTTTACAACAAAACGATACAGTTTTGGTGTAAAAATACAATGCAAACCAAGTGGCAAGGAAGTACGTTAAACTATAAAAACTTAGGTCAGGGGTGTCAAACTGCCAGCCCGTGGGTTGGATGCGTCATGGTGAAACCACGCCCACCCCATTGTCGGCAATGGAAAAAAGTTACAATACGTCGGGACACGTCAGGTGACATTGTGAGTTTGACACCCCTGACTTAGGTAAATAAAACATAATATTTAGAATTATAGTCCACTGCCTTTCAAGGCATAATTTCAAAAACAGATATGAGCAAGCAAATGGGATCATTCATTTCTACCCAATTACATTCTCTGGGGTGTTTGGGAAAATACCACACACATTCCTTCAATTTATAAAAGGTTTTATGTATCATGTATGTACCCACACACAAATATACACGAGTTCTCTAATGCAATCAATATAAAATGGAATTTATGATCCCAACAGTACTACAACTTCCCAGATCTAGAATAGGATATGTTAATAGAAAAAGTATTTGTTGTAGACATTTGGTTAAGTATATTTGTATTTTATTATATAGCCATGGAGAGATAAAATTAATGTAAAGAATTTAATCTCACATCTGCCATATTTTTTTTTAATTTTGATTTTATCAAGTGTTTTCTTTGGACTTCAAACACTTTTTAACATTTAAAAAAGTTGAGTGCTTTGTCCACTTTCATTTTGTATGAGCAAAGTAGTTTTAAGACTAAAGAGCTTAAAGAAGTAAATCCTGTTTTCCACCGTCAGATAAAAATTGTGGTTTCAGAGGGAATAGTGAATTCTGTTTAGCAGTTAATTTTTAATGGGTGAATTTCTCCTGTGAATACAGCAAAATAAAAACTGATTTTGTCAGAGATATCTTTCATTCTCCCCCTTCCGGGTTTTTATAATGTGGAATCTCTATAAATAATTTGCAGTCTTACACGTCTTGAGCTATTACAGATGAAATAAATTTGGATAATGCACTCAACTGTAAGCCTAAGAATAGTTAAAAGGGACTCATCCTAGGGGCTCCACTTCCCATTCTGTTTTGATTATAGAAGAAGGCTGCACATGATCGGGACCATGTGGTTTGCAAGGTATTGTATGTTTCTTAATGTGGATTCTGTTATCAAATTTCTTTAACTTTAAGTGCACCTGCACATCTGGAAACACTGCTTCGTGTGCTGCTGCCCCATCCATTTCTTTGGGACTTGTATTGGCTGAGTAGTTGGAGGATTATACTGTCTGGGAGATCTGCCAGATTAATTTGGCCAGCTGCCTGTTGTTCAATCTGGAGCCACTGAATCCCTTGGTTTCTCTGGGACCTTGCTGCCAGATATTCCATATGGGATGCCCAGAAATATAGCCTAACATTAGGGAGATTTAGTTCTCCCATATCTCCATGGGCCCATACATTTTTAATGACAATTCTTGTTTTTTGCCTACCAAATGAACCTTGAAAAGGTCTTGTGGAGCTTATTAAAGTGTGAGGTTTTAAATTCTCAGAAACAGTTGTAGTTGATACAAGAGACTTACAGTTGCAAGAAAAAGTATGTGAACCCTTTGGGATTACGTGGAGTTTTGCATGAATTGGCCATAAAATGCGCTCTAAACGTCATGTTAGTCACAACAATAGAAAAACACAGTCTGCTTAAAATAATACTACACAAACATTAGCTGTTGTCATGTTTTAATTGAACATAACATGCAAACATTCACAGTGCAGGGTGGAAAAAGTATGTGAACCCCTAGCCTAATGACTTCTCCAAGAGCTAATTGGAGCCAGGAGTGAGTCAACCTTGACTCCAATCAGTGTGATGATATTGGATGTGTTCCTAACAGCTGTCCTGCCCTTTAAAAACACACACCTGTTTTGGGTTTACTGGTCTCAAGAAGCACTGTCTGATGTGAACCATGCCTCGCAGAAAAGAGCTCTCAGAAGACCTACGATCAAGAATTGTTGACTTGCATGAAGCTGGAAAGAGTTACAAAAGTATCTCCAAAAGCCTTGATGTTCATGTGTCCATGGTAAGACAGACTGTCTACAAATGGAGAAAGTTTAGCACTGTTGCTACTCTCCCTAGGCATGGTCATCCTGTAAAAATGACTGCAAGAGCACAGCGCATAATGCTTAATGAGGTAAAGAAGAATCCTAGAGTGTCAGCTAAAGACCTACAGAAATCTCTGGCACATGCTAATATTTTTGTTGACACATCTACAATAAGGAAAACATTAAACAAGAATGGAGTACATGAGAGGACACCATGGAGGAAGCCATTGCTGTCCAAAAAAAATATTGCAGCACGTTTGAAGTTTGCAAAAGAGCACCTGGATGTTCCACAGCACTACTGGCAAAATATACTGTGGACAGATGAAACCAAAATTGAGTTGTTCGGGAAAAACACACAACACTATGTGGAGAAAAAAAGGCACAGCACACCAACATCAAAAACTCATCCCCACTGTAAAACATGGCGGAGGGAATGTTAGGTATTTGGTGTTAGCCTACAATGTTGGGTTGAAAATATATTAACCAAGATGTTATGTCTTTAAGATGTTAATTAGCCAATGGGTGTGTAGGTGTTCTCATGGCCATAAGAGGGAGCTAGTAACATAGCTTCTCTCTCTCTCTCTGAATTCACTGCTCTCTACTATTACTGTTTTTGCTCTGTTACCTGAACTGTGTATTGACCTCTGGACTGGTAAGAAGACTTTGTATTTTGGATTACTACTTGGACTGTTTATTTTTGACTGTGCATTTTTGATTTTACACCACCTCAAAGTAAACTACTTTTTGTTTTTACAACTCAGTGTACTCTTGTGGTTTCTGTGTGACTCTTACTGCTCTCAGTACCCTTCCTTGTCTGTGCAACTCTTTGGTAGCACAAGGAGACCTCTGCACAACAAATTCCTTAACACTGGTTATGGGCCCAGGCCTGTACTGAGAGTTAGTACACACAGTATTCCTAGCTGAGTTTGTGTTAGCTATTTGGTGTAAAATGGCACAAGAACAGTTGTCAGGCATCTCCTGGATAACCCGGTTGGATGGGACAAACTATGTTTCCTGGTCCACAAAATGCTGCTTGCTTTTGCGCAAGGAAGGACTATGGACTGTAGTAAATAACCCACCTGATACTACTGCTTGGGATGCAAATAACGAAGAGGATGCAAAGAAGATAGACGACTTTAAACGAAACAATGAGAAAGCTCTTTGCATTATTGGACTAACACTGAATGACCAGCAGCTTGTCCATATTCGTGGTGAGGAGTCTGCTGCTAGGTGTTGGGGCAGTTTGCGAAGGCTTTATGTTCGAGACAGTGTGGGTGCACATATACACCTTACACATAAGTTGTTTAGGGCTCGTCTGCAGAAGAATGGAGATATGTTGACCCATTTAAACTACATGAAGGCAACTTTTCAAGAGCTTCATGAAAAGGAGCTGATTTTTTCAGAGTTGCATCAGGTCTACATTATTCTGTCATCTTTGGATGAGAGTTATGATGGGTATGTTTCTTCTTTGAAAGTCCTGACCAGAGAGGAACTGACTTTGACTAACATTACTGGGAGACTGCTGGAAGAGTCCAGAAGGAGGCGTGACAGAGACCAGCTGAGAGAGACACAACCACAAGAGGAACAGCCATTCACCACTGCTTACAATGTCAAGAAATGTTATTCTTGTGGGGCTAGAGGGCATATAGCCAAATTCTGTAGAAAGGGAAGAAAACAGAATGTAAATAGCAGTGGGAAGGCTAAGAAGAGCATTGGTTTGGCTGTTTCTGGTGAACCAACATCCAGAAATAATGAATTATGGGTTGTTGATAGTGGGGCTTCACAATGCATTACTAAAGTGAAAAAGAGGTTTATTAATATGAAAAACAGCAACCAATATGTTTCACTAGCCAACGGTTGGAGGATGAAGGCCTCTGGTGAAGGTAATTCCTATTGTCCATGCATTGATGAACAGTTACCTATGTTATATATACCTAAATTAAGATTCAACCTGTTATCTGTAAGGGAATTGGTTAAAGTTGGGTTTGTGGTAACATTCAGAGGGGAGCAATGCACTATTGAGAGGAATGGAATCTGTGTAACTGCTAATTTGAAAAATGGTTTATTCGTTCTCACAAGTAACCAGGTTAGTACAGTAAAAGCTAACTCAATATGTGAGAGCAAGAAGCCACATGATGAATGTATACATTTATTGCATAGGCGGTTAGGGCATGTGAACTTTAACTCACTATGTAAAACAGTTGAGTTAGTAGAAGGAATTAAACTGAAGCCATGTAGTAAGTATTTGAATTGCAATGCCTGTAATCAGGAAAAGAGTAAGGCAACTCCTGCAAACAGGTTAAACGGCTTCAAAACAACTGTTCCTTTGGAAGTTGTGTTTGCAGATTTAATTGGACCCATGAAACCAAGTTTAGGAGGATCTTGTTATATTTTGAGTATACTGGACCATTACTCTCGATATGGTTTTTGTTATCTGCTTAAGTCAAAGGCAGACACTTTCCAACAATTTTCAAACTGGCTGAAGTTTGTCGCGAGGAAAAGAAAGAGAAAGGTTCAGTGCATAATTACCGATAATGGCACTGAATTTACAAACAAGCGCTTTGTTGATATGTTAGAATCAGCTGGCATTGAGGATAAACGTTCAGCCCCTTATAGGCCTCAACATAATGCATTTGTTGAGAGACGTGGACAAACATTACAAGCCATGATGAGAACCATGTTAAAAGATTCTGGGTTAACAGAGGCAGCAAAATGTGCAAACCATGTTCTGAATATAGTTGTTAATACTTCTACTGGTAAAATACCATACACAATATGGCATGGTAAAAAACCAAACCTTGATTACCTGCACACTTTTGGCACCCCAGCTTGGGTCCACATTCCTGCACAACTCAGAAGTAAAGGCCAACACAGGGCTAGGCAATTATACTTCGTAGGTTACGAAGCTAACCACAGATCCTATCGTTTCTGGGAACAAGGCACAACTAATGTATATAAAAGTGTAAGTGCCAAATTCGTTGAGCACGTTGGTTGGGATAGGTTAGAGCAGGGGTCGGCAATCGGAAAAAGGAAAAGAGCCACTCAGAACCGGTTCCATCACACAAACAAAAAAGTGGGAGCCGCAAAAAGCGTGCGCGTGCGTCCACTCACACGCATGCACAAAAAACATTTTGCGCATGCGCAAAATAGGAGGCACCTGCGCGGCGACGGGTCTCCCCTTTGGAGAGGTGCTTGCCGTCCCGTTCGGAGACCTGCCGCGTTCGTCAAACATGGACGAACGTGGGAGCTGTGCAAACGGGATGGCGGTGGTTTGGAGAGTGCGCGCACACCTCTCCCAAGCCGCTGCTGTCCGGAGACCTGCCGCGTTCGTCAAACATGGACGAATGCGGCAGCTGTGCAAACGGGATGGCGGTGGTTTGGAGAGTGCGTGCGCACCTCTCCCAAGCCGCCGCCATCCGGAGACCTGCCGCGTTTGTCAAACATTGACGAACGCGGCAGCTGTGCAAACGGGATGGCGGTTAGAAGAGTGCGCGCGCACCTCTCCCAAGCCGCCGCCGTCTGTCGGCAGGTCTCCAGACGGCGGCGGCTTGGGAGAGGTGCGCGCGCACTCTCCAAACCGCTGCCATCCCGTTTGCACAGCTGCCGTGTTCGTCAATGACGAACGCAGCAGGTCTCCGGACGGGATGGCGGCTTGGAGAGGTGCGCGCGCACTCTCCAAACCGCCGCCATCCCGTTTGCACAGCTGCCGTGTTTGTCAATGTTTGACGAACGCGGCAGGTCTCCGGATGGGATGGCGGCAGTTTGGAGAGTGCGTGCGCACCTCTCCCAAGCCGCCGCCGTACGTCGGCAGGTCTCCGGACAGCGGCGGCTTGGGAGAGGTGCACGCGCACTCTCCAAACCGCCGCCATCCTGTTTGCACAGCTGCCGTTTTTGTCAATGTTTGACAAACGCGGCAGGTCTCCGGATGGGATGGCGGCGGCTTGGAGTGGTGCGCGCGCACTCTCCAAACCGCCGCCATCCCGTTTGCACAGCTGCCATGTTCGTCAGTGTTTGACGAACGCGGCAGGTCTCCGGACGGTGGCGGCTTGGGAGAGGTGCGCGCGCACTCTCCAAAACACCGCCATCCCGTTTGCACAGCTGCCGCGTTCGTCCATGTTTGACGAACGCGGCAGGTCTCTGGACGGGACGGCGGCAGCTTGGAGAGGTGCACGCGCACCTCTGCCCTTCGGAAAGCTGCATGCGCACCTCTCGGAACGGGCAGTGCCACTCTCCATTTGGAGAGGTGCGCGCGCACCACTGCCCGTTCAAAGAGGTGCACGTGCACCGGGCGACTGGAGCCGCGGGTTGCCGACCTGTGGGTTAGAGCAAGAAACTGTTAATACTGATCCTCTAGTGTTTGAGGACTCCTCTGATAATGTAACTAGTAATGATAATATATCTCCTGTAAATATAAAAGATGAAGAGGAGATAGGGGAGATAAAAAATGAATCAGGAAGGAAAGGAGTCAGAAATTCAAAGCCCTGTAATTCCTTGGCGTTCAACGCACATCAGATGTCCACCTGATCGCTATGAAGCCAGTGTAATATGTCAAGTTAGTTTAGAGCCTTCTAACTATGATGAGATCAGGATGTATCCTGAAAAGGAACAGGCATCATGGAAAGCTGCAATGAACAGGGAGTTGAAGTCTTTGCAGGATCTTAAGGTCTATGAGAAAGCAAAACTGCCACCTGGTGAGCAAGCTATAGGTTGCAAATGGATATACAAAATAAAGAAGGGTGTAGATGGGACCATAACCCATAAGGCACGTTTGGTTGCACAAGGTTTTGCCCAAACTACTGAGGATTATGACGAGGTGTTTTCACCCAGTCTGAGGGCAACTACTTTAAGAGCAGCTTTAGTATGGGCGGCTAAAAACCAATATATGGTTAACCATGTAGATGTTGAAACTGCATATTTACATGCTCCATTGCAACATACTATTTATTTAAGAATACCACCAGGATTGACCAATGATAGAGACCATGATTGTTGGGAATTAAAGAAAAGCCTCTATGGATTGAAACAATCAGGCTATGAGTGGAATAAATGTTTAGTTAATGAGTTGAGTGTAATAGGTTTTGTAGCCAGTAATGCTGATTCTTGTTTGTTTAGAAGAGAACACAACAGAGTATTATCTTTTATTATTCACAGATGATATTGCAATAATAACAAAAACTGAGTTAGAAGCACAAACTATCATTTCAAGATTGCAAAATAAATTCACAATTAGAAATCTTGGGGAAATAAGCCACTATTTGGGGTTAGATATTGTGAAAACAAATAGAGGTTTTAAGGTGTCACAAGCCAGTAAAATATCTCAGTTATTAAAGAGATACAATATGGAAATGTGTAAACCAGCAAAAACTCTGATGGCTATGGATTTTAAGGACACTAATGTTGAGAGTCCTGTATTTGATAAGACTATGTACCAATCTTTGATAGGAGGTCTTATGTATCTGAGTAATTGGACTAGACCTGATATCTCTTACTGTGTAAACCAATTAGCTAGATACAACAATGAACCAACTGTTAGACACTGGCAATCAGCTAAACGAGTATTAAGGTATTTGAAGCAGACTATTCACTACTCGTTATATTTAGAGCCAAATCGTGAGTTAATCCTCACTGCATATGCAGATGCGAGTTTTGCCTCTGATACAAGCACATGTAAATCTACTTCAGGGTTGGCTGTTATGTTGGGTGATTCTTTGATTGGATGGAAGTCCATTAGGCAAAAACACATAAGCTTATCTACAATGGAGGCTGAATTTTCATGTCTATCAGTGTTATGTACAGAACTGCTAGTGTACAAACAATTATTGTTAGATATGGGTTTAAATGTAAATGATCCATTCATTGTATATGAGGATAATCAAGCTGCGATACAGATGACAAATAATGCTGCAGTAAGAACAAGATCCAAACATACTGATCTTCGTTATTTAAATGTCAGACAATGTGTTAAAGATAAATTAATACAGCTAGAGTATTGTTCATCTGAAGTAAATATTGCAGACCATTTTACGAAGGTACAAAGCGCTGTGAAACACAATGCTAATTGTGAAAGAATGTGCATACGATTGTAAGGGTTATATATTATTCTACCCAAAGGGGAGAATGTTAGGCATATGGTGTTAGCCTACAATGTTGGGTTGAAAATATATTAACCAAGATGTTATGTCTTTAAGATGTTAATTAGCCAATGGGTGTGTAAGTGTTCTCATGGCCATAAGAGGGAGCTAGTAGCGTAGCTTCTCTCTCTGAATTCACTGCTCTCTACTATTACTGTTTTTGCTCTGTTACCTGAACTGTGTATTGACCTCTGGACTGGTAAGAAGACTTTGTATTTTGGATTACTACTTGGACTGTTTATTTTTGACTGTGCATTTTTGATTTTACACCACCTCAAAGTAAACTACTTTTTGTTTTTACAACTCAGTGTACTCTTGTGGTTTCTGTGTGACTCTTACTGCTCTCAGTACCCTTCCTTGTCTGTGCAACTCTTTGGTAGCACAAGGAGACCTCTGCACAACAAATTCCTTAACAGGGAGCATCATGGTTTGGGGCTGCTTTGCTGCCTCAGGGCCTGGACGGATTGTTGTCATTGATGGGAAAATGAATTCCAGAGTTTATCAGGACATTTTTCAGGAAAACGTATGGCCATCTGTCCGCCAACTGAAGCTCCGCAGAGGATGGGTGATGCAACAGGACAATGACCCAAAGCATACAAGTAATTCAACAAAACAATGGCTTCAACAGAACAGAATACGCCTTCTGGAGTGGCCCAGTCAGAGTCCTGACCTCAAACCGATTGAAATGCTGTGGCATGACCTTAAGAGAGAGATTCACACCAGACATCCCAAGAATATTGCTACACTGAAACAGTTTTGTGAAGAGGAGTGGTCCCAAATTACTCCAGATCATTGTGCAGGTCTGATCTGCAACTACAGGAAAAGTTTGGTTGAGGTTATTGCTGCCAAAAGAGGGTCAACCAGTTATTAAGTCCAAAGGTTCACATACTTTTTCCACCCTGCACTGTGAATGTTTCCATCTTATGTTCAATTAAAACGTGACAACAGCTAATGTTTGTGTAGTATTATTTTAAGCAGACTGTGTTTTTCTATTGTTGTGACTTACATGACGTTTAGAGCGCATTTTATGGCCAATTCATGCAAAACTCCACGTAATCCCAAAGGGTTCACATACTTTTTCTTGCAACTGTAAGGAGGGAATTTATTTTAGGAACCTGTATTCTTTCCATAATTGGTGCAGAGAGATTCATCTACCTATCCAGGTGATTCTTAACATTTAGTGGCATCAGGTTTATGCTTGATGGTCAAATGGCCTCATTAGCATCTTGAAACTAGAAGAAGGACATGTAGCCTAAAAGCCTAAGTGATTTGATCAGGGATGTTATATACTAAAGCATGAAAGCAGGTTCACAAGGCACCAAAGTTCTATCTTCATTGTTTTGATATAAATCCTGTTGTTTTCCAGGGCAAGTAATATATAGCACACTATTTATTTATTTATTTTTATTTTAATCCCATTTATATCCCGCCCTTCTCTGAAGACTCAGGGCGGCTTACAATCTAAGCACAAATGAAATGTGCTTAGCAATATATAAGCCAGGGGTCGGCAACCTTAAACACTCAAAGAGCCACTTGGGCCCATTTCCCAGAGAAAAGAAAACACGGAGCCGCAAAACTTGTGTGCGCGGGGGGGGGGGAGCTTGATTGAAGAGTTTAATTAAAAAGTAATAGAGGCTGCTGTGCATGTGTTCTCTCCCTCCCTCTCCCTCTCTTTCTTTCCCTCTCTCTCTCTCCCCCCTTTCTCCGATCTTCTGCTCACCTGGCAAGCTGGCTTCACACTGTTCTCCGACAAGCTGACACACATTCTTATTGGGCTGGCTCTCCTGCCCTTGGTCTCCCAGTCCTCTTCCCCTACTCAGTGAGAGAGAGAGAGAGAGAGAGAGAGAGAGAGAGAGAGAGCTGGTGCTGCTTTCTGCTGCTTCCTGCTTCCCGCGGAGACTCAGCAAAGGCAGAAGCCCTGCCCAACAAGCTTGTCAGCTTGTTGGAGAACAGCATGAGGCTACTTCTTTTTTACACACACACACACACACACACACACACACAGAGAGAGAGAGAGAGAGAGAGAGAGAAGGGAAGCACAAGTTCCTGTTTCTGTCTCTCTCTGCAAATGGCGGAGGACGATTGGGAGCCGCAGAAGGCTGAAAGCCGCATGTGGCTCCAGAGCCACGGGTTGCCAACCCGTGGTATAAGCAATCAGCACTGTGTTGCAGAATCACCCATAAACAGTGATCAGATATAAATTCAGTAGTCAGATTTCATCATATCCAAAACACAGCAGCTCCAATTCCTCCTCCAGTCAGACTGGCATTTTATCTGAAGATGCTTTGCATAAAATAATGGGGTGGGAATGATCAAGCAACTGTAGTTGGAATTTCTGCTGGAATCTCTGGTTTCCTGTTGCTAACAGCTGCTCCCTCTTGTTTAAATGCAGCAATTTCATTGTAGTATTTTTTTTTACATGCAAAGCATGTATGAATTTTAAACATTGTTGGTCACAATTTTGGGGTTTTTGTTTGTTCAGCTCGCTGAACAAAGTCAGCTAGTGTGATTTTGTAACCCATGGTTTATAGCTTAGCATATGTGAGAACAGCCAGTTGTGGTTTATTTAGGAAGGCATATTTTAAGTGCAATGTGAGAGTTAAATGCAACGTATGATTTTAAAAAGTAGTTTATTTGCATGAGAGTAGAACAGTAATGCATGCGGCATTTTTATTGATACATTTGGTGGTTTTGCTTTAATTGGTCTTTTGCTAAGCTTCCACTGATTTCAGAAAAATCATTAAATCAATGGAAGCTTAGCAAAAAAACTAAACATAATACTTTTTAGCCACAAAAGTAATATGCATAGAAACAATATATTAATTTCATTGCTACATTGAAATGGCTGATTTCCTTGATTCCAGAGTTAATGATTTCTAATTTAAATTTTGTGGGCAGCATAAAGGTGAAAGGTGCATATGTGAAATTGTACAGGTAAAATTGTAATCTGCTTACCAGATAGCAATGGGCTGGCTTCAGACTTAATCATACTTAGACTGGACTCTGAAATTAATGGAGTTTATATTACTCATGATTAACTTGAATGCTGTGTTTTTAAATAATTATTTACATATTTTCATTATTGCTGTGAACTGTCCAAGTTTTTGTAAAGATGGGTAGCCATGTTAGTTTGTTAAATAAATAATTGTAAGTTCTATTGCTTTCAGCAAACCAATCCAAACTATGCTTAAATACATCCTACGATTATATAGGCAGAACCAGAATATTTTACACAATAATAACAGCCAATGTTTGGCAACTGATAAATTAGTTTCTGGCCTAGTTGCAAAGGCCTCCATTGAAGGAAAGGAAACATATTCCTTTGAACAAATGTGGTCCCTTGTAGTTTTCATAGGATCATGCTTCTTTACTATCAAATGGCTATTAGGAAGAAATTTCCATTGTATTCAATGGGATTTATTTCCATAAGTAGATAATTGTATATGTAATGATTTTACATTATACTTTTAGTTTATTTCTGATTAAAATCTAAGAAGAATTAGACTACATTTTACACCAAATATAGTAGACAAAGTATGAAAAATACAACTGGATTGTAAATGGAATATTTGTATAAAATTGCTGATTAACTATTAGCATTGTATGCAACACTAATTATTCAATTTAATAAATTAGTGCAAAATTTGGTACATACACAATTCAAGGAATCCAATTATACATCAGTAATAACACACTGGAAACATTTAATTCTCATTTTAGAAAGGTCAGGGTGCACTCCAAAAAGATTAAATAATTCCTAAAGAGAAATCAAGATTCTTAGGTATAATCCAGAAAATATTAATTCCTTTTGAAAAATGTGGAAAGTTGAAATGCTTGAAATCTGGTTAAAACTACATTTATATGCTGCCTGACTCTCAGTGACTCTGGGTGGTTTACAATTGCAATGATTGAATGGCTAAATTCCTAACAATGACTAAGAATAGAAAAACAGAACAGAATATCAGTGTTTGGAAGGGACCTTGGAGTACAACCCTTTGCATATGCAGGAGATCCAATACCACAGGGCTTTTAAACCTTTTCACCCATTGTACCACTTTTAGGATATAGCAACATCCGAGTACCACCAGTCACCTAGCAAGGTGTCAAAAACTTGATGACCAAAAAAAAAAAGGGAAAAAAATGATGAAGTACAGGTAGTCCTTGATTTATAACAGTTCACTTAGTGACCGTTTGAAGTTACAATGGCACTGAAAAAAGTGCCTCCCAAGCCACCTGCCTGCCCGCCCAACGGTGCTCTTCCACCTGTCCAAGGTTTTCATTGTTGTGAGCATTTCTGTTGAGGATTGGTAGCGGGGGTGGGGTGGGGTGGGTGTTTGGTTTTATTCCCCCCCGTCTGCTAGGTGGTTGCAGCAGGTTTTGGTCACTTCACATGACCCTGGGACACTGTGACCATCATAAATATGAATCAGTTGCCAAGCATCTGAATGTAAATCACAAGACCCTGGGAGTGCTGCAACATTATAGCTGATTGGCACTTCTTCTGGGCTCAGAAGCGCCAGGATCAGCACTGATTTCCAACTGGAGCCTGGCACTGATCCTGGTGCTTCCACTAAGCCCTGACAGCCCTGCAGCTCTAGCCATCTCTCGCTCAGGCTTGTGCGGTGCTGCCCCCGGTTCAGCTCATTCCCCTCCCGCGCTACTTTTCTAGGATGGTCGCGTACCACCTGCCAGGTGCCAATGTACCACAGGTGGTACCCGTACCACTGGTTGAAAAGCCCTGCAATACCATTCAAGACAAGTGGCTGTCCAGTCTCTTCTTAAAAAGCCTCCAATGATGGAACGTAGGAAATGTTTGTGCACAACAATTTCAGTTAGTATACTGGCATTTATTTATATATTTATTATGTTATATATTTATATTTCTTTTTTTAGGAACTCGAGGTAATATATGAGGATGTAGAGCTCAAAGCATTATTAGAGACCCCACATACCCACTTTACGGTCTGTTTCTGTTGCTCCCCTCAAAATATTTCTAGCAGGATTACCCGATTCTGTAATAGCTTTGTTCCCTATGCCATCCGTCTGGTAAACCCGCAAGATTCATTTTTCTCGCCGTGCACATGTACGCATAACCCGAACTAGACTGTTAGTTTCTCTATGTCATATATGTGGGCATATGCATAATTCTGTATTTATTTATGTCATACTTATGCACTGTATATCGGAGGTGCTAATTTTAATTTTAATTTGATTTTTATTTTAATGTATTTTATTTATTTATTTATTTAGATTTATATACCGCCCTTTCCCGAAGGACTCAGGGCGGTTTACAGGGCATTTAAAAGAGAGTCAATACAAACGTTAAAACAAACTAAAAAAGATTAAATAAAACCCTGAGAACAGTAAAAAACCCAATAAAATTAAAATTAAAAAAAATTCTCAGCCTGGGCCAGAGAGCTCGAAGAGCCGTCTTCAGGTCCCAGTGGAATGAACGGAAGTTGGGGATAGTCCTAAGCTCTGCAGGCAGCTGGTTCCACAGGGCAGGCGCACCCACTGAGAAGGCCCTCCCCCATTGCCGGCAGCACCCTGAGAAGACCCTCCCTGTGGGAGCGCGCTGGACAAAAGGAGCTTGATGCTGGCAGCAGGTGTTCCCTCAAATATCCCGGGCCCTCGCCATTTAGGGCTTTATAGGTCATCACCAGCACCTTGAATCTGTATGTATGCCGGTTAGCGTACATTCAAAGTGACAATAAAGTTATTTTTCTATTCTATCTCATTTTTTTCCTTCTTCACAGCCACTGAGTACCATAACCCGACAACTTGTTCTAATTCACCCAGGGAACCCCCAGAGATCAACACACAGTCAGAAAACCCATCCACCCACTCATCCATCCAAACAGCCGACAGCTTGAAGCACCCTTTTTTCAAACTGTCTCAAAACATCGTTCGTGCCAATGGTTCACAACGGGGGCCGTCGGCGCTCAGCTCCAGCTCTCTTGTCTCCTCCATTCATCGCAGAGAGCTGGGGTAGGCAACCTCGGCTCTTTTATGACTCATGGACTTCAACTCCCAGAATTCCTTAGTCAACATAGCTGACTCAGGTATTCTGGGAGTTGAAGTCCATGAGTCACAACATAGCTGACTCAGGTATTCTGGGAGTTGAAGTCCATGAGTCACAACATAGCTGACTCAGGTATTCTGGGAGTTGAAGTCCATGAGTCACAACATAGCTGACTCAGGTATTCTGGGAGTTGAAGTCCATGAGTCACAACATAGCTGACTCAGGTATTCTGGGAGTTGAAGTCCATGAGTCACAACATAGCTGACTCAGGTATTCTGGGAGTTGAAGTCCATGAGTCACAACATAGCTGACTCAGGTATTCTGGGAGTTGAAGTCCATGAGTCACAACGTAGCTGACTCAGGTATTCTGGGAGTTGAAGTCCATGAGTCATAAAAGAGCCGAGGTTGCCTACCCCTGGCATAGAGTTAAGACTCTTCACCTGGCAACTTGCCAGTCGCTCGGCCCGCCCTCCCCCCCAAGGCAAACAATCGCTCTAGCGCAGGGGACCTTTTCCGACGAGACTGCCCGAGTCCCGGCCCGCATGCGCGAGATTTTCAGCGACCATTCGGGAGGCAGGAACGGATAGCGGAGGGGGGTGGTTGGCGCATGCGTGATGAAAGAACCTCGCGCGAAGGGGGATAGGCTGAGGAACTCCTTCCCCGCCTTGGAGCTGAACACCGACGATGGCGGCGGAGGCAACAGCGGGAGCCTTGCTAGAAGCGACATCCTCGGCCCAGTTCCAGGATTTGCTGCAGCGGCCGGACAGGTGGGTTCCCAGCCGCCTTTTCGCGGTTCCGTTTCCTTGGGACGGGGAAGAGCAAAGACTTACTGCCAAGTATCGGTTGCCGCCGGGCTGGTGCTCTGATGGAGATTTAAATGCGTAATTCTCGTGTGGGTCTGGCTCGAATTTCAACTTTCATTGTGGAAAGCTCTGCCGTTAAGGTATCATGTTTGTTTTATTCCCCAGCCACCCTTTGATTAAAGCTTTTGGTGGCTAGGTAGGCAACCTCGGCTCTTTTATGACTCATGGACTTCAACTCCCAGAATTCCTGAGTCAGCTATGCTGACTCAGGAATTCTGGGAGTTGAAGTCCATGAGTCATAAAAGAGCCGAGGTTGCCTACCCCTGGGCTAGGGAATAGAAGATGGGGTCCCCCAAAGTGGTTCATATGGAACCCCAAGAGGCTGTCCAAGAGATCTGTATCATCATCATCTATAGTAGCACTGTCTATGGAGATTCTTCTGTTTGTGAGGCATCTGTGGCACTGTTAGTTAAACCAGCATTTATTAAATTGTTTTCACGTTACAGTTTGTTGATCAACAATGTGAAACTCCATGAAGGGCTTGATGTGCTAAAGAGTTTGGGGAGCCCTGGTCTAGGGTTATTTTCAGGTTGCCTGGTTGGGGGTGGCCAGCATAAATTGGGGAAGCTTTCCTAAGAGTAAGAAGGTAAGTTGAATTTATTTGCAGAAAAAAGGTACCCTGTATTTTCTGACAGAAATGGTACTAGTGAAAGTCTGTGGAGATTCTCAGTCATCCAGGTCTGAGTTATCCCAAAGATGCTTTTTCACGAGGCAATTGGACTTTCTGGTTTTTCTTTGAAGAAGTTTCGCTTGGATGAGAAGCGAAACGTCTTCAAAGAAAAACAAGAAAGTCTAGTTGCCTTGTGAAAAAGCATCTTTGGGGTACTGGTGGACCTGTCTCTTGATGGATACATGCAAACATACATGCACCCACCTTTATGCAGCCTTATTCGTTTGAGCGCAGACCAGAAGATTCCCATGCTTTTTTTCAATCTTCCTGCAAATGGTCATGGTTTTGTCAAACTTAATTGCAGTTCGTCTCCTCACTCTGCGGGTCTTATTTTAATCCCATTCAGCATCTTTTCTGTAAACAATTAGGACATAAAGGAAAATGTTTCTGTGACTATATGGTGGTCATTCATCTGCCCATCACATCCATCAGCCATTAGACCTGGCGCTCTTTAAGTATCATATTCATCCCCTACTCTGTTGTTGTTAGAATGGTTGGATTCTTTGGTGGGAAGACGGTGTTCAACAGAACAGCATTTGAGAATGATGAGACAGAAGTAAAAAGGCTTTATAAGTCTCGGGCACGAGAACAGTGTAGGTCAATTCATCTGGGAATATTGAGGCTGAATGGAAAAGAGATTTGTGACTAATATGTCAAATCCCACAGATTTCAGTGAAATCATGTCTGGATTCCACCTATTAAAAATATAGTGTGTTGACAGGCTGCCTCCTCTCTGTTCTTTAACTGTAGAACCTTTCTGATAAAACTCTGGTTCTTCAGCATAACGTTTCTTAGATAGGTTGAAATTAAAGAGAAAGATATAGGTACGCTAAGAACCCTCCAAAGGATTAGTAGTATCTCATCCTTAAATTCTTTTTTTTAATGTTATTTACCATTAATAAATAGGTGAATCCTGTGTTGGGGATGCATACAGGTAATCCTTAATTTACGATGCAATTAGAACCAGAATTTATGTTCTTAAGCACAGCAGTTATGTGAGTTGTGCCTGATTTTATGCCCTTTTTTGCCATGGTTTTTAAGCAAATCATTACATAGTTATTAAGCGGATCCAGCTTCTGCCAATGATTTTGCTTGTCAGAAGCTGGCTGGGAAGATCGTGAATGGCAATTGCATGACCTGGGACACTGTGGATGCTGTGATGGTTGTAAGTGTGAATATCGGTTGTAAGTCACTTTTTTCAATGCCATTGTAACTGAACAGTGACTAAACAAATGATTGTAAGTCAAGGGCTACTCTAGTTCCTTAGTTTCTTATGTGTATTCTTTATTTTTTTTCCACTGAAAATCAAATAATTAAGCAGAAATTTGGTTTGCTACTCCAGTTTCATCTTGTTTCTTATTATTTTCATGACTGAATTGAACTAGAGAGGGAATGCATGAACTGTGTGTATTATTCCTGTAGAACTAGTTTTTGTGCTGAGCAAGGAAATATTAAAATAAAACCCTGATCTTGCTGAATGTAGAGTTTGGCCCCAAGGAGTCTTGCAACCTATGAATATGTATGAACATAGAGGTGAGAGAAGGGCATTATCTCCTTAACATTTTAGAAAATGAGAATGAGAGCATAAAGCTGTATTTAGGTTAGAAAATGAGTTTTGCCAGTGACTCAACAGGGCAAAGATTTAATCCAAGGTGTATTAATTGTTTTTCTTACATACTGGTACAGTACAGTTTTAAGAAATAGGCACAGATCCATTTTAGATAGAATTATTCTAGGTGAAAGTATAAATAACATAGTACATTGAAATGAAATAAAAGTATGTGTGGGGAAGATGTAAGAATTCATTCTTCTATATCCTTCACCGAAATATCTGTCCAAAAATGGAATGTGTGTGTATCCCAAATGGTGTAAAAAAAGAAAATAGAAAGTAAAAAAATATAGTAAAGAACAAGAAAAATATATGAAGAAATGACTTTGCCAATATCACAATAACAATAAACAATTTTAGTAACTTATTCTCTTAAAATGTAACAAAGATCTTTCTCCCATATTCCATCTCATATCTACAAACAAATCCACAAAACTTTGTCATTACAGTTCTGATGTCAACAAAAGTCCATTGAGAGCTACCAGAGATAACAATATATTAATTTTAACCTTGATAAAAATAACTCTGTATTCCTTTTGTTTACTTCTAACAACCTTGATTTTTTGTCCCTATCAAATAATGAGGGGATTGCAACCAGGCCGCGGAAACGGCCGACGAGCAATGTGCATCCTCATGTGCGCAAGCAACAGGTGAGCATGTGTGCGAGCAGTGTGCATGCACACTCCATTGGCACAAATGGAGCTGCATGCGTGCACTTGTCCGCCGCTCACGTGGAACCATCCCATCTTTCTCTTCCCGCTGGTCTGCAAAAGCCAGAAATGTTCAGGAACTCTGTTCTATGGTAAAACTTGTTCCTCTTCCCATAACACATTTTAAACACAACTTATCAATAGAAGCAGACACTCTTAAAAATTAACTTCTGGGTCCATTATTTAAAAATATTCTTCAGTGTGCCCAATGTTAAAGTATTCTGCTCCATTTTTATATTAGTAAGTCAAGTGTTTTTTCCTTTAATTGTAATATTTAGTTCTAGTTCCTTTTAGTTCCTTCAATATCCTATCATTTTTTTAAAAAAAATCTTTTTTTTGCATTTTCCCACAGGAAGGACTCTTATAATTAATTCCAAAATTTTATTTCAAATCCATCTGAACCCTTAGCCTGTTTATATCTTCCCAGCCACAAAGTTCTATTCGGTCTTTTGCTGTTTATTCCAAATGTATTTTTTTTAAAAAAAATCTTTAAACTTCTCTTTAAAATTTCTTTTGCTTTGACTGCAGGAAACTCACTGGGTGTTTTCAGACTTGTCAATCCAAAGATTCCTGTTAGCGGAAAAGCAGTTAAAAGCAGTGAAAGTGATTTGAAAAAAGAAGCGTGTGAATCCAATGTTGAAAGGCACTGACTGTAGTTTGAGCAAGATGGCTATTCTCTTGCCTCCCAGAACTCTAAACCCACTAGAGACCACTGTCTTATCTCCTCGCAAGGTGCAACTGATTGGAACACTTGGAGGTGATCTCAGGTCTTCTCCTTATCTGGAGTGGAAGTATGAAGAGCTCGTCAACTTGCTGGCTCTTCATTCTATCAGGGTCACCTGTCTTCACCATTTTGTCCCTGGAAGTTCAAAAAGTGGAAAAAAAAAGTTTCTTTTCCATAGCATTCTCTGCAGTGAGTGAGTCAGATGTTGGTACCAAGAGTTACCTGAGAAGTAAAGTAGTACTTTCAACTTTTGTAACTCCTGTGGTTATACAGAGAATGGTTGGATTGGAAGTCTTTGATATTCAGCTTCCCACTGAGGAGCAGCTGTCAGGGTCTATTCTTTGGCAGCAGTAAATGGGATGTGAAGGGAAAGGCAATGAATGTGAGCTGAATTTGGATCAGCCTCGGGCAGAATCAGTAGCTAGGCTGCAGGGAATATAGGGACTGGTAATATATCATGTCAAAATCTTGGCCTGTTGCTACTGTCTATTTTGACAGACAAGGGGTTCTCTTTAGGCAAAGAGGAGGTTTTTTTTTCCCAGTGCCAAATTCGTACACTGTGCCTCTAGTTGCTTTTTACCTTGCTTTGGTCTGCAAAAAAACCCCAAACATGATTACTGTGTGTTTCCTTTTTTCTTATTGCAGGTCTTTAGTGGTGGTTCATTTTTGGGCCCCATGGGCTCCTCAGTGTGTTCAGATGAATAATGTCATGGCGGAACTAGCAAAAGAGCACCCACAGGTTATGTTTGTGAAAGTAAGTCAATACATGTGTGATTGCTGACTTTGTACATGAAGAAGAACAACAACGAAAGTCCAGCTATTCAAAATTTAAGTTTAAAAAAAATGTGAATTGGGGCAAGTGATTTTTGTCAACCTCACAATTATTTTCCATTTTCATTGGTGGCATATCAAATGCTTTCTTTAGTAAAAGTGGATATTTCCTACACTCTTCCTTGTAAACCAGGGTAAACTTTTAAAATATGGATATAGAAGGAGGGAGGGGTAATCCTTGGCCATCCAGAAAAAGATGCAGCACAGACTTCACTCATAATCATCAGGATTGTGTCAGCAGTGACATTAAAAGTGGCTATGTTCCAAGCTTTCTTGCCTTGCTTTATTTTTAACAATCCTTTACAGAGGATTTTGAAATTAAGAAAGCATGCAATAAGTCCTTGATATAACCAACTAATGGGAGGAGGATCATATTAGAGATGAATGTCAAATAGAAGGTAAATGGGGTATCACACGTATATAAGATGTGCATAATATGTTTTGGACTGCCATCCAGGGTATAGAAATATCTACGTTTTCTAGTAAGATGTTTCAAATAATCAAGGAAAAATTAAGTCTACTATACGTGCAGTCATATATATCTGTGTGCTGTAATACGTATACTTGGAATTAATAAAATGCAAAATTGGTGGAAATTTTCAAATGGCAAGATTTTGATAAAGAGCATTTTAAAAAGAAAACTTGCCATAAAATTGAAATATATGTAACACATTTTTTTTTAAAAAAAACTTTATGGAAATTAATTGTCCTTAATACTTTATGAATCATGTTATATAACCTGGTTTGTTTGGTATATCAGATTGTAAAACCATATATTGTTAAATGCATTGATATCATTTATTTAAAATTTAATTTAAAATAAATAAGGCTTTTCTGCATTTATTTTATGATAAAACGTTGAAATCAAAACCTGAAGAAATTACCAACATTATAAAAACATTAAATGTTTCTGCTTTATTTCTTGCTGTATAGCTAAGGGAAGGATCAAAGCTTACAGTACACATTTTGCCGTATGAATTTTATTCTAAATCAGTCTCAGTTGTTGAAAGTACCATTACTACCAACAGTTTTTGTCACTTCTGAATCTTTGATATGCATACTTTCCTTATAGAGAAAGAGAATGCAACATGTAGCTATCACTCGTGAAATCTTAAATAAAATGAGAAAAATAAGAAAACCCCAGTCTATAATGCATTCTGTGTATTCATAGATAATATGTGGTAATACAATGTTACAGCTTGTCCTTGTTAATGACCCTAATTATGACTGGCAATTCTTCTGTTAAGTGAATTAGTTACTAAGTGTTGTTTCATCTTGGAGAGAGGTGCAAGATTTATCTTATAGACCAGGGGTCTTCAAACTCGGCCCTTTCGTGACTTATGGACTTCAACTCCCAGAATTCCTCAGCCAGCGTGCCTGGCTGAGGAATTCTGGGAGTTGAAGTCCATAAGTCACAAAAGGGCCGAGTTTGAAGACCCCTGCTATAGACCCCCATACAAGGCATTTCCCTACTTGGATACCATCTTGATATATACAGACTTCAGTTCCCAGAAGTCTCAACTAGCAGTGTGATATACAAGCTGAAGTTGTCAGATTTGGAGGAGAGCAAATTTGAAGAAAGCTACCCTATCTATCTAGAGTTATATATTAATCACTTTTTCATAATTAATGGTTTTTAAAATATTTTAAGCATAGCTACTGAATGTTCAGATGAATATGTATGGTTGTTTCAGTGAATGAAAGCTAGCAGCATTACTTCTATTTATTAACATGTACCTTCACACCAAAGTTTGTTAAATGTTTATATAGTTTTAGATTGTTTTATTAATTCAAGTATTTCATTCAGTTGTGTAGTTTTGAACTACTATATTATGTTTATATTGTGCAAAGAAGTGTTTATTTGCCACTTCCATAAAAAAATATTTTGAATTCTTTCAAAATATGTTCAGCTTGAAAACATCTGGATGTTAATAGATAGGAAAAACACACTTTCTATGGTCAAATAATCAGTTTTTGAGCTATTTATATTTTAATCCTAAAAGTCACCAACTCTTACTTTGTCATTATAATACATTTATATTACATGTAACAGACACAATTTGATTATTAAAGCATTATAATTAATGCTTTATTATAACTATACATTATAATTAAAGCCTAAGTGTCTGTTATACTTGCTTATTTTCCATCTCCAAATTGTTCAACACTCACATTAGTAGTTTCCAAGTATGCAAGATTAGATCAGGACTTCTGTAGTTATATGTGGAAGCCTCATTCCAAATTGCACTTTTGCAGTTTGATATTGGATTGTCAATTTCTCTTGTCAACTTAGTAATGCGCTAATATCTAATGGCCTTTCAGGAGTTAAAAACTAAAATGTACCAGGCATCAATAGTTTATTGAAGAAATACTCGTTGTTTTTTTTGCTTCATAATTTGCAGAAGGCTGGAAATGTCAGTCATGATGTACTGCCTCTTGAAATTAGTCAATAGAGCAAACAGCAAGAATTGCTGTGGGCAGAAAATAAGCACTGTAATCATGACATAACTGGGGTCAGTGATTTATGGATTTCAATATAGTAGTAGCTGCATATGATTGAAAATTTACTAGGTCACCAGTGCACCACGAATTTTATTCACAGCCTCTAGGCATCTTTTGAAATGTGCAACAAAATAAAAACCTCTGAACCTGTTTTGACATGGCAGGCTCAGTGGATGACAAGCCTGCCCTGTGAGTTTCATTTAAATGCAAATGTGTCACAAACTTTTGCACTGAAATCCTTTTTAAACATTTAACATGACTAAAAGAACAGTGTAGACAAGATCAGCCAGTGCAATCTAAACTATAAATAAGCTTTTGGAAACAAAATCATATTTCTTTCTTTTTTTAAAAAAAAAAAACAAAAGCTGGAAGCTGAAGCAGTGCCCGAAGTATCTGAAAAATATGAAATATCTTCTGTTCCAACATTCTTGTTTTTTAAGGTAAACTTATTTTTATCTTTCTTGAATTAATGCTTTGGAGGAAATACATTATTTCCAGTACTGGCTAGATAAATGTTGGGGTAATATTCAATTTATATAAAAAATGTTTTATATAAAAATGTTAGGGATGTCATGATTAAGTTATATAGAATTCCTGTTTTTTACATATTGCCTCAGAAGGTATTTGCAAGAAACTACATTTCCGTTATTGTACTGTTAAATAACCATGTTAAAATCAATTTCACATCTAAGCTCATTGTGATGACTTAGTTACTAGATATTTTAGAAGTTGTATTTTAATCATTTTGGTTCTCATGCCCACTGATGGCTTTACTAATTTACTATGCTTTGTGAATGTGTTTACAAAACCTCCTTTTTCATAGCTTCTTGTGAAATGAACTTTACACCAGCTGCTGCATTTGAAATTTTCTTGTAGCTTTTAATACAGCGATATGATTTTGTTCTCTTATCTTATGGTGATCATTTTTAGAAATATGTTCTTGTAGCCCTTGCAAATTGTTCAAAGCGGCTACTGTCTATTGACAGAATTCCCAGAAAATTGATCGATTGGATGGCGCTCATGCACCAGAACTGACCAAAAAAGTTCAGCGTCATGCATCTAGCCTGACTCTTTCATCTGCTTCTGCTGATAATGAAAAAGAGGACCTTAACTCACGACTCAAGAAACTGATTAATGCCGCACCTTGCATGTTGTTTATGAAGGGAACGTCTCATGAACCTCGTTGTGGTAAGAATTATTTGAAATGTTTGTGTAGTGGGCCAATTTATTACACGATTTTGTGTTGTAAGTTTTTTTTAAAAAAAAAAAAATATGACCTCTACTCAAGAGTGATCAACCCTCTTTTTAGCAATACTACTAGTTCACTCATTTAGCCTGGGCAGTAAATAGTGGATGACACAATTGCCTTGGTGCTGCTTTAATTGCAACTACGCTACATCCAAGTCTGGTTTTCTGGGTTCAGGAGATTTAAGAGTTGTTGTTAGGTTAAGAATACTGTAGATCATTTAGAATAAAAAGGGGAACAGGGAAGGAGATAATAGAGGTTGTCCTGTCTGAGGTATATGAAGAAGAGGTTATGTAAAATCTTTGCTTACAAAGATGCCACTCTTGTGGACTGAAACTATTCCAACATTGGCAGATCAGAGTATAATTATTCCACTCTCTTCTAAACCACACAAAAGAAACCTTAACACTTAAAGTAGAATAATATTTTATGTGTGAATAATGGGCAAATGGTTGGAGTAATTTCTGTCATATACGGTATATAATATGGATCAATGAGCCACGCAGCTGGATTTCTGAGGAGAAGAAGGCTTCATCCACTTCAAAATAATGCCTGTACTCTTTAAGTTAGTACTCTGTCTGTTCTCTCTCTGCAAGGAGCTTGGAACACCTGAATATTTGAGAATCATTCAGCTATATTTATATCTAAGTATGTGTAAAAGATTCCAAGTTTGTTTATAAACTTTTTTTTTAATCCCATTTATATCCCGCCCTTCTCTGAAAACTCAGGGCAGCTTACAGTCTAAAGCACAAATCAATGTGCTTAGCAATAGCCTTCATTCTATGTATATTTTTTATTTTTTTTTATTTTAATTCCATTTATATCCCGCCCTTCTCCGAAGACTCAGGGCGACTTACAAGCTTAGCAGTAGCCTTCATTCTATGTATACACCTGCTTATTAGGCCTTTTGCCCCCCCCCCCCAAGCGGCATTATTACAAAGTCAGCTTATTGCCCCCAACAATCTGGGTCCTCATTTTACCTACCTCGGAAGGATGGAAGGCTGAGTCAACCTTGAGCCTGGTGGGACGCGAACCTGCACTAATTTCAGGCAGCTGGTGTTACTTAAGGAGGCATTAGCCCACTGCTCCACCAAGGCTCTTAACTTCTATATAGGGCCTGTATAACTTCTGAGTAATATCTGTTCGTGACAAAAATGGATCTCTTGTAATAATATCTCAAGGATTCATCGTTAAGGAGATCGTTGTTTGATGAATGAACCAAATTTTGAATATATTTATCATTACCCTTCTCTTTATGCATTTTATTCATATTTTTATTCATTTTCTTTGTTATCAAAATATTTCTGTCTCTAATTTAAATTTGCTATGCCATTGGCTTGCCATAAGCACTGTCCTATATAAATTGTTTCTTTCAGAAATGTACATTCTTTGACTCAAAACCATTCATTTACCAACTGTTCAAAGATGCAAATGGCGCTGAAAAAAAAAAGACAACCGTCCTTGCACTTACGACCATCACAGCATCTCCACAGTCGCACAATCCAAATTCAGGCGCTTGCCAATCAGCATGTATTTGCAATGGTTGCAAGGCTCTGGGGTCACATTATTGCCATTCACAACAATCCCAGCTGGCTTCTGACAAGC
Organism: Vipera ursinii; assembly: GCF_947247035.1. Classification (NCBI taxonomy): domain Eukaryota; kingdom Metazoa; phylum Chordata; class Lepidosauria; order Squamata; family Viperidae; genus Vipera; species Vipera ursinii. The sequence continues at coordinate 65,643,395 of NC_139518.1, forward strand.
AAAGGCAATGGGGGAAGCTGGATTAATTTAATATTGTGTGATTCACTTAGCAACTACAGTGATTCACTTAATAACAGTGGCAAAAAAGGTCACAAAACTGGATGTGATTCACTTCTTTGTTTAGAAACGGAAATTCTCATTCACATGTATTGAGTTCAGTTATTGAGTTTAGTGTAATACTGATTGATAAGCTGTGCATGCATACTCATTCCAGAACAGCAAGGACCAGAATATAAATGAATGTGGGGGAGAGATGGGTTTTAGTTATTCCTTGGCTGCTGCTGTATCTGTGTATAAATCTCATGTAAATTTATAACAGCAGCTTATCTGTGTTTTGGCTCTTACTTCCTTAGGAAGCTTATAAAAATAGTTACGAATGTATGTTATAAAATTCTCTAGATTGCCTTATAAACACCGCATCATCGCTTGCAGGACAGGATATCAGCTGCATAGAGTTACTTGTTCTAAGGTTAATTGCCATAAGAAAAACAATAGCAATCCTTATTATGGCTGGTATTTCATCACTGCCTATGTAATATCTATTTACAACAATGTTACATTTCATCTGTGCCCTAGCTGTCTGCTTATACCGTTTCCCCCCGAAAATAAGGCTGGGTCTTATTTTTTTTTCCTCCAAAAGAGGAACCAGGTCTTATTTTCAGGGATGTCTTTTATACTCACCGCCGGCACCGATAGTCCCGCCTATCCGATCCACTTCTTCTGTGGCCAAAGGAGCAGCTTCATTCTGCAGCTGCATTCCGGCCTGCGTTTTGCAGTTTTACAAGAGGCCTTTCCGTAAGGCCTCTGCAGCCGAGTATCGAGCTATGGATTCAATCCAAAGCTCGGTTTTCAGCTGCTGAGGTCTTGCAGATTGAGGTCTTGCAGTTTGAATCCATAACTAGGTACTTGGCTGCAGAGGCCTTCTGGAAAGGCCTGTGACTGAGAAATGCAAGCCTGGCTGCAGAAGATGCCACAGAAGTAGGTCAGCGAGGAGAGGCCTGGCTGCAGCGGTAAACGGGTGTGGTAAACGCTGGGGCAGCTCCACCCCCCCCCCAAACCTTAGCTTGATTTTTAGGCATGCACCTCGCCCTAAAACTAAGGCTTGTATTAGGCCCACCTGCAAAAATCAAGCTAGGCTTATTTTTGGTGTAGGCCTTAATTTTGGAGAAACACGGTAGGTGTTTTGCTTGCTGTCACTCGTATTATACAACAATTATACATAACTTTCTTCCAGTGTACATTCTCATTATGCAGTCTTGGCCTTGGTCTTAAATGTCTGCTCCAGACATGCTTTCATTAGCTTTTCTATTGCTCAGATTGCATTGGTTTTAAAAAGTCAAATATTTTGTTATGGGAATAAAGTAGTGTTGGCACTTTATCCCTAAGCATAATATTTTCAGCCTGCTACTTTAACCCTTAAAAATGAAGTCACATCAATCAATCTTTTTGTCTATTTATAGTTGCCTACAGCTAAAATAAAGCGCTCGCTCTCTTTCTTTAGAAGCCTCTTAACTGTAGAAATGAATTAATATATTGGTAGCATAATAACCATCAGCAATCACCCTGTAGCTGTTTACTAATGAACTCCCAGATGAATGGGGAAAGAAGGGAGATCAGGATCCTTGTTTCACTCGAGGCAGTACAAGAACTTAATGCTTCAGTTGTATGAAGAAAAGCAACTTATACATCATATAAATAAATACTGTTTGCTCTCGGCTCAAAATGCAGATTATGAAGACCTCAAGCTACAGTACAAAACAAAAGTAATGGGAAAATTTGCCAGATAAAAATCTTGTATAGGTTCCTTAGAATGTGCACTTATTTTAAAACTGTCATAATATATCTGGTGTCTTAGAACTTTCTGTAAATTGGGCAATATTTTTCAGATGCCATGTAAAGCTATGAATATATAGCAACACATGTAGACATATAAGGTTTCTGTTTTGTAAGGAGAAAATTTAAATATAGTAGACGCGATTGTGCACACATACACATGTACAATATATAATCAGTTTTCTAGGTAGTTTTATTATTTTTGTTTAAATGGACTTAATAGTAAAATAACATGTTTGATTCTGAAATATAAATATGAAATATCACAGTTGTACAGTTGGGATTAAGGAGATGGGTAAGTGATCCTGTTTCACTAGGCCCTTCTCCTATGCTCTCCACTACTTGGCAGATGCTCAGTTTTATACCTTGAATTATTAAAATGTTCGTTAATTGACATTAAGCAATATTTCTCTGGTTGAGGTCGGCTATGAACTCTCCATTAATGTGAATATATTTTCAATAATGTCACAGCTGGAGAGGAAGAAAAAGATGTTATCAGGGGTTGATAATGGTGCCTGGAATAAAATTATAGAGTATATGTAGGAACCACATACAACGTACAATAACAAGGGACCTTTGAGGTGTTCTACACCAACATCCTGTTCAAGCTGGAGATAACATTCTGGACAAATGTTTGTCTAATCCCTTCTTGAAAACATCCAGTGATATAACACTCACAACTTCTGGAAGCAAGTTATTCCAATGATTAATTGTTCTCACTGTAGGAAATTACTCCTTAGTTCTAAGTTGGATCTATTTTTCATGATCTTCTACCTATTACTTTTTGTCCTGCCTTAAGGTGCTTTGGAGAATAGGTTGACCCCCCCCCTTCTCTGTGACAGCCCCTCAAATATTGGAAGACTGCTATCATGTCACCCCTAGTCCTTCTGCTTGTAAGACTAGACATATCCCTTATCTTACCATAATTTAATTTTGTGGGAGATTTCTTTTAGTTAAAGATCGATACAACCTCATTAAAAATTGTGCTTTTTTTCTTTTTGTCTCCCCCTCCCCCCCATCTTCCAGGTTTCAGCAGACAAATGATAGAAATTCTTAACAAACATAACATTGTGTTTAGCAGCTTTGATATATTTTCTGATGAAGAAGTGCGCCAAGGTCTAAAAACATACTCCAACTGGCCTACTTATCCACAGTTATATGTAAATGGAGAGCTTATAGGCGGACTGGATATTGTTAAGGTTAGAAACTAAAGCCATCTGTTTCTTTTTTAAAAAAACATGTAATTTTTAAAAAATATTTTTATAAATACAAAATTATTGTATTTTAGGAGCTTGAAGCCTCAGGAGAATTGGATACAGTCTGCCCTAAGGCCCACAAATTAGAAGACAGGTATGATGCATTTTGTTTTCTGTTTATTATAAAGAAGAAAATGGGTATATCCCATGATTGAATTTAATTGCTGTCCACTTTATAGTATTGTTAGTTTTCTTTTTCATGCTACAGAAGAAAACTCTACAGAAATGTGTATTATATGTGCTTAAGCATCTTTTTTTCTTTTTAGTGTTTTTCAGCTTAATTTCTTTTTCCCCCCTATACCTATTTAAGTGTAAGAATATTCATTGCTGTTCTATAAAATGATGATTGGTGGCTGGGCAGGGGCAGGGGCCATCAATGTAAATCTAGAAAGCCTCTGATTATCTTTTTATCAAAAATTTTTATAGGGCTAGGGAGTGGGGTGGGAGATAGGGGTTGTCTGGCTATGGGGGGTGGCCAATCAACTATGGTTCAGGCCAGACTTGGGTCTGACGGCACGGGGGGAAAACGGGGTGGCGTTGTCGCCGGGGCTCATGAGCGGGTCGTGGGATTATCTATTCCCACGACGGGGAATGGCAGCAGGCGGATAGACAGGGGGCCGTATCGCTACCGGGAGGGCCGTCTCCGCTATTTGCAAGCGGTGAGGCGCTCCGACCCTCTGTTTCTTCCCCGAGATCCCGGGAGCGAGCATGTTCAGCCTCCTGAGCTCCGGCTGGTGTACCTGAACGCCAGGTCCGTGGTTAACAAAGCTCCCCTCGTTAGGGATTTAGTTGAGGGTGAGCATGCGGACCTGGCTTGCATCACGGAGACCTGGTTGGGCCCAGAGGGTGGGGTCCCTTTGGTTGACCTCTGCCCACCAGGCTTCCGGGTGCTACACCGGCCACGAGCTCATGGTAGGGGTGGGGGAGTGGCGGTTACTATTAGGGAGACCTTATGTCCGCGGGAGTCCACCGTTTCTCAGATAGTCGGGTGTGAGTCTCTCTTTGTGAGATTTGGTTCTGGGGCGCAGTTGGGCTTGCTGCTGGTGTACATTTCGCCTAGTCGCACAGCGGCAGCCCTGCCCGAGCTGCTCGATATCCTCTCGGGTTTGGTGGTTGAGTTTCCCAAACTTATAGTTTTGGGAGACTTCAATCTACCATCCCTGGGAGGTTCATCTGAGCTAGCTCGGGAGTTCATGGCTTCCATGACGGCCATGGACTTGACGCAAGTAATTTCAGAACCAACTCATGAGGGAGGCCACACCCTTGACCTGATTTTTTTATCTGGACGGTGGTTGGATGATCTTGGTGGGGGCTCTCCATTTATTATGCCCCTGTCATGGACCGATCATCATCTCCTGCGGCTGGTCTTCCGTTTTGCCACCCCCCGCCGTGGGGACACGGAACCAATTAGATGGTACCGCCCCAGACGCTTAATGGATCCTGATAGATTCCAAGCGGCGCTGGGGTCCCCACCTGCCTCCATTGCTCACAGCTCGGCGGATGCCTTAGTGGAAGCCTGGGAAAGGGCAGCCACTGAGGCACTTGACCGGGTTGTACCCTTGCGGCCCCTGACCCGGCGCAGATCCCAGCGAGCTCCATGGTTCTCCGCGGAGCTCCGGGAGATGAAGCGTCGGAAACGGGGCCTAGAGAGCTGTTGGAGGTCTAGCCGATCCGAACCCGACCGGTTACGGTTAAGAACCTATATTAGGTCTTATCTCGCAGCGATGAGGGTGGCGAGATGTAATTACTTCTCCACCCTCATCGCGTCCACAGATAATCGCCCAGCCGCCCTGTTTAGGGTGACTCGCTCACTTCTCAATCAGGAGATGAGGGAGGACCCTTTGCAGGGTCGTGCCGAGGAATTTAGTCAACATCTGTCAGATAAAATCGCTCGGATTCGGACCGGTTTGGACTCCAACTGGGCGGAGTCAGTCGATCAGGACACGGGCGGTCTTGTCAACGTTATCTGGGAAGAGTTTGACCCTGTGACCCCTGATGAAGTGGACAGGATTATGGGGAGGCTGAGCTCCTCCACATGTTTGTTGGATCCGTGCCCTTCCTGGCTGGTTTATGCAGCTAGGGAGAGGACACGAGGCTGGCTCCAGGCGGTTATATCTGCTTCCTTGAGTGAGGGCTATTTCCTCACCGTCTTGAAGGAGGCGGTGGTGAGACCTCTCCTCAAGAAGCCTGCCTTGGACCCGGCTGTTTTGAACAACTTTCGTCCAGTCTCCAACCTTCGCTTTCTTGCGAAGGTTGTTGAGAGTGTGGTGGCGCATCAGCTCCCTCTGGTCCTGGGTGAAGCGGATTATCTGGACCCCTACCAATCGGGTTTCAGGCCCGGGTACAGCACGGAGACGGCATTGGTCGCTCTGGTGAATGATCTCTGGAGGGCTCGGGACAGGGGATATTCCTCTGTCCTAGTCCTATTAGACCTCTCGGCGGCTTTCGATACCATCGACCATGGTATCTTGCTGCGGCGTCTCAGGGGACTGGGAGTGGGAGGCACGGTTCTTCGGTGGTTCTCCTCCTATCTCCTGGGACGTTCGCAGTCGGTGTTGGCAGGGGGGCAGAGATCGGCCCCTAGGTCTCTCGTTTGTGGAGTTCCTCAGGGGTCGGTTCTCTCGCCTCTCCTGTTCAACATCTATATGAAACCGCTGGGTGAGATCATTCGTGGTTTTGGAGTTGGGTATCATCAATATGCTGATGATACCCAACTTTTCTTTTCGACCCCAAACCACCCCAGTGATGCCCTCGCTGTGATGTCCCGTTGCCTGGAGGCGGTTCGGGTCTGGATGGGGAGGAACAGACTTCAACTCAACCCTGACAAGACTGAGTGGCTGTGCATTCCGGCATCCCGGACATTCAAAATGTTCCATCTCTTTCTATGGGGGGTGAGCTCTTACCCCCCGTGGATAGGGCTCGCAACTTGGGAGTCCTCCTAGATTCACGGCTTACCCTGGAAGATCATATAGTGGCCGTGACTAGGGGGGCTTTCGCCCAGGTTCGCCTGGTGCGCCAGTTGCGGCCCTATCTGGACCGGGATGCCCTGTGCACGGTCACTCATGCGCTCGTGACCTCTCGCCTTGACTACTGTAATGCTCTCTACATGGGGCTTCCCTTGAAGACCACTCGGAGGCTCCAACTGGTACAGAATGCGGCCGCGAGAGTTGTCTTGGGAGTTTCCCGGTACTCCCATGTTACACCTTTGCTCCGCGAGCTGCATTGGTTACCAGTTGTCTTCCGGGTGAGGTTCAAGGTCTTGGTTATGATCTTTAAGTCCCTACATGGCATGGGTCCGGGTTACCTCGGGGACCACCTGCTGCCGGCGTCAACTCCCCTCCGCCCTGTGCGTTCCCACAGAGAGGGCCTCCTCAGGGTGCCTCCAGTCAGGGAATGCCGACTGGCGGCCCCCAGGGGGAGAGCCTTCTCTGTGGGTGCCCCGGCTTTGTGGAACCAACTGCCGGTGGAGCTCCGGATGGCATCAGACCTCCGAACTTTCCGTCGTGGCCTGAAGACCCATTTATTTGAATTAGCTGGTCTGGCCTGACGGGGGATTTGGGTTTTAAATTGTTGTTAGAATAGTATTATTGTTCTTAACTGGGCATTGATTTAATCTTTTTTAACTTTTGTATTGTATTGTATTGTTATTTATATGCCCTGTGAACCGCCCTGAGTCCCTAGGGAGAAGGGCGGTATATAAATTAAATAAAACTGAAAATAAAACTGAAACTGATTGCCAACTCAGATTAGTCCCAACTAGCTTTCCATCAAGGATGGAAAAAATATTGTCTGCATTCATTGGGAAACTGATAAGTTATTATTCTCTATATACTAATGGCTTAAGGAGTCTTTATGTTCAGTTCTTTCAAGTACAATCACTATAATTTTCTAGAATTCCTCGAGATAGCATAACTTACATAAAAATAGTAACTTTTCTAGTAACTTTGCCGTCATATTGTAATAGTGCTTGTAAGACTGAAACTGATATTCTGGTGTAGGAATCTTCTTCATCTCATTTGTGGAAGTTCCCTTTGCCTTTATCATGTTGACTATGCATTTATAATATAAAACAGTAATTGTAAATGGCCAATTTTAGACATTCTTTAAATTTATATATGGAAAAGTATTGGTAGAAAATAATTTTAAAAACCATATCTTGTTATGAGAGAAAAATAAGCAAACATTAAATTGTTGAAAGAACAGTGACACATTTCAGTGAAAATCTATTTTTGATCTATATCCTCTTACAACAGGGGTGTCAAACTCGCAACGTCACGTGACACGTGATGACGTACCGCAACTTTTTTCCCATTGCCAGCAATGGGGTAGGCACGGTTTCAGCATGACGCATCCGGCCCACAGGCTAGCAGTTTGACACCTCTGTCTTACAAGTTAATGTTCAGATTTTATCAATCTTTTCCTTTTCCAGGCTCAAAGATTTAATAAACAAGGCCCCTGTGATGCTCTTCATGAAAGGGAATAAACAGGTAAGATTAGTCAAAAATTTTTAGCTTGATGACCATTGCAGCTTATTACAATAATGCATTACACAGTTAGGGAAAAAATTATTTGATGTCCTGCTTTGTACATTTGCCCACTGACAAAGAAATGATCAGTCTATAATTTTAATGGTAGTTTTATTTTAACAGTGAGAGACAGAATAACAAAAAAAATCCAAGAAAACGCATTTTTAAAAAGTTATAAATTGATTTGCATTTTAAGGAGTGAAATAAGTATTTGATCCCCTATCAATCAGCAAGATTTCTGGCTCTCAGGTGTCTTTTATACAGGTAACGAACTGAGATTAGGAGATTACCTGTATAAAAGACACCTGTCCACCTTAAGCAATCAGATTCCAAACTCTCCACCATGGCCAAGACCAAAGAACTGTCCAAGGATGTCAAGAACAAGGTTGTAGACCTACACAAAATTGAACTCGGATGATAATTAAAGTTGCAGTTTCACTTACCAACCACTTCACTTAATGACCTAGTTGCCAGTTCCAATTGTGGTTACTTAATAAGGACTACCTGCAGCCATGCTTTCATGTGTAGTTAGGTAGATAGACATGTAGAAAGTTCACAGTGGACTGTACTGCATATTTGATAAACTGGTATAAATATCATTCTGAGGTGAGGGCTGAGGAAAAATTACTCTTGTGGTTTATTACATGATTTAGGTTTCTGTGTTAGATGTTAAAGTCAAATATGCTAATCAGGATTTTCTGACATGTTAATTTTTAGAATGTCTTGTTCTTACTTTCTTACCTATGAACTGTTCCAACCTGTTGCCTTCTAATATTTTGGAAATTAAAATAATGATGTGAGTAGTAATCCACTGTCTCTTGAAGATTTCAGGTGGGAAAATGTAAACATCCAAAAACTATCATCCATTTTTAAAATCAACTTGCCAGAAGTCACAACTTTAAAATTTATACATATGTGTTAATATAGTAGAAGACAACGGTTTGTACTTTTATTTTTATTTTAGATGGCAGAGTGTGGATTCAGCAAGCAGATTATAGAACTTCTAAATAATACTGGGTATGTGACTAATGTATTGTCTTAAATCATGTATTTTGTTGGGGCACCTAATCCTAATCCTAACCCATTTCCATGCATCAGTTCTGTTTGTTCTGTCAGTGGCAAGCTGCTGAATTTGGATTTGGACTCTAATTGCGTCATCTCAGTAGTCAGTTTAAGACTGTAATGCTAATCTTGCTAATTATATAATCAGAATTAGATCTCATGTTCAAGATCTTTTGTTCAAGTTTCCATCTCTACCCCTCTTAGCTCTTACTTTAAATCCCTTTGTTCAAGTTCAGTATGCTTTGATTATATGTTCTAACCACTCTTTCCTATTAAGTGTCAGGATTCTTTTTTAAAATTTCTCCAATTAGATTTACCCAGACTCAAAAGAGCCACAAAAGCAGTGAACTCTGGACAGATTTTTTTTTTTTGGGGGGGGGAATCTCCCTATAAGGGTTTGGAAGTGTTTTATTTTAAAAAAATAAAAACAAGGTATAAATTATGAAACTTAACTAGTTTATATGTGAGTGTTGTATACAGGTATTCCTCGAGTTACGACAGTGCAGTTAGCGATTGTTCAAAATTATGACATCCGTCCCAAGGTTACGCATGTTGCAGCACCACAGTGGTCATTCGCCCTTACGACCGACTGCAGAGATGCTGCAACATACCCCATGCCCCCCCCCCCGCATCTTGCCCCGCCAGGTCTCCACAGACTGGGCCTGCTTTGCTAGAGTCCTGGATTCCATGTACTACTCCCTGTCCCATTTCCCATATGGCTTTACTGTACTTGCTTTTCAAAAAGCTGCAGAAGAGGCTGATCCATGTGGCAGAGAAGCCGAAGTCTCTTATTCAGAAGCTGGTGAATCTGCAAGAATGTGAGATGTAAGGAAAACAGCTTTGCCCCATCTGAATAAAAGGCTGGATCCTCTGCCTTGTGGCCCTGCAGGCACGGTTTGGGCCCAGTCTGACTGGTGCTGAGCAGCCTCCTGCTTGCCGTTGACTAGCTAGTTCGAATGAGCAACTTCAGGGATTGGGGTAGCAGCAGCCAGTCAATGAGGAGTTGATTGCAGTTAAATCCTGATGAGACAAAGGAAGCAAGCTCCCCGTTGATCGGCTGCTGCTGCTGCCCCAGTTCCCTAAAGCTGTTTTGAAGAAGGAAGTGGCTGTGGCCCTGCCTAGGCCTTTTCTACTACTGTGTTTTCCTGAAAATAAGACCTGGCCTTTTTTTTTTTGCCTCCAAAAGAGGCATCAGGTCTTATTTTCAGGAGGTGGGTATGGGTCTTTTCCACTCACCTCGTGGCGGCACCAAAAGCCACGTCCAGCTGGCCTACTTCTTCTGCGGCTGAAGGAGCAGCTTCATTCTGCAGCTGAGAATGGAGCTCCGACGTGCATTTCGCAGTCAGAGGTCTTTATAGAAGGCTTCTGCAGCCGAGAACTGAGCTCCGGTTTGAACCCATAGCTCGGTTCTCGGCTACAGAGGCCTCTGTGACTGTGAAATGCAGACCAGGGGATACTGTAGAAGAAGTGGGCCAGCAAGGAGGGGGCACCCCCGCCCTAGCTTGATTTTTAGGCTTGTGCCTCACTCAAAAACTACGGCTTATTTTGGGGGAGGAGGGCAGGGCTTATATTAGGCCCACCCTCAAAAGCCAAGCTAGGGCTTATTTTCCAGGTAGATCTTACTTTGGGGAAACACGGTACCAGAGGCCTGCTGGTCACATGGCCCGAAGCTGACGTCTTTTACTCAGAAGTTGGCGAAAATGTTTTCCTCAGATTTCACGTTCTTATAGCTTCGCCATCATCTGAATAAAACACTTTGGCTTCTCTGCCAGTAGGTCAGCCTCTTCTGGAGGTCTGGATATCTTCAAAAAGTAAGTAATACATGGGAAATGGGGCAAGGAGGAGTAAGTGGAATTCGGGACGGTAGCAAACCAGGGCCAGTCTGTGGAGACCCGGCGGGGCAGGATGGGGGTGGGGAAGCAGTTGTGAGGACTCCAGGAGAGCATGATATGTGTCAGTGGATGGGGGAGGGCTTGAGTGGCCTGCTCCAGCACCAGGCCCCGCATGCTCTTCCTCACCCTGAGATATCTCAAGTGCATTTAACAACGTGGGCATTCGATTAAGCGAATGCATTGGGGAAAGCAGGGAGTGATCATGTTAATTTAACGTGATTCAATCAAACGAATTATCGGATTACAAATGTAATTGGCAGGCTCTATTACATTCCTAATTTGAGGATTACCTGCATAGCCTCTATCCCAGAGGTCACCAACCTTTATCGGTTGGCGGACCGGAGGGAAAGGGGGGGAAAACATTTTGCATGTGCATGTGTAAGCAAGCAAACATTGCAAAGGGGTGGGGCTAGCACCTGTGTGATACTAGCCCTGTTTCCGTGCCCCATGGCAGGGCGGCACCAATTATTGCACCCCGCAGCGCAGTGGCAGCCCGTTTTCACGTCCTGTGGCGCAATGGCATCCTGTTTTTTGCACCCCAAGGCATGGCAGTGCTCTGTTTTCATGTCCCAAGGCACAGCGGCATCCTGTTTTCGCCCCATGCAGTGCAGCAGCACCCCATTTTTGTGCTCCGAGGTGTGGCAGCTGCCTGTATTTGCACCCCATGGCATGTTTTTGCAGTGCGGCCGCGGCCCATTTTCGACTCCCACGGTCGCGGCCCTAGCACAAGTGGGGGTGCTGTATCCTATATTGCTATAGCAATCACTATTACAATAGTACTATCTACTTCATAGTAGAACTATTATATAGTAATGTTTTCTTCTTAAAAATATTGTTCTGCCTTAATTTTATCCCTCTGGAATTTCTTCTGCTTTTTTCTTTTGTTACTTTTGTTACTGACCAGGATACTTGCAACTTTCCATGTTGTGCTTTTTTTTTATGCTTGTACTTTTCCTTGCTTTTCCCCTGGACCATTCACTTTGTTTATTTGGCTGTTTTGTTCTGTTTGCTGGTGGCTGCAGGGCTGCCAAAAGAAATGTCTCCTCCATTCCCTGTCTGCACCTGTTTCAAGCTTTTTTGGCCACTCTACCATGTTGACATTGGGGAGAAGGCTTAAACAGAAAGGAAGAAGGTAGCACAGATGCTGGCATTTTTTCTAAGCAGGTTGCTCCTTGAGAATAGGCTACCTTTCAAAACTGTTACTATTTATTTCTAGGTGAAATAATAAGTCTCAATGTCTTTTTTTTAATTTAGTGTGGATTTTGAGACTTTTGACATACTGGAGAATGAAGAGGTATGTTGTTGATATGTAACTCTTATTACTGAGTTTAAACATGTATAATGTGGGATATTAATTAAGTCTACATTTCTTAGGTGCGGCAAGGATTAAAGAAATATTCAAATTGGCCAACTTACCCACAATTGTATGTGAAAGGTGAACTCATCGGAGGCCTAGATATTGTTAAGGTGAGAAAAGAATTATTGAGAAGTTTGTAACCATTTCATTTTTAAAATATGGGTCTCTGTTTATCCATTTTGATATATTAGTTGGTGTTCAGATTTATGATTTGTTACTTAATTCCTCAAGTGTTGTTTTAATGTCTTAAAAACTTGGGCCCAGTATTAAAGTTAAATCAGTGGAAATAGCTTTATCACATTTTATCAGGGCCATATTATTTGCTGGTCAGGGAGAAAGTATACTCAGATTATGGAACATCTACCTCATATGAAAACTTTGCTTCCCTTTATTCATTAATTATCTCTTCTTTATTCTTTCAACATTATTGCCCAGACTGCTGGTTTTTCATTTTCAGATATGATGGATTATTTTAATAGAATTTTTTATACTGATTTTATACTGCTATATGGTGTTTGATTTTAATTTTATTTGTGTGCTGTTCCAATAAATATATCAAAGCTAACTGTCTTTTCTTAGTCTTCCTGCCTGAAAAAAGATGAACCTGTTTTAATGAATAGCAGAAAGATGTACAAATGCAAACTCTGGAGCATTTTATCCAGATCATTTTTGAAGCATACACTGGTTCATGCATGCATACTAGAAAATCAGGCTGTGGGTTTTACAAATAATTATTTCTTCACTGCCCAGCTGCCTATAGTTTGACCTACTTCTGCAGTACCTCTGTAACTGTTATATAGACTTCCTCTTATCATTCAAGACTTATTTGTGACTAACATTTAGTAGATGGCTAGTTGATTCTTACATGCAAATGCATAAATTGCATTAATTTGCACAAGTTTATTTCTGGTGCTTTTGACATTTGAAACATAACATCTTAGAATTTTTTTGTAACCTATCATCAGCCTTATACATTGTTGTAAAAAAAACACCCTTAAATATTCATTTAATGGTTATACTAATAGTAATGATATGTTGTTTCTTGACATCAATCAGTTATTTGTTCTAAGAGCTATCTCTTCTTACTCCCATGGGTGCATTTAAAGATAATATTTAAAGACTAGCTGTAGTCTTTAACATTTTTTTTCCTCAAACAATAGTGTTTTGCAAAAAAAAAAGTGTCACATTTCTGAAAAAGAAGGTAAGATTTTATTGTATGCTTTTAAAAAATGGCCCTTAAGGAAAAAATAGATCTGTATTTCTTGCTCCATATTGTGTGTGTGTGTGTGTGTGTGTGTGTGTGTGCGCGCACGAACAAGGATTGACTTCTAAACCTAAATACTCTGGGGTCTATTCTTGTCTTCAGTGTTTTATAGCCAATATCAAAGTCATCGTATCTCCTGGGAAGGTAGAATCAATAAGTCTCATTAGTTTTTTTTTAAAAAAAAATAGGTTTATATTATTTAGCTCATGTAGTTATTTTTTTTAAACAAATGTTCAGCAGTATGCTGCATTCAAAGATTATACACTGTATGGTTTTTCAAGAATGTAAGATATTTTCACGTTCGTTACATGTAGATTCTATTAATTTTCCTTACATGATACACTATGTTTTGAGGCCATAGGAATCAAGATGAATCAAATGATACAGTTCACATTTTAATCATTTTGAAAATATACTGGAAAGTATTTTTTATCAACAGTTATCATTTTCTTATTTTCTAGATCTATTTAGTAATGTTCAGTAAAAAATCCAGCATTGCGTTTCTCTTCAGATTCGTGCCACCCTGAGAATCCTGTGATTTCTTTTTGGGTTGATTTTAAAAACCATATCTTCTAATTGCATTTATTTAAAACTATAATTAGGGCTTGAAATGTTCCAAAAACAGTTGTTATTACCTCCCCCCCAGCGTAGAACATTTAACAGATTTCTTTATTTTCATTAACATAGAAATTTCTCAGAATGTCGTTAACTAGTTGTAAGCCTTGGCCTGTAATTTTTTAAGTCAGTATCTTTTGCTCTGAATTGTTCTTGCAACCAAAGATATAATAAAATATGATTAACAGTACCTTCAAAAAAGCATGCTTATAACATTTACCCTATTCCATTTTTGTGATGTTCTTCTTGCTCATGTTTCTAGGGAAACATGAGCAGGAACAATGCAAATGTAGAATATATTCCAGAGATAAAGAAAATTCCAGGTTCATTTGAGGGGTTTGTTAGGAATTGGTGTGCAGAGGTCTCCTTGTGCTACCAAGGAGTTGCACAGACAAGGAAGGGTACTGAGAGCAGTAAGAGTCACACAGTAACCACAAGAGTACACTGAGTTGTGAAAACAGAAAGTACTTTACTTTTGAGGTGGTGTAAAAAACAAAAATGCACGGTCAAAACGAAACAGTCCAGGTCATACACAATAGTAACAGTCCAAGGAGTATTCCAAACACAAAGTCTTCTTACCGGTCCAGAGGTCAATACACAGTTCAGGTTTATCACAGTAGTAAACCAACAGTACAGCAAAAACAGCAATAGTAGAGAGAGCAGTGAATTCACAGAGAGAAGCTACGTTCCTAGCTCCCTCTTATGGCCATGCGAACACTTACACACCCATTGGCCAATTAACATCTTAAAGTCACAACATCATAGTTTATATATTTTCAACCCAACTATGTAGGCTATCACCATATGCCTAACAGGCTTATCTTATAATAAGTAGTGGTAATACTTTCTAATGTTTTAAGTCCCAGAAAATTGTTGCTGTTGTGAATTACAGTACTGGATTTAGAACATGAATGTCCAGCCCTTTGGCTTGCCTGGGCTAGATTGAGTGAAGAGGAATTGTCTTGGGCTGCATATAAAACATATAATATAGACAATGTAGATAAACCATAATAAAGTTTATGAAATTGTGGGGCTGTATTCTAACTGTCCAGGGCCATATGACACCCATGGACCATGGGTTGGACACGCCTGATTTACCTGGTCTAAGGCAAGATTCATATCTGAGGCTGCGAAGACTCCATGAAGCTGTGCCAGATAAGATTTATAGTTGAAATATAGAAAGTTTATATGACAGATTTCTAAGATACCTTGGTAGATACCCTGTTAATGAATAAAACAGTTATAGTCACCGGACTTTATGGATCCAACTTGCTTTTTTGGGTAGAGTTTCTGTAATCGTATCACTCCCTGAATGTTTTCTCCCTTTCTTCATCTAGGAACTAAATGAATCTGGTGAGTTGTCATCTATCCTGAAAGTAGAAAATTGATGCAAATGAAAAATACATTAATCAAGAACAACAGAAATACAAACATTGTTATTGACATTTGCACCGGAACAGGTTACAACAGCAAAAACAGAATTGCAGGTTTCTGACTTCCGTTTCATCCTTTATCAGGCCATGCTAGAGATGTATGTAAATGTTAGATCTTCATGCAACTGTAAACTTGTAAACATCATCAAACTGAATTAAAATTGAAGTTCAAATATGTATCTGAGTACTTTTATTTTTCATTCAATTCACACAAGCATCAAGCTGTCTTAGCCCTTGTTGAACTGGTAGATCTGCTCACAATTCTATAGCCATTGAACTTTCTAATGTTTTGGTCTGGTGCATGCAATAAGGACATCATTATGGTGGTCCAGTCAAGTTCAAGAATGAGAATTCCATCCTATCAGAACTCATGAGCCAAATCTTTTTAGCCAGATTTTAAGTAACCTGTTTAAAAGGGGCATAGTATAAAACACTTAGGGGCTTTCCCTTACCTTTATTGATTGGTAATTTGATCTGAATTATCTATCTCTTAACTAAATTTGTGCTCATTCTTTCAAGCCTTTTGGCTGCAATTTCTATAATTTAGATTAAAGTGCATAAAAATATCTATGCAGCTAAAACAACTTGAATAAAGTAGCAATAGAAAATAGAATCCACTCTCAATAAGAAATAGGTGATGAGCGTTAAGAGAAATATCAGCATGATTTAACATAATGCTAAATTCTAGATAAATTCTAAATTATTAAGCCACACAAAAGGATTAAAAACAAGTCCATGTACTCCCAAAAGAATATAAGCAATAGTGGCAGTGCAGCAGGAAACCACTTCCTGCAGCAGAATAGTCCATCAGCATATTCCAGCTGACCTTCAAGACAATGGTCAAATATCTGCTAAATTGCAGAAAAAGCCTAGAATTTATTAATTATTTATATTTATATGTATATAACCATCCATTTCACAATCAAGTAACTGGAAGCCTGGAATTCCTGATATATGTTCCTTAAAACATGGGTGCTGGGCTGAAATGTAACATTGAAAGCTTAACAGGTGCTTTGAAATATATAATATTGGTGCAAAAGAAAATGGGAAGCCAGAGGAAAGTATGAGTACTTTGGCTGGACTGCTACATTTTTGCACATTCTGGTATTCATATTAGGGATTTGCAGAACATATAATTTACTTTCCAGCACTTAAATTCTGTCTGTTTTCCCACCCCACAAACATTTGGGTCAAAACGACCTATAGCAGAGTTAACCTTTATGGGCTGGGTGGGATAGGCAAACTATTTTTAGGAGTTATCCCAAAAGCATCTGCCATAACTAGTAATATGGGCTAAACTGTAAATTGATTCTCATCTTTGAATCTTTGAGATGCCACATTCTGTACCTATTTCAGTTTCTGAGTGAAGGGCAGCCCTGGCAGAGTGCATCGCAGTAGTAGTAGTAGTAGTAGTAGTAGTAGTAGTAGTAAATTAATAATAATAATAATAATAATAATAATAATAATAATAATAATAATAATAATAATAATAATAATAATAAACCTTGGAGGTCATATAGTCCAACCCCCTGCTCAGGTAGAAAATGCTATACCATTTCAGAAAAATGGCTGTCCAGTCTCTTCTTAAAAACTTCTAGTGTTGGAGCATTCACCACTTCTGGAGGCAGGTTGTTCCACTGATTAATTGTTCTGACTATCAGGAAATTTCTCCTTAGTTCTAGGTTGCTTCTCTCCTTCATTAGTTTCCATCCATTGCTTCTTGTCCTGCCTTCAGGTGCTTTGGAGAATAGCTTAATTTCCCTCTTTCTTTGTGGCAACCCCTGAGATATTGGAATACTGCTATCACGTCACTCCTCGCCCTTCTCTTCATTAAACTAGACATATCCAATTCCAGCAACCGTTCCCTATATGTTTTAGCCTCTAGTCTCCTAATTATCTTTGTTGCTCTTTGTACTCTTTCTACAGTCTCAACATCTTTTTTACATTGTGGTGACCAGAACTGGATGCAGTATTCCAAGTATGGCCTTACCAAGGCATTGTAAAGTGGTATTAGTACTTCATGTGATCTTGATTCTATCCCTCTGTTAATGCAGCCTAGCACTGTGTTGGCTTTTTTGGCAGCTGCAGCACACTGCTGGCTCATATTTAAGTGATTGTCCACTAGGACTCCGAGATCCCTCTCACAGTTACTATTGAGCAAGGTACCACCTATACTATATCTGTGCATTTGGTTTTTCTTGCCTAAATGTTGAACTTTACTTTTTTCACCATTGAATTTCATTTTGTTAGATAGCGCCCAGTGTTCAAGTCTGTCCAGATCCTCCTGTATCTTATGCCTGTTGGCTATTCCTGCCAGCTTGGTGTCATCTGCAAATTTGATGAGTTCCCCATCTATCAGCAGGGGCTTAGCTATTTTCCTCCTCCATCCTCCTCCTTCTTAACTCACAAATTGTAGCTCTTCCCAGCAACCTCTGGGCAGTTTAAATGCAATGGAGGTCCAATCAGCAGGGGCTCAGCTACTTTCCTCCACCACCACCCTCCTTCTTAACTCACAGATCGAATAATTCAATCCTGAAGTAATAGACCATTTTAGGCCCTGCAGATGGAACTGTAACTGTTCAGGGCTTGTGGACAATAAATGCAATAGTACCTTAAGAACTTTAAAACTAAAAATATCATTGTATTGAAACAATATATTGTATGAAGATTTCTAACAATACACAAAAGGGAAAAAAATGCATTTTGCTATGATTCAGTTTTAACTTGTTCTGTCTTATCCAGTCACGTTAGTGCTTCCAGACATTGAGTAAGGATGTCCACTGCACCTCCTGCTTGATTCTGTAGGGAGAAATACATCCGTATGTCATCTATATATTGATAACTCTCCAAGCCCACAGGTAATTTCACCCAATGGTTTCCTACAGATGCCAACATGGGGGAGAGACCTAGCCCTGAGGCATCTCATGTTGGAGTAGTCATGAGTTCAAATGTAGTTTCACTCCAGGGTCTTGGTCTTCAATCCGATTAAAAAGAATCCAGCTGATCTACATTATTCAGATAGCTTTATAGCTGCAGTTCCATGACATCCTCTCAACTCCTGCTAAAAAAAGGTGGAAGATATCTAAAGATGTTGGGTTTTAAGATGGTGTCTACAGTCAGGCTTTTTCCTTTAGTCATTAATAACCTGAACCTAACCCTTCCACTCATCTTTGGCTTCCCAAAAAAATCAAGTGAATCAAGGATTCAGTCTATGATGGATAACTCATGCAAAAAATCCATTCCACAAGATCAGAGAAGATCATCTCACAAGTAATCCCACTTAGTTTATTTGTCCTGGCTGTGTAAAATGTACTTCCAACTATGAGTCATTTTATCTATAATAAAAGGTAAAGGTAAAGGTTCCCCCACACATGCGTGCTAGTCGTTTCCAAGCCGGTGCTCATCTCCGTTTCACAGCTGAAGAGCCAGCGCTTGTCCAAGGACGTCTCCGTGGCCAAAGGCGCACGGAACGCTGTTACCTTCCCATTGTAGTGGTCCCTATTTTTCTACTTGCATTTTTACATGCTTTCGAACTGCTAGGTTGACAGAAGCTGGGACGAGTAACAGGCGCTCACTCTATTATGCGGCACTCGGGATTTGACCCACCAAACTGCCGACCTTCTGATCGACAAGCTCAGCGTCCTAACCCCCTGAGCCACTGTGTCCCTTTATCTATAATATGCAGTGCTTTTTTTGTAAAAGAAAAAGGTGCCGGAACTCACACATGTCATACAACCCGCCTTGCCTACCCTACAATTTTCCATCCAAAAAAGGTGCTGGAACTCTGTTCTGAGCGTTCTATGACAAAAAAGCCCTGATAATATGTTTAGCAAATCACAGCAGACTGATAGACATAGCCCCACTAATATGAGGATTAAAGAAAACAGCATTGCTGAGTGATGTTTTGTCAGTGCAATATGAGCAGAGAAATACTTTTTGCTGTGCTTATCATCAGAGTCTTGGTCCCAGCCTGAGCTCATAGGTATGGCTAGCTATGTCCTTTGTCTTCTGATACTGGTGTGCCAACTATTTTTCTGCTATGCACTGTTATTCCTTAAAGCCCCCCAGGATTTGATGTCACGATGAGGCTGCTTGAGGGTAATCCTTTTTAATGGTTTTTTGGCCTTATTCTGGAAGCCAAAAGACTTGTGGCATAGCTGCCAGCCATTAAGAAAATTACCAAGTACTGAGCAAATCCATGAAGTATATAGTATGGGCCATCTCATTCAACCCTTCCTTTTTATGACCCAAAGATAAATAGGCCAAGATACCCTAATTATCATCTCAGACTGATGGAAAGTGATCTGAAACTGAAAACTTGTCACCAGTCATTTGACATGGTCAGATTTTAGTTTTCATGTACGTCTGGAATTTCTGGTCTGTCTCTGATCTCCCTCTCAGCACATAGACATCAAAGTCTCCTAAAATAACAATTGGGAAAAATCCAGATATTAACATCATTATGTTATCTAGGATCTCAGAAAAAGATGCTGTTTGGCAACTGGTGGGAGTACACCAGCAGAATCCATAGTTTATCCCTTCACAGAAGTTCAGATGAAGAAACATTTGGTCACCTGAGTAACAGGGTCCCTGATCATATCAAGGTTTACATAGATTTACTACCATTCCTTCCTATCTGTTGCTCATTTGCTCGAGCTACTTTCATTGTTTGGTTGAACTTAGGATAAATTCCTATAACACATTGAATCTTCCTGGTCCTTAAGTGTGCTGAAATAACTTTTTTTGGTTCAAATTCTAGCTAGGATTCTTATAAATCTGAGTGAATTTAACTAAATTTGTAGTGGCAAGAACATTTGTCAGCATGTATTTATCTGCCCCTTGAATAAGGAAGTAACAATTCATTTTCATACTTTAGACTAGCATACCCATTACCTTCAGATGAGTTGGACACGTCTACTATTCTGTATATCTCCAGTATATATGGAATTCTTTTTTTTATTTTTTTCTTTCCTCATTTTCCAATTTTCAACCATATTGTTTGCTGTATTCCTTGCACTAAATGCATTATCAGTATGTATCTTTTCTCTGCAAAGAAAAACACAAATACCCATATTAAAGAGAAACAAATATTAACCCATTTCCTCTATCAAAGGTAGCAATAATATCTCTTGAAATTGTCTTTTAGCAGCTGGTGACATGTACTCCTTATCCTGGGATTTTTTTTAACCTTGACCCTTTTTGTGGCAGAGGTCTTTAGCCTTTGGAAATGTGGCTTATTTTAAAGGCAAAGCTAAATGTTTCATTTTGCCTTGTTCTATCAAATCAGACTTTAATCTTAAAGTCCAATTTAATATGATTATATTGTGATAAGCAGGGCTTTTTTTTCTCATAGAACGCTCAGAACGGAGTTCCGGCACCTTTTTTGGATGGAACCTTGTAGGGTAGGCAAGGCAGGTTGTATGACATGTGTGAGTTCCGGCACCTTTTTCTTTTACAAAAAAAGCACTGGTGATAAGACTCATGCATTTCAGAAAAAATATTCTATATGCTTTAGGTATCCCACCCATTCCACTATAGTTTGATGTTTGGAACATTATGGCGTGCTAGTTTCTCTTCTAACATTTTAAAAATCTATTTTTACTTAGTCTCCCTGTTTAATTGAAGAGCTAACCTGGCTGATTCCTTAACAAGGAGCGTCACCAGTGCCTGGTTAACAATACGTTTTGTTGGATCATTTCATCTAATTTAATTTTACTTAGATTGGAAAATAGCTAATTTGAGTTTAATAATTATAGAATATGTTGTATCAGGAGATTTTGGAAGATAATTTTTTAAAAAAACTGGCTAGGAAATAGTGCAGAAATGAATTTAGATTAAACGACAACAAAACTCCAGCTCTGCAAATTAAAGCTGCTGTCTTGATAGTTACTTGGTTTCTTTGAACTGCTCTTAACTTTAATTAGAATTTAATATGTGGAAAAAATGGGAGGGCAAAATCTTCTCTGAGCTCTGTCATGGCTTGCATGAAATTATTTTCCTAATTAATAAATAAATGCAAACAAAGTGAATAAAGGGAAATCTGAATAGTCTCACCTGTTTTGCATCATCAGTTCTTGGCATCATCCCAAGTATAAAATGTTACTAATATTGACAGGTCTGTCTCTTGTATTGCTAAACAATTATGAGGATGGTCAAAATGATCCATATCTTCCATATCTTAGCTTGAAAATTCAAACACTGCAGTTAACATCTCTCTTCTATGGTAATTTTTGGGAATCCTGCAAGTCTTGTATTTTTGCTTCAAGCAGAGATCTCATTTATTACGTTTTGCCCATGTTAACAGTTAAATTGTTGGACTAAAATATGGATGATCCAGATTCAAGTCTACTTTCATCCTCTCTCAGCTTAACTTACTTTTAAGTTCTGTGGGACCTTAGACAAGGGAGTTATACAAATGTCACCTGCCTTTGTTGAACTTCACACAAGGATGGACTTCAATTTCTGATCATGGTTATTTTTGCTTTTAAATGGTTATTGATTGTTTTATAGGGTTTATATTGGTTTTAAAGTTGTTTTTATTGAATTGTTTTCAACTGTTGTGAGCCATCTAGAATCACTTAGGTGAGATGGGCAGCCATTCAAATTGAATAAATAAATAAAAAAAGCAAAGAGTTTACAATATTCATAAATTTTAAAATGTATTATTTCATTCATTAACTTAAATGTCTAGAACTAAGGTCATTCTGTTATCTTACAAATAACTAGAAATTTTTATAAAACTGTAAGCATATTAATACTGATATCATAACTATTTATCATTGTCCCGAAGACAGACACACATAATGATTTAAAAGGAACAAGGAAATAAAAATGAATAAGAAAAAAAGTAAAAACATTTTTGGGAAACTACATACTTTTAAATTCCCTCCTATTGTAACCAACCGATGAATACATTATCACATTGTTTATACCACTAGTTTAGAAATCTGACAAACAAACAAAAATATCAGGCAAAATTGAGCCTGGCTTTTTTAATTGGAAGATAACCGAGTTTAGATTTTATCCTCACATACAGTGCCTTAGTGAGTTAGTATTATTTCTAGATTATTATAAATAACTAGATTGATTCTAGTTAGTAATATTTCTATTATTTCTACTCTTTTAATCTGGTATAGTGGCCTGCATATTTTTGGTGCAAATTAGAAACCTATTTGTAGCTATTTACAACAGAAATGTGCAGCTGGTGTCAAATCCCAACAGCCTTTGCAGCATAGAGATGAAGAACGCTAATATCTTCCTGCAATTCCAGGAACATCTACCTGCCGTCTCTGAATGAGAAGTGTTTTATTAAATAGTGCTTAACTGGTATGAAGTTATGCCTTTTTTCCACAAGAGGGTGCAATATACCATCTTTACGAAAGTAAAATACAAAATTACCATGAAAATAACATATGGCTGCCTTAATAATTTTTACCACAGGATGTCATCCTAAGACAATTCATGCATTAAGAATCTTTTGTGCTCTAAGGCTGAGGATTTCTCCTTTAAGGTTTCAGATCTTCACTTACTCTGACAGTCGTGGCTAGTCACTAAGAAAAAAAATGAATGCAGAGCTAGATGTTTATTGAGATTGACTGCACATTAGTGGTTTGTTGCAGGATAGTCACATTTCTCGATCCAGGTTTTTTTCATTTGCACTGGAGGGTTTCTTGCCTCTCCCCAAACTTCTGTGTGCAAAGTTCTAATTTGCACTGATTTTTTCTTTCTATTTTTCTTTGATTGCATTATTACACTTGTAATATTAAAGGTGAACCATTATAAAATGACTGTCACTCATTATCTTAATGCATTCTAAACATATCGTTGAATTAGCAAAATTAATAAGTGGGCCGTGAAACCGTTGGCATCTCTGCCATGTTTTGCTTGACTGCTTTTTCCTCTATCCTTTCTGGGGGGAAAAAACCTAACAACAATTCTGATACAAAACGTGGAGTCACAACCACCTACCTGTTGGGTAGTCAAGCAGAATGAATGAATTTATGAATGAGTGAAACTGATCTCTCTCAAATAGCAAGGTTTTAATTTGCATTGGTTCTTTGTATCTTTGCTACTACATCTGCTACAACATGGGTCTTCAAACTTGGCCCTTTTATGACTTGTGGACCTCAACGTCCAGAATTCCTCAGCCAGGTACGTTGAAGTCCACAAGTCATAAAAGGGCCAAGTTTGAAGACCTGTCTCCTACAACGTTGTTTTTGTTGTTGTTCTTAGCCTGGGCCCCTGCCTTTCCTTGACTGGTTTCAAGTTTTCAAAAGGAAAATTGTTTCAAATTGTGCTAATCCACTTTAAGAAACAAAACATTCTGACTCCTTTTGCATTGATGGTTGTTCTTGGTGCAGTCGTCCAGCAAAGTTGCTGGCTATTGCTTCTTCCTTTGCCATGTGGGATTGCAGTGAAGATTAAATAGTGCTGTGTAAGTACTTTGTGGAAGCACACTGAAAAATGTGCTTGTGGGCAAGGAGCTTCAAAAGATCTCAGCCGTGCTAAAGGACATTATAGCAAAGGGCCATATATTCTTAATTGGTGAACTCTCTCTCACACACACACACAGAAACACACACAGAGTAATGAAAAATAGGTGCAGCCAATTCATAGCAATAGCACTAAGATTTATACACTGCTTTATAGTACTTTACAGCTCTCTCTAAGCAGTTTATAAAATCTGCATATTGCCCCCAACAATCTGGCTCCTCATTCTACCAACCTTCGGAGGATGGAAGGTTGAGTCAATCTTGAACTGGTTAGGACTGAACTGCCAAACTGCTGGCAGTCGGCTGGCAGTCCGAGAATTAGCCTGCAATACTACATTCTGAACCATTGCGCCACAATGGCTTATCAATTATGCTGCCTTTTATCTCTCTCCATAGATGATGCTAGTTAAAGTTACATAGCAAAAGTCCAGCAGAATATTAACAATTCAGGACTTTGAGCAAACATCTATCTCTACTGAGTGGATCCATTGCTCTCTGACTGATTACAGTTTGTAGTTTGGTACCTATTTATAGATTTTAATAGAAGCAATCTCTTCTTTTAGCAGAATAATTCTATCCCTTAGGTATGCAAGTAGCAAAATGCTTTAAGGAAAGGAGAAAATGGGCAGAAATTTGGGTTGCAATGGAAGAGTAACTGGTATTAAATGGAAAGGGCCACCATTTAAAGATGTTCCAGAATCTGTTCCTGAGTTCTCTAATTAGTATTTTTTTCCTGGAGAACCTAGGTGATCCTACCCTTTGATATATGAGGTTGATTGCCTCATGTTAGCTATGCTGTTAATACCATAATTTCACTTTGTCAATCAGCATGACTATCAATGAGGGAAGCTTGGAGATAGTCTCCTGCAAGCCCTGCCATTTGTGTTGCAAATTATTAACATGAATAAGATGCAAGAGGGATTCATTGCACAGTGTCGCTTAAATCAGATCGTTACTAATTTTAATAATGTATACCAATGCTTGCTAAATAATAATTTGGTGGGGAGCATCAAGAACCGACTACACAAAGTTTCTTTTGTAATGAAAACTTTCATTTTTCTCGAAATGGATTTTTTTGAGCTTGGAGAACATGAACAATGCTTCCCTTTTTTTTAGAAGTTACTGTGAGGCTGCAGCAAAGTGGGCAGCCATTGTACCTGAATTTTACAGGTTTTGAAGCCCTCTCAAGTCATGCCTGCAAAGAGGCCTATGCTGTGGAGTTGGTAATGAGCCATTTACAAACTATCATCCTAGTAGTGGATGAAAGGCAAAGGGGACTTGCATCAAAGCACTGCAGCTGGAAATGCTGCTAGGCAGGATTTCAGCCTTTTCCATTCCACTGCCTTTATTCCCATACCCAATCATCATAATTCTTTTGCCACTTTGCATGCAGAGTTCTCAATGAATAGTCTTGATCCTTCCCTGCAAGTCAGGCTATGCTTCCCTTTACATGTATATATTTTTCTTTTATGAGTCAAAGTTTGCTGACTCCTCTCTTTTGTGAATGCTGATGTGCTGTTTGCCCAAATATGCATCAGCACTCACATTTAATATGAGAGGCAATGATTTGTGCACTATTCAGCATTAGTGGCTTGCTTCCAAACAGCATATTATAATTTTTGAGTTCCTATTCTTTTGTATTAAGTGAAAACAACAACAATAACAACAACAACAAAACAACCCTAACTCATTTATCTAAAGGGCTTGATTAGATTTGGCAACTTCACTGACGTTGTGCCAAGTGTTCTGTTGGTTCTAAGTTAAGATTAACTGGTAGTAATAAACTGTGTTAATGGGGGTAGGCATGGTTATTCATCTCCAATATATTATCCCCATTTAATTGCTTTTGATGCAAGCATTACTATTCACAAGGAGATATTGCCTCTCAGCTGTCATATGACATTGGATGGCAAAAATACCCAGTTGCTTTTCTGACATTAAAAAATGGATGGCATTTATAGCAATTATTCTAAAGTTGCTCACTCAGCTTACAATGAATTCAGAATAAATATGAGCAAGGCTCGGTGGAGTGTTCTATCCTTTAGTTTCAGTTGTCATCGTGAATACAAATGCACACATCTGGGAAAGGATAGCTGGCATTAGGAATTTCTTGCCATATCCTGCCCCAAGTAAATATGTAACAGAAAAGGAACACTGTGGATAGGCAGACCTAGGTTCAAAATAATTAAGATGGTGGTTGTGATAAAAAAAATCAGGGTGAGCTTTGATCACTTCATTGTGGCCACCATTTTAACTTTTTTTTAAACTATATCCAGTGGATAGCCTGATTAAGAGCTAACTTATGTCTAAGTGAATTAATTTTTTAAAGTATCCAATTATATATTAATAGCAATAATTTCTGCAGCACAACCCTTTGCTTTGCTCTTCATAAAACCAATGTGGTTGAGTAGGATGTTGTAATTCTTATTTCATGCACAAGAAGTTTTGGCAATGGGAGAATTTATCAGTGTATGTTTCTCATATTTTGTCACTTTTCCATTTCCATTTTTGTACTAGTTTGAGATGAGCTTTAGGAATATGCAATCCATACTGAATATGTTTATTTATTTATTTTATTTTATTTATTTTAATTCCATTTATATCCCGCCCTTCTCCGAAGACTCAGGGCGGCTTACAAGCTTAGCAGTAGCCTTCATTCTATGTATATGCCTGCTTATTAGGGCTTTCACACACACCCCAAGCGGCATTATTACAAAGTCAGCTTAATTGCCCCCAACAATCTGGGTCCCCATTTTACCTACCTCGGAAGGATGGAAGGCTGAGTCAACCTTGAGCCTGGTGGGATGCGAGCCTGCACTAATTGCAGGCAGCTGGTGTTACTTAAGGAGGCATTAGCCCACTGCTCCACCAAGGCTCTTGTAAATGTGCATAGGCATTTTTGCAGCAATATGTTGCTATTTCCTCCATCTTTTTCTGTCTGTTTTAAAAATTTGTACCGGAGATTTTTAAAGAATTTGAACTGGATTGAAAACTTCAGAAAGGGAATTCACAGAACGATGTTTGATTTGTGCATTGATTCTATTCATAAAACCAGAATTAGAAAAGGGTACATTTGGATGTGAAGTAAGTTAAGTTCTCTTCTGTCCTTATCTTGAATTTGTAGTTCCAATATTTCTGAAGAAGATCAGGATGAAAAGATTGTGCTAAATAAATAATGCTGTCTAATTTTAAGCTGTCAACATTGGTATTCAAAGAACCCTTTCTGTGACCTCTAACCGCAGTGTTTCTCAACCTTGCAACTTGTGTGTGGGCTTCAACTCATGCTGGCTGGAGAATCCTGGGAACTGAAGCCGACACATCTTAAAGTTGTCAAGGTTGAGAAAACACTGATCTAGATCTTTGTAGCAAATTAAAGACATCTATTTTTTATTTTTTATTTTTTTTAAAGGGACGTAGTGGTTCAGTGGGTTAGGATGCTGAGCTTTGCCGATCAGAAGGTCAGCAGTTTGGCGGGTCAAATCCCGAGTGCCGCGTAACAGAGTGAGCGCCTGTTACTCGTCCCAGCTTCTGCCAACCTAGCAGTTCGAAAGCACGTAAAAATGCAAGTAGAAAAATAGGGACCACTGCGGTGGGAAGGTAACAGCGTTCTGTGCGCCTTTGGCGTCTAGTCATGCCGGCCACATGACCACAGAGACGTCCTCGGACAAGCGCTGGCTCTTCGGCTTTGAAACGGAGATCAGCACCGGCCCCTAGTGTCAGAAATGAGTAGCACGCATGTGCGGGGGAACCTTTACCTTTACCTATTTTTTTTAAAGACAGAAATGGGAACAAGCAGGCAATCCACTGATATCATCCTAAACTGCCTTGACATAAGTAGTTGCTGTAGGAAAGAGTTGCTACTCTAAGATGCCTCTAGGTAAAGTAAATGGCATGTGAGTAGAAATAGCTCACCATGAAAGATAAGGTAGAGTTAAGTTAGGTTCCTGTCGACTGTGCACGTTTGTCGTTGCTTTCTTTCAGGGTGTTTTTCAACTTCTGAATTTAGGCTATCGCCTGGGAATTTTTGTGTGCGTGTATCTCAGGCTTACATTTGGTAATCTTCCACAGTCAGAAGCTGTTGAAAGGTCTGCCTGTTTTGAAGGGGCTTTGGGTAGTGAACTTCTGGCTTTTTCCCCTTTCTTCCTTTGGTTTGGTTGTTTCTACAAGTTCACAAGTGAAAGGATGAAGGGCTGGGTCTACCTGGCAAGTTCACTGATAAAAAGGTGAGGGGAAGGAATTGTCTTTCTCTCCCTTCCACCTGTAACATTTGAGAAGCTGGAGTTCAAGAATGGATTGAAATCTAGAAAGCAAGGGTTTTCCCCCCCTATTTATATAGGACTTAGGTTCTTAAGCCAGCTTCATTTTTTATCTAGCTTATGTACAGGAATACAGCAGCTTGAGGTTTTGGTATAGAAAAATCCTTGTGCCTAAGGGTTTTTAAATAAAATATCCCAGTGAAAATTACTTCTCTTCAGAGACTCATGGTTTATAAAGTGACAGTTGTGCTCAAATGACTGCAAAGACTTTATTTAGTTGTTTTATTTATTTGGATTTATATACCGCCCCTCTCCGAAGGGACTCGGGGCGGTGTACAGGGCAATTAAAACACTATAAACAACACATAATGTATAAAAATTAAAATGAAATTAAATCAAATAGCCCTAAACAATAAACACATTCTAAAATTTAAAACTTTTAAAATTTAAGATCTAAAATCCCAGTCCCTCAGTCCAGGACGGCAAGTTCAAATAGCCAAGTCTTCAGGTCGCGGTGAAACGAGCGAAGGTCAGGAGCCATCCGGAGCTCAACCGGAAACTGATTCCAGAGGGCAGGCGCACCCACAGAGAATGCTCTCCCCCTGGGGGCCGCCAGTCGACATTCCCTGACCGATGGCACCCTGAGGAGGCCCTCTCTGTGGGAGTGCACAGGACGATGGGAGGTTAACGCCAGCAAAAGGTGCTCCCGTAAATAACCCGGACCCATGCCATTTAGGGCTTTATAGGTCATCACCAGCACCTTGAATCAAAGGCCATTACATGGCAGAGCTTGAACTCTGGGCTGTTGGCACATAGAGTTAAATATATTGAGGAAATGAAGGCTTGGCTCACTTTACATGTGTCGTGACAACACCTCACAATTGTCTTTGGTCACCTGCCCTGGAGACACTCACTTTAAAGACTTCTCTGAGCAAAGTAGCCCTAAAACAGCAAAAGCAATAACAGAAAAGAAAAATTCAAAAGCAGACTTTCTCCCTTTACTTCAAGTAAAAGGATATTTTTAATTGTTTCTGAACTGAACTAGCTACTATTATTTACTAATGCTAATTACTGGGAGGGGCATGGTGGCCTAGAATGAAGACGCTTGCTTCCCACTTGGAAGATTGAGAGTTCAGTCCTAGGAGTGGCAAATGTTTCTTTCCTAGGACGCAAAGAAAAAAAAATCTGCTGCAAACTCCATCAGGAAGGGCATCTGGCCAGTAAATCCTCAGCTCTACTTAGTGGCCCCAACTACAACTCAAATAAAAAAATTAAAAAGGTAAAGGTAAAGGTTCCCCCGCACATGCGTGCTAGTCGTTTTTGACTCTAGGGGCTGGTGCTCATCTCTGTTTCAAAGCCAAAGAGCCAGCGCTTGTCCGAGAACGTCTCCGTGGTCATGTGGCTGGCATGACTAGATGCCAAAGGCGCACAGAACGCTGTTACCTTCCCACCGTAGTGGTCCCTATTTTTCTACTTGCATTTTTACGTGCTTTCGAACTGCTAGGTTGGCAGAAGCTGGGACGAGTAACAGGTGCTCACTCTGCTATGCGGCACTCAGCATTTGACCCGCCAAACTGCCGACCTTTTGATCGACAAGCTCAGCATCCTAACCCACTGAGCCACCGCATCCCTGATAAAAAAATTAAAGGTTCATAAAAAGAAAACAATACTAATAATGGTTACCATTATTCCTGCACGAATCCTAACATTGCTTTCCCCCCCGTTTACAACTTAAAAAGTCATCTTTGCATTTAAGGAACCCTTCGTATTTTTAAAAAATCTTTTATGCAGAGTACAGAAAAATGAAAAAAAAAATACTAAGATTGTATAAACACGTTTCCCCCTTGCCTCCTCTATTAGCTTTTCCTAATACAATATTTCGAAGCATAGGGGGAATTGCTTCAGTGAACGTTTAAGTTGACATTACTTCAATATGCTGATCGGAATCTGTCAAAAACTGTAATAATATTCTAACCAGCTGATGCAGCAATCAGTCAAGGATTGTTAACAAGGCCAATGGGCTAATCTCTTGGGCTGTTTAAGCATTCAGAAAACTGACTAGTATAAAGTGCTGAAGCAATGAATCCCTTTCAGGCTTACATTTTAGTTACTGTGGAAAGTGGAAAGGACCATCAGATCATTTACCATTCCAAAACGATCCTACTGTATAGAAAAAAATATTTCAGAGCTGGATTGTATTCTAAGGGCTGATGTTTTATCTTTCTAGATGTATCCTTATCATTATTTTCAATAGGCTAATAGGCTAAGAAAGGATATAATATCTGATGCGGAGCCAGCTTTTGAATATATATTAAGGACATGAATATTTTCAAACCATCTGCTTACATTTTTCCAGTTTAAGAAATTAAAAAATATATATTTCCGGATATGGTTCCGATCATTAATTTAGATTTTCACTGGATATTCTATTTTATACCTTCAGAAATAACAGAATGGCATTGCCCAAAGCAGGAATAGGGAGCTGGTTCCAATTTCTTCTTTAAATCATTCTCTCTTTCCATCTTCTCCAATACTAAGTTTCCATGACTATACATTCAGTAGGGAAACACTGTTTTGCATACTAAATGGGTTTGGGGTTGGGTTTTTAATATGGTTTTAACTATTGTATATATCGGGCATAAATTATTTAATTGTTTTTTAACTTTTGTACTTTGTTTTTTAATATTTATTGCCCTGTATACCGCCCTGAGTCCTTCGGGAGAAGGGCGGTATAAAAATTTAATAAATAAATAAATAAATGTTTCATGTTCAGTTCCTGATTTTCTTAGCTAGGGCTGAAAACTCCTGCTTGAAATCCTGTAAAAATCTTTGTAGACAATATGGTTGAAAGTGCTTTCTATAACATTTAAGCAGATGGCCAGTTGCCTGACTGATTTTGTTCCTGGGTTATAAAGTGGTCAAAGGGATTATTTGTATTTGTAAGAATCTCCCTTATTTCTGAGTGTTCCTCATCAACATAGGACAATCTAGATTGTTGCCACCACAGTTATTGCCTTCAACTTGAATGCAGTGCCACTGCCTTTTTCTATCCTCGCCAACAATCTTTGTCCTATGACAAAGGCTATAGGAAGGCAATGCAAGTATGTAAGATATATTTATAAGCTTTTACACAGCATAATTTTATTGCTGTGTTAATGATTTACTGATTTTCGTCGCCTTGGGCATAGTTGTAGAAAGTGAGTTGTAAAAATTTATCAACTCTTTATTTTGTTCAAAATAAATAGTATTGAAAATAAAGCTTCTTCAGCTCTGACTGGGTAGTGGGGAATGGAAGGATTTATATTCCTTGCTCATCATTTGCATTATTTTAGAGCAGACATGTCAGACAGAAGGCCCGGGGGCCAGATCCGGCCCGCGAAGCGGTTTCATGCGGCCCGCGAAGCCATCCTGGAAACAGTGAGGGAACGGCCCCCACTGCCTTGGCCCTGGCCCAGAGACCCTCCTTCTGCCAGAGACCCTCAGATCTGTCCCACTCCTGCCCAGGCCCCCATAGGCACCCTTGATGCAAACGATGTAGAGCTGGCCACGCCCACCCAGTAGGCCATATGCACTCTAGCCACGCCCACCCAGTAGGCCACGCCCACCCTGGCCATACCCACCCGGCCCCCTGAGGGCAACCGCAATGCTGATGCGGCCCTCAGTGAAATTGAGTTTGACACCCCTGTTTTAGAGAATCATTGAGGCCACCTGGAGGTTTATCTGTGTCCTCAGGATCACCTGAGTGGTGCAAATGGGCTTGGAGCCTTCTTGGAACTGCTGAAAGGACTATGCTGTGGAATTGTGCTTTCTGCAGGATGTTTTCTACCCTGTGTCCCTTCACTGTTGAACACAGGTGCAGGCTGAAAAGTCCAGAAAGTCCAGTAGCCTCTTGAACAGGGGTCTTCAAATGACCCTTTTATGACTTGTGGACGTCAACTCTCAGAATTCCTCAGCCAGGCACTCTGGCTGAGGAATTCTGGGAGTTGGTGTCCGCAAGTCATAAAAGGGTCAAGTTTGAAGACCCCTGCTCTTGAAAAAGCACCTTTGGGACAAGGTGCTTGAGTACCCTTTCCTCGCCTGCTGGGAAAGGGGACGGCGGGAAGATGGGAGGGGGACGAAATGGCGGGAGGTGGGGGGGCACTGGGGGGTGTCCAAGGCCATGCTGGGGGGGCTTTTCTGCCACCAGGTCCGAACCCTGAAGCCCCCTTGCTGAGCCCCCATAATTCCCCCTGACTCCCCCACTTCCTTTTATTTTGGAGGGAGGGGGGGTTGGGAAAAAAATGATAAATTAGAATTTATAAGTTAGAATTAACTTTTCTGCCAGAATGCAAACGACAGCGATGCCCTTCTCTCCCCCCTCCCCAAATTCACCCCTGAAATTAATTTTTGCGGCTAGACTTAATTTAATTTTATTTTAATTTTATATTGGATTGTTTTTAAATTTTGCCTTGTAAACTGCCCTGAGTCCTTTGGGAATAGGGTGGTATATAAACCGAATAAATAAATAAAATAAATAAACTATGACCTGGATGACAGAGAATCTCCATAGACTGATTAAAAATAAGCATTCTGCTTTTACACTAATCAAAGAGAGTATATATTTAAAATATCAACTATTAAGTATCTTACCAGGAAAAAAAAGATTAAGTTATTTAGATACGGAAGAACCTAAGACAGAGATAGGGAGTGCTTTTCTTTTTAACATTTTGTTTGGTGGAATGAACCAGATTACTGTTAACTTCAGAGGAACAACAAGAAGTACTTTCCTGAATCACAGCCTATCTTTCATCCTATGAGTTTCCTTGAACTTCCTTCAGCTCTGCAGAAGGTTTATGGCTTTATTTTCTTCTAGTGATACAGCTTAATGGAGGTGAGTGCTATGAAACTGTACCTGAATTTGCAAGAGTGAATTTCCCAGACAAGAGAGGAATGCCCCAGACAAAAACTGTCTGAATATCTAGGGTGAACTTGAAACCTTTGGCATAGCAGAGATTTCAATTTAGTAAATGAGAACTTTTTTTTTCAAAGCCTCTGGTGGCAACTCCTTTTTCTACACTTTTGCAAAGAGGTTACTCCTCTGAAGACGGTCACTAAGGGGATTTCTACAAACCTTCAGCCAGGATCCCCAGAACCAGAGTCCAGGAATCATTCTCTTTATTTTATAGTTTTGCTTCTTTCCCTTAACATGGAAACCTCAGACCTTGAAGATCTATTTCACCTTCCATTTGTGAAAATACAAATAAAGAAATATATTGTTTCAGGTTAATAATCAACATAGGAAAAAAGGGAGGTAACCTTAATTTCAAAACTCTGTCCTCTCTTCCTTCTGCCAAGGCTTAGACATGTCAGTGGAAATTTATACAGGTAGTCCTTGACTTACAACCGAAACTGAGCCTAGAACGTATGTTGCTAAGTGGAAAAATTTGTTAAGTGAGTTCTGCCCCATTTTACAATTTTTCTTGCCACATTTGTTAAGTGAATCACTGCAGTTGTTAAATCAGTCACACACTGAGTCTGGCTTTCCCATAGACTTTGCTTGTCAGAAGGTCATAAAAGATGATCGCATATCCCCAGGACCAGTGGTGGGATTCAGCCAGTTTGCACCAGTTTGGCGGAACCGGTAGCTAATTTTTTGTTCCCAGGCCCAGAATGGACTTCCGGAAGCGGCATCCACACAGAGAACCGGTTGTTCACATATTTGAATCCCACCACTGCTCAGGACCCTGCGTTCATCATAAATATGAACCAGTTTTACAAGCATCTGAATGTAAATCACATGACCACGGGGATGCTGCAATTGGTCATAAGTGTGAAAAATGGCCATAAGTCAGTTTTTTTCAGTGCTCTTGTAACTTCAAACGGTCACTAAATGAATTGTTGCAAGTCGAGGATTACGTGTATTCCTTGGCCTCACTTTTAACAGATTTTTTTTTACATAAACCTTAGATTTCCAAAAATGCCAAAACATTATAAAGCTTGTTTCTGTGGGCAAAACCTTCCAACAGTGAATCTTGAGAAATTGCAATTTAGACGCCTACAACTAGTCTCAGGAGATAGTTCTATGTCAATTGCTGAGCCAGACTGAAGATGCCACTAGGCATAAAACCTTCCGTAATAGATGTAGAACAATTGTTTGCAATTTTTAATCAATAAGCCTGATCCAGGATATCTGCAGAAAATTGTCTGAGTCTGTAGTTGGTATATGTTGTGTATGTAAATAGTTATTAACAAGGCAAGTAAGAGATTGCAAACACATTGCAGCTTAGCAAGGTTCAGAGCGGGAAATTAAGGTGCATTCATTGGACGCCACAACCTAGGAGCGGGAAAAGAGACTCCATTGATTGGTTACAGTTCAAAGGCTTTCTCTATAAAAGGGTTGCAACATTTGACAGTTGACAGTTGACTTTGTGTATTCAATAAACTCGTTCATTGTTAAACCACTCTGAGTCCTCGTCAATTAGAACCAAACAACTGGCGACGAAGGTGGGATTGACAGAAGACCAGAGAATTGGCGGAATTGTCGCGAAAGGCGGCAAATTCAGAGCGAGTCACAGTCAACCGAGCGGCCGCGGCAGAATAAGAAAAAAATTCTCCGAATGGCGCAAATCGGGTCATTGAAGGAATTCGACCCAAACTTCCCCGAAGATTGGGAAGAATACATCGGTCAAGTCGAAGGGTTCCTGTTAGTGAACGGAATCACAGACGACCGTAAAAAAGCGGCGGCATTATTGACGATCTGCGGCACACCGGTCTACAGAGTCGCTGTCGGACTGTGTCAACCGCAACCAGTCTCTAGCGTGCCTTATGCCGACCTCCTCGCTAAATTAAAGGTCCACTTTACACCCCGAAGGTCCGAACTCTTTTGGCGGCGCATCTTCGAAAAGAGGAATCAGAGACCGGGAGAGTCCATACAAAAATTTGTCGCTGCCGTCAGGGAAGCCGCAGTACGATGTAAATACGATAATTTAGAAATAAGAATTCGGGACAGAGTAGTACTGGGCTTGCGTGATGAACAACTACAAAACAGAATAATCGCCAAACCCACCGGCGATTTGCAGGAAGTGCTCGACGAACTTCTAACTTACGAGTCAACCGGGTATCGCGACCCCCCCCGCAGTAGCATGGCAGCAGCGCCCGAGATCAACCAAGCGGGCTATGTGGACTGCGGGGAGGTGGACCAGCAGTGGGAGGAAGAGATCGCCGAAGTCTCCAGGCGATTTGGAAAGATGGCACCTAGACAACCCAGAAGCGAGGGGCCCGAACCTGGCCGCTGGCAACAACCCGCAACTCCGCAAAGACAACGACCGTGGCGGGACACCGCAACCAGACCGCGCGACAACGATAGCCAGAACCGATGCGGCAGCTGCGGCGGCAACCATCCCCGCGCATCCTGCCGATTCCGTACCGCCAAGTGCAGGGCATGCGGCAAGACCGGCCACATCCAGGCCATCTGCAGAAACCGCGCTCGCGACAACCGTCTGAACGAAGTCGATGTGTGGCCTGAGGGTAAGGTAACCCCTAATGCTAGTGGCAAGGAGACCCCTAAAAACCGGGTTAAAATTCCAAATCTAGGGGAGGTGGCGCGAATCAATAGGAGAAGGCTGGGAAGTGGTCACAATTTTCCGGATGGAAAATTAAAAATCACAGTCCTTCTGCAAGGGGTCCCTTGCAGAATGGAAATTGACTCAGGGGCTTCAGTGTCGATAATTTCCACTGAAACCCTTGAGAGAATTGAACAAATAAGTGGAAAAAGAATTCCACTTAGTCCAACAAATATTCAATTAACGGACTTTCAAAAAAGTCCAATAAAAGTAAAAGGAAAGACCAGCCTTAGTGTAAAATTTAAGGGGTTTAAGGGGGTCTTAGAACTAATAGTTACAGAGGGGAATAGGACTAGCTTAATCGGACTTAATTGGTTCCCTGCCCTGGGAATTTGGATCGGGGGAATAAATTCAGTGATTAAAAATAAGACCCTCGAATCCGTCTGCAATGAATTTGCAGACGTATTCGATGGATCTCTGGGCAAGTACAAAGGGCCCCCCATTAACTTCAACCTAGACCCCTCAGTAAAACCAATCAGGCTTAAGGCCCGAAGGGTACCTTTTGCCTTAAAGGGAAAAATCGAGGCCGAGCTCGACCGGCTTGTAGGCCAAGGAGTATTAGAACCTGTTGAGGGCGGTTTGTGGGAAACGCCGATTGTCACACCCCTCAAACCCAATGGGGATGTGAGAATCTGCGCTGACTACAAAGCCACCCTCAACATTGGAATGAAAAAGCATGCTTACCCGGTCCCGACGGTGAAGCAGGTCCTCGCCACGATCCAGGACGCCGCCATATTCGCCAAGCTAGACTTGGCGCATGCGTACTTACAGTTGACTGTTTCTAAAGAGGCTGCAGAGGCACAGACGATCGTTACCCACAAGGGGGCGTTCCGAGTCCACAGACTGCAATTTGGAATTGCAGCAGCTCCAGGCATCTTCCAAGAAGTGATGGAGAGGACCTTAAAGGGCATACCTGGAGTATGCCCTTACTTCGATGATGTCCTAATAGCCGGAAGGGATGAAGGAATGTTAGTAGAGCGGCTGGAACAGGTACTGGGTAGATTTAGGAAGGCTGGATTGAAACTAAAGAAGGAAAAATGTAGCATAGGGGTTAAATCCACTGATTTTTTGGGGTTCAGGATTGACAAAAGTGGAATCCACCCTACCCCTGAAAAAATTAAAGCAATCAAAGGGGCCCCAGAACCAAGGAACAAGGCGGAACTACAGGCCTTCCTTGGCTTGGTAAATTTTTACCACACGTTTGTGCCACACAAGGCTGCCATTGCAGAACCCTTACACAGACTCTTAGATAAGAAGACCCCTTGGCAATGGCAGAACAAGCACAAAGTGAGTTTCCAAACTTTAAAAGACATCCTTTCCAGTAATTCAACTGTAACCCACTTTATAGAAAACAAACCAATCTACCTGGCGTGCGATGCTTCGCCATATGGCGTAGGGGCTGTGATCAGCCACTTAGACAACCAAGGAATACAAAGACCCATTGCATACTACTCCCGCACACTAACCAAGGCAGAGCGGAACTATGCGCAAATAGACAGGGAGGCATTAGCCATAGTGGCAGGAGTTAAAAAGTTCCACGACTACCTGTATGGTAGGAACTTTACTATACTGACGGACCACAAACCCTTGCTGGGACTGTTTACCACAGATAAACAGACTCCCCAAATTATGTCACCCAGGATGCTGAGGTGGTCCATTTTCCTCTCAGCATACTCATTTTCCCTCCAATACAGACCAGGTAAGGACATGGGTCATGCAGACGCTCTTAGCAGATTGCCCCTAAGCACAACAGAGGAGGACCCTGCCCCAGTGGGACAAATAATGTCCCTACAGGACATTCCTGATTTGCCCTTAACTGCAAAAGACATTGCTGAGGCAACCTATAAGGACCTCACCTTAAGGAGAGTAATGGCCTGGGTCATGAGCGGTTGGCCTAACACCAAACCGGACGAAATATACAGTCCATATTTCAGAAGGAAAGATGAACTGTCAGTTCATTTGGGATGCTTACTCTGGGGAACTCGTGTAGTTATTCCAGGAATCCACAAATCAGCTATTCTACTAGAATTGCATGAGGGACATCCTGGAATAGTAAGGATGAAGGCGTTGGCTAGGAGTCACTTGTGGTGGCCAGGACTGGACAACGACATTGAGGAATGTGTTGCCAATTGCCATCTGTGCCAACGTTCCAGGCCTGAACAACAACTTATCCGCACACATAAATGGGAACAAGCTAGGAATCCTTGGTCCAGGATTCATATTGACTTTGCTGGACCCTTCCAAGGGTTAACGTTCCTAGTAGTGGTTGACAGCTACTCTAGATGGCTAGAGGTAGTACCGGTCAGTTCAGTAACTTCAGGCAGAACAATACAGGCATTAAGGGGCCTCTTTGCCACTCACGGGTTGCCGGATTTAATTGTGTCTGATAATGGGCCACAATTCACATCTATTGAATTTCAGGATTTCCTCAAGGCCAACTCGATTAAGCACAAGACTTCAGCACCCTTCCACCCCTCCACCAACGGATTGGCTGAAAGAAATGTGAGGACCACAAAGGACGCTTTAAAAAGAATTATTCGAGGTGACTGGCATCAGAGACTGGCAGAGTTCTTGTTGGCTCAGCACACGACCCCATGTTCTGCTACAGGGAAAAGTCCAGCTGAAATGAGGTGGGGCAGGAGACTATCCACCAAATTGGACAGATTGCACCCTGACAGACTGCAAACAAACATTGAATTAGACATTCCTAACAGAACATTTAAAGTGGGGGATTTGATCTGGGCCAGAAACTATGCTCAAGGGGACAAATGGATTCCAGGGGTGGTGACTGAAATCTTAGGTCCCCTGTCGTACACTATTGAGGGGGAAGGGAACAGGATCTGTAAAAGACACATAGACCAGCTGAGGAAAAGATCTAGTGGTTGTGTGCCAGTTGAGGGGGACCAAAGCATAGTAGGGGGAAACAGTACAGATAACAACAGGCCAGAGAGTGGCGTAGAGGAGGGGCAAAATGACTCATCCCCTCGTACCCAACAACAACAATTCAGTCAAATTGAATGGGAAATACCCCTGCGAAGTAGGCCAGTGACCACTGAATTACAAACACAAACTAATACACAAGACAGCACATCTGAAGCCAGTAACCCAGAGCCCAGGCCCAGCAGTGACAAGCAGCCAAGCAGTCAACCAGGAAGAGGGGTCCCTAGCAGCCAAAGTAACAGATACCCTTCTAGAATACATAGGCCACCAAAATACCTAAAGGATTTTGTAAAGAAATAACATCAACTGGGGGGTAAGGGGTGTTGTGTATGTAAATAGTTATTAACAAGGCAAGTAAGAGATTGCAAACACATTGCAGCTTAGCAAGGTTCAGAGCGGGAAATTAAGGTGCATTCATTGGACGCCACAACCTAGGAGCGGGAAAAGAGACTCCATTGATTGGTTACAGTTCAAAGGCTTTCTCTATAAAAGGGTTGCAACATTTGACAGTTGACAGTTGACTTTGTGTATTCAATAAACTCGTTCATTGTTAAACCACTCTGAGTCCTCGTCAATTAGAACCAAACAGTATATGGGGATGATCTTGGGAGGCATGCAGAGAAAACACAGCCTAGACCACAGTCTGATAAATAAAATTTGAGTCTGAAAGAGGAGGGTTGGTTGAAAGCGTCTCAGAAAGATTTCTCCCTAGCTTTAGGGAGAGTCAATGTGAGGGTTAGGAGAAGTACTTTTAGACTTGCAAGATTCTGTTAATATAACATTACAGTAAAGATAGAGCTCATATCCTAGGTGTATTTCTTTTCTGGACTGCTTTGCATGGCTGACAGAAGCTCAATATCCAAGTCAGAAAGGAGCCAAAACAACTATCCTTGATTCCCAATAAAGATTGATGCAAACCATTAAAATGTGGATTTGTAGCAGAAGAGCTGAAATGATAGAATAGTCTGGAGGCTTTAAACCTCCCTTTTAAGATCCCATGTCCTCACATCTGTTCCTATCTCCTACCTTGGGGGGCTAGTGGCTTGGTCACTACCAATTCCTTGGCCATCACCTTTCTTCTGGAGGAATCTTCCCCCAATCTCTGTTTGAAAATGAGATGGGCTTTTCCAACATCTGTTCTTTCTGACAATTAAAAATGTCTACAAGTAAAAAAATGGAATGAATTTCAATCATGCTACCTTCTGGCCATTTGTCACAGAAGCATGTGATATAACTTTGTTCCTCTCCTTACTGGGAAATACATCAGTGTCATTCTCATTCTTATTTAGTATTAAACACGATAAATGCTATTTAAAAAGAAGAAAATAGAAAAGCCCTGAAAATTTATAAAAGTGAATGCAATGTTCTAGCCAGACCATAAGAAATTACTGGTCTGATACAAATGAACGTTCAACCCATGAGATGATGCAATTTAATATATAAATCATCAGAAAAGTATAAATAAAATTAATATCTTCCTGTTCCACCTGAAAAATGGGTAAAGGTTGAAATTATATAGAATGCAAAGGTTACATAGAGGAATTGTTAGACTAAAAATAAAGAAACTTTCTAATATAAATTCTGAATATGTACGTGTCTTTCTACTTTAAGAGCTTTTGTGCTTAAGCAAAGACCACTTGCTTCTTTTATCTGGAATTCTCTTTTTGTTGGAAATTAAAACTTTAAACTGATGTTCAGGGGAAAAAATGCTACTCATATTTTTTTTCCAGCCTTGGTCCAGCAACTGCTTCAGTTCTCTTCTCCAATGTGATTCCCAAATATACAATGACCAAAAGGCGTTCTCTTTAATCTGCAGGGTGAAGAACTTCAATATCTATCAGTGTTTGGGGCAAAAAATCTGTCACTCATGAAGATGTGGATTCTGTGTTTGACAGGTAGTCCAAAATCTTGTGAATGCCTGATGTGAGACAGAGAATTTTTGATTCCCCCCCCCAAATGCAGTAATTATTTAGAACAATCACTTATAGCTGGCCACATTTTAAAAGAAAGGACCAGAGAAGTATGATTGTTGGGAAATTTATTTTATTTATTTATTTGTATCTTGCCTTTATCATTTTTACAAATAACTCAAGGTGGCAAACACACCTTTGTCCTCCAATTTTTCACACAACAGCACCTTGTGAAGTGAGAGTGACTTGTTCTAACTTACCCGGCTGGCTTTCATGGCTATGGCGGAACTAGAACTCACAGTTCCCCACTTTCTAGCCTGGTGCCTTAAGTACTTGACCAAACTGGCTGTTCAGTTTGAAATCCTAAAAGAGAGTAGAAAATTTGTCTTTTTATGCTAGCTCCTCCAAAGGAAATATAGGAATGCGCAGAATATTCCATTCGTCAGTGCCATAGGTTTTACATATTATTTTGCCTTATTAGAACACTAAAAATATCTGTTACCATTCAAAACATTTCTGAATTTTCAGGATTTTGTATGCATTTGTCTCTATAATTAATGGATTGGGGGAGGGTTGTTTCCCCCTCCACGAAAAAAAATATTGATTGTTTGATACCTCTTTCCAGATTGTGGACTTTCCTTTTTTGTTTTGTTAATATATGAAATGAAAGCTTGAATCCATTTTTGTCTGCTTATGTTCTAGTGGAGTCTGCTCCAAGATTGATACCGATTTTACTCTGGATGAAATCTTGGGAGATTTCCTTTATATCCAACTGAGATTAGGTGGCCTTATTCCTTTGCTATGGCTGCTTACTAAATTAAACTTTGGTTTACAGTAACTGCTCAGGGCATCCCACAAAGAATATTATCAAAAGTCTTTGAAGAGGCTGAATTGATTATCTACCTATCTATCCCTGCCCCTCTGTATTTGCTGTATTCAATTGTGAGAAGAATCCAGAGAAAGAAATATTTTGGGAAATATTAAAAAAGGCAGAATATATTCCCCCAAAGGATTTTAAACGCAGAAATCAACCCCCTTCAAGCCTCTCTGCCCCAAACAGAAACCAGGTCTGCAGAAATGCAGATGTGGTAATCTTGTGATCAGGAAGCTGGGATTAGAAAGAAATATCCCTCACACCAAAAAATAAAATAAAATCCAACAGTCATCAGCCACAGCTCCAGAGAAGCAGGATATGACCTTGGCGACATAATAGGATTAACTCCCCACTATCAGAATACCAGAAAGGCACAGTCAGATTTAGGTCAAAGTTCATGCCACAGGAACAACTCCAAACAAAAGCTCAAGAAGGTTGTTGTTGTTAGTTGCGAAGTCGTGTCCGACCCATCGCGACCCCATGGACAATGTTCCTCCAGGCCTTCCTGTCCTCTATCATCTTCTGGAGTCCATTTAGGCTCACGCCTACTGCTTCAGTGACTCCATCCAGCCACCTCATTCTCTGTCAGTTTTTCCAGAGCCATCTTCCCGTCTGGCTCTCTTCTTCAATAAACTACAACCTTTTTTCTAAAGCAGTCACCATTTTGATTATTCCCGGCTTGGACTGGAGCCTGATGAAGATTTTTCTTTCAACACTATCTATCTTTTATTTCAGTCTTTCAAAGAGCAACATAATTTCGCATGCTGTTGTTTAGAATAAAACGGCTTTTGGAATGAGTGGGTAGAAGAGAAGAAAATAGAGAATCCAGATGGATTTTGTGCATTGATAAACAATAATGGATATATACAGTTGAGTATCAACAGTCACGTATTTGCTGTAAGCTTCCAAACAATTACAGAATCAGAGTCTTGTGGTGTCTTAAAGGTGAGAAACTAATGAGAGCATATGCTTGAGCGGTTTAGACTTTGTGGCACAGAAATTCTCTTCCCCCACTTCCTGCTTTCACGGTTATAATCCGAGGCCCTGTAGCTTGATGTTTATTTATTTATTTCCCTAATGGCAACATTTTTATGCAGCTTCCATAAATAAAAATTATCTAGGCAGCTCACAAATAAATTTTAAAAGCAGGTGGGTTTATTTATACTTGACAGGTGTGAGGATGTAGAAGAGCTTTATGTCAAATAATCACAACTATTATTTTACTTTTTTTCCTTGATAAAATCTAATTCCCTGGGGATTCCGCCCTCTCTCTATTTAACTTTTCAACCCATGTCATTTCCCCAATCAATATATATATATATAGTTCATATTCACTTCCTGTGGGAAAAGTAGGAAATTGGTGCAGTCTGTCTCCCACCTTCTCTCTTCTGGTAGCTGGTAGAGTCTTCCTTCCATTAACATCTCTTGAATAATATATAGTTTATTCCTTGGTAGAAAGGAGAGCAAAAGAAAGACAGATTTACTACTATTGTTTTCAGAACATGGTCTCTGTCTCCAGATTGTCTAGTAGTGGTGAACAGAATGATAACTAAAAAAAAAATCAATCCTTTGTTTCCAATTAGCAATTTAGGTTGGAATTGCCATTCTTTCTTCACCAATTATTTATGGAGATGTCAAGGAGCCAGCCCCCTGCATTCTCATGTAGTATGTTCAATCTCTCTCCACCCCTCCATTAGTTCAGACCTCAGCTGTAGTGATTTTTTTCTCCTGTTTGCAATGGAATTCAAGACAGCTCTAGCCTGCTCAATGCACAGTTTTCCAGAACTACTGTGACTTGAATGAAAGGTTTTCTGTCTGCAAATTCAGCAGATTTTGTCTCCTTTTGTTCTGCCTAATTATGTCATTGGTAACATACCTCTCCCCCCCACCCCCGGGACAAAAAAATCCTTTTAACTGTTGCTTCTTGTCATTTATTTGTTAAACTGGGAATTTACTTTTTGCTGAAAGCCATGTGGAAACTTTAAATGTTGATCCCTTTCTTCCTTCCCCCCCATCCCTTCATTTATCAGAAATACGTTACTTCTCAATATATAAACGGGGAGAAAAAATAAATCATGTGCAGTTAGGTGACCTCAGAGAACTAGTGCTTTAGCAGCTCTGTAACAGAGAAGGCTCAGTGGGTTAGGACGCTGAGCTTGTCGATCAGAAGGTCGGCAGTTTGGCGGGTTGAATCCCGAGTGCCACGTAATAGAGTGAGCGCCTGTTACTCGTCCCAGCTTCTGCCAACCTAGCAGTTCGAAAGCACATAAAAATGCAAATAGAAAAATAGGGACCACTATGGTGGGAAGGTAACAGTGTTCCGTGCGCCTTTGGCGTCTAGTCATGCCAGCCACATGACCACGGAGATGTCCTCGGACAAGCGCTGGCTCTTCGGCTTTGAAACGGAGATGAGCACCGGCATGTGCGGGGGAACCTTTACCTTTACCTTTAACAGAGAAGGAACCAGCGAATCTACATTTTTTTCTGGAATATTTAGCAATGGATGTTGTCAAGAGTGAGTTTTCAGAGTGAGATATCTGCATGTGTGATGCAATGCAGGTAGTGAAATGTATCAGCTAAGCCTGCATATTCTTGATTTGGAATAAATTTGTCAGAATTATATCTAGCTTTGTCTCTTGAAGCTCAGGGTATTGTTTTTGTCCCCATC
Source organism: Vipera ursinii (assembly GCF_947247035.1). NCBI lineage: Eukaryota > Metazoa > Chordata > Lepidosauria > Squamata > Viperidae > Vipera > Vipera ursinii. The sequence continues at coordinate 65,687,374 of NC_139518.1, forward strand.
CAAAGCCATAAACCTAACAGGGTCCAACCCAAAGTCATCCAGTAACTAAGAATGGCTAAGAATGGATTTTTAACTTGGGTGATCTCTAACCTGATCCAAATCTAATGTATAACTTGCTGGGTCTCCAGGTAAAATTTTCTGAGGGCATTTTCTCATGAAAAATTCTGCACCCATCTGAAGGTAAATGCAGAACTCACAGTACAGTGTTTCATAATGTCTGCTGTATTGGATAGTTGAGCTGAGTCACCTCTGGTTGAACTGTAGATTGAACGAGGATGTTCTGTTCCAGCCTACAACCGGCCCTGTTGGAATGTCAGGGACAACCCCTTTTTTATATTCATTAGGCTGGAATTAAGCCAACCAAATTTATTTGCAAAAACTAAACGAAACAGTTGAAAACAGAGTTGAACAAATACAGACCGAGACTATATCAGAAGCTCTTCAAACGGTTGCCTTCAGCAACCAGCACCTCCCACACATTCCCCTTTTAAACAGCAGTCTCAAGGTGTGGCTTCTCATTGCCTTCTCCTGAGGTGCCTCATTGCTTTTCTTTGTTCACTTCTGCTTGTCTGCCTTCTGCTTCGAGCATCCCTGAACAAAGCCAGCTGTGGATCGTCTTCTTCCAATCTTTCAGGCTCACACAGCTGGGTCTGAGGAGGAACAAGACGGGAGAGGCCTGCCTGAGAGCTCTGCGGTGCATCAGAACTTTCCTCTGCAACCAAAGTCTCTGCAAACCCCTCCTCCTCCTCCTCTTCAGAATTGTCCGACTCAGCTGCCAAAACCACAGGCTGACGCTGAATCACAACAGAGGATGGGCCATTTTTTCACTTTTTTTCTTCACCTGGTCTGGCCTGACCTGGAGTCTACTAGAATGTTTCACAGGCAACTCAACCCAATTAAGATTAACCCAATCTCTCTCCCTCTAGTTAACTCTTATCACATTCATAAACCCCGTCAAAGGTTTGGTTTTCCCAGGTTATAAAAAACACACTGAAACTTTATCCCAGCAGTTTACAATCCTTGACAAAAATCCCTCATTTTTTCTTCTTTTGCATTAACAATATAGAATGAAATTTTTGCCCACAACCTGAAGCGTGTATAAGACTATACATTATTTTAGTATGTTGCTAAAATAAGGGAGCAGTATTGTTTTTATTGTACCTATAGATTATGTGTTGGGTGGGTTTCCCAGAAAGGTTTAAGAAACAATATGGAGAATCAAAACCAAGACTACCAGAGAATTTTAAGTCAGTGGTGCTTAATTGGTCTGAAAGCAAGAACCGCTGGCTTAAAGCAAATATGGATTTTACTCAGTTCTGAGCTTTCTAATGTCAGTCAGAGTTTATTGAGGCTGCCAGGTAAATGCAAGATTATTGTTATTTCATTATAGGCCTCATCAGCACATGACGAGAGAATGGCTATTTCTGCCTGTCTAGTACAACTGTAGTTATTGTCAGCCCTTCAAGTTAGATTAGATTAGATTTATTAAATTTATATGCCGCCATTCTCCCCAAGGACTCAGGGCAGCTCACAACAATTAAAAAATTTAAAAACATAAAGTACAAAATTTAAAAAAAGAATTAAACAATGGATATAATAAATAAATGACAATTTAACCCAATAAAAGCCAAATTTAAAACCATCATCAGTCCAGGTCCGCTTGTTGGAACAGCCATGTCTTCAGGTCACGGCGGAAGGACCAAAGGTCAGGGGCCGTCCGCAGCTCTGGAGGCAGTTCATTCCAGAGGGTCGGCGCACCCACAGAGAAGGCTCTCCCCCTGGGGGTCACCAGCCGGCATTGCCTAGCCGACAGAACCCTGAGGAGGCCGACTCTGTGGGAGCGAACCGGGCAAAGGAGGTTGACAATGGCATCAGGTACAAAGTACAAAGACTACCTTTAATGTAAGATTACATTAACAGAATCTTACAAATCTCTCCCTCTTCTCTAACAGTCCAAGAAAATAGGGAGGGTTTCTTCTGCAGGCTAATCTGCCTCTTATCTGATCATTGCCTGGACTGCTGCTCCCCTTCTGTGACATTGTCACAGATCATCATAGTTAACCAATCTCTTCTTAACAGAATAACAGAGTTATACGGGACCTTCTAGTCCAACCCCCTGCTAAAGCAGGAAACCTTGTGCCATTTAAGGCAAATGGTTATCCATTCTCTCCTTAAAAACCTCCGGTGTTGGAGCACATACAACTTCTGGAGGCAAGTCGTTCCACTGATTAATTGTTCTAACAGTTGTCAGGAAATATCTCCTTAGTTCTAGGTTGGTTAATTCTAGGATCCTGCATCCTTCCATATGTTGGAAAGTAGAGTTTCCTGCTGGTGAAGGTTACATGTAAGATTTAGAAGCTTAACCTTCTAGGATCCTGAATGTCTTGGGCCAGTGATTTTTTTTAATGTTGTTGTTGTTGTTGTTGTTGTTAGCTGAGAAGTCATGTCCGACCCATTGCGACCCTATGGACAACGTTCCTCCAGGCCTTCCTGTCCTCTACCATCTTCTGGAGTCCATCTAAGCTCACGCCTCCTGCTTCAGTGACTCCATCCAGCCACCTCATTCTCTGTCGTCCCCTTCTTCTATTGCCCTCAATCTTTCCCAGCATTAGGCTCTTCTCCAGTGAGTCCTTCCTTCTCATTAGGTGGCCAAAGTATTTGAGTTTTAGCTTCAGGATCTGGGCTTCTAAAGAAGCAGTCAGGGTTGATCTCCTCTAGGACTGACCAGTTTGATCGCCTTGCAGTCCAAGGGACTCTCGCAGGAGTCTTCTCCAGCACCAGAGTTCAAAGGCCTCAATTCTTTGGCGCTCAGCCTTTTTTATGGTCCAACTTTCACTGCCATACATTGCAACTGGGAAGACCATAGCCTTGACTATACGCACTTTTGTTGACAGGGTGATGTCTCTGCTTTTTAGTGTGCTGTCTAGATTTGCCATGGCTTTCCTCCCGAGGAAAAAGCGTCTTTTAATTTCTTGGCTACAGTCCCCGTCTGCAGTGATCTTGGAGCCCTTTATCATTGGTAGTAAACCTTTAAGGGACTCCTTAAGTCCTGAGAAACAGAAGGTAATATTTAGAAATGCCTCAAATAGCCACCTTCCTAATACACGGTTATAAAAAAAAATGGGGTGAGCAGGTAAAACACAATCAGGCTTTCATAGCCTTGACTATACACACTTTTGTTGGCAGGGTGATGTCTCTGCTTTTTAGTGTGCTGTCTTTTTTAATGAGTGAAAGATAATGAATCCTGTGGAAGTAGAAATGGAATCAGTGAGATCAAAGTAACAGTAGCTAGTTGGGTTAGAATAGAACTGGAAAGACTCAGGTTCAAGTGCACTTCAACCCTAGAAGCTTATTCTCAACTCAACTGATCTCAGAGTTATTGTTATGGGCAAAAATGGAAGAAGGACACTCAATAACTACCTTGAAGTGCTGTAGGAAAAGCATGATGAAACTCTCTAAATGAATAAGTAGATGTATGAGAGAGGGAGAGGGAGAGGAAGAGAGAGAGAGAGAGAGAGAGAAAGAGAGAGAATACTGATATAGCTCTTCAGTTTTTATACATTCACATGGAAAATGGAATGAACATTTAACACTGAAGAATAAGCAGATTTAATCAGTGTTATTTCTAAGGCATGAACAAAATGAAGTGGGGAAAAGAGAAGCCAACTTTAACTTGCCTTCATTTTATTGTGTGTCATGGATTAGAGACTCGTAAGTCTTGAGAGTAGCATATAAATTTAATAAATAAATTCATCATCTCATCCTCAATTTATCAAAAAAAAAATTATTGTGATTTTCTACAAAACAGAATATGTTCATTTTACTCTTAGTAGCACATCTCCTGACAGCTAACAGTGAACTAATTTTGCTTTTAAGGGAAAAAAGTATCTTAAGGACTTTATCTTCTTTTTTTTGTGTGTGCAATCAGTCAGTATCAAAGAAAAAGAAAACAAAACTCATTTCTAGAGATAATTGATCTGTGAAGGTATGTGTTTCCTAGGGTCTGTGTCACTGTTGCTTTGTAGATTTGCAGCAGTGGTGGGATTCAGATATGTGAACAACCGGTTCTCTGCGTGGATACCACTTCTGGAAGTCCATGCTGGGCCTGGCCAACAAAAAATTAGCTACCGGTTCTGCCGAAGTGGTGCGAACTGGCTGAATCCCACCACTGATTTGCAGGCAGGAGAGTGTTCCTGCACATTCTGAAGCACCTTTTGGGAATTGGATCCAAAGTGATGCCTGACCTTAATGTTACATAAGATACATAAATGAAGAAGTCAATGCAAAGTACAAACAAACGGTAAAGAGCAATGGATGCTGGATGCTGCAAAGTGCCTGAACCCTTTGTTTTTATATCTTTTTGGTAGCTTGTCCCAAAGATGCTTTTTCAAAAGGAAACTGGACTTTCTTTTTTTTTCTTGAAGATGTTTCACTTCTCATCTCAGAAGTTTCTTTGTCAGAACTGAAGAAGTGTTGTGATTCAGGGTCAGCCTGTGGGTTCGGCAGTTGGGTCGGACGACTCAGAGGAGGAGGAGGAGGGAGTGTTGAAGAGCTTGCTGAGGGGATTGGACAGCTTGATGAGAGCCCCCAGCAAGGCCCCTCTCATCTGGTCACGATGCAGACCCAGCTGTGTGAGCCTGACAGCGTGGATGAAGATGACCCACAGCTGGCCCTGTTCAAGGACGCCCGACACAGGAGGCAGTCAGTCAGGAGTAAACAGAGGGAGGCAATGGGGCACCTCGGAAGGAGGCACAGAGAGGCCACGCCCTGAACTGTATTTAAGGGAAATGTGTGGGAGGGCTGGTTTGCTGAAGGCAACCGCTTGGATTGTTCCTGCTTCTTAGCTCGTATTTTATGGTTGGTGTCTTGTCTTACTCTGTTTTATGTGAATAAATTTGGCAGGCGTAATTCCAGCCTCTTGCCATTTCTAAAGGGGTTGTCCCTGCCTTTTCTGCAGGGCCAGTAGCAGGCTGGTACAGAACAAGAAGCTTCTTGGATGAGAAGTGAAACATTTTCAAGGAAAAACAAAGAAAGTCCAATTGCCTTTTGAAAAAGCACCTTTGGGACAACCATGACCTGGATGACTGAGAATCTCCATAGACATTTTTGGTAACTTCTATTTTTATTTTATTTATTGCCGCTAGCTGCAAAGAAAGGGAAAGACAGGAGATAAACATTTTGAACATATTGATTTTTAGTTTTTTTTCTTCCAATTTTTTCATTGTACAGGAATTAAGGCACATAAGCAATCAGGTTTAGGATGGATTTTTTTCTGAGTCCCTTGGTGACAGATGGAGAGCATATATGCTGCAGACATAAAAATCTAAAGAGGAATCATTTTAGGATCAAGAGGCCCATGTGGCCTTAGATCCAGTGTAAGTGGTTCTGCATTTTACAAAAAGTGGACTCGGACAAAGGTCAGAAAAAATGAAATTGAATTAAATTAAATTACACTTAAATTCATTAAACACAGTTAATGTGATTGCTTTCATGAATGTAATAATATCCTGCTTAGTCCACGTTAAACATTTTAATTTGGTAAATTACTTCAGAGGGACTGAGGAGAGAGTTGCAGGTTGCAAAGCCTGATTATGCAAAGCATTGGTGCTTCAGTTATTAAAATTCTTTCTACTTTCCATGATTTCACTAATTTAGTGAAATGTGGCTTTAGGCTACTACAGGTACTCTTTTGCCCTAAAATATATGTTTACAATACAACAAGCAATAGTTCTTAGTTGGAAAAGACTTCTTCTACCATGCTGGAGGAAACATATTAAAACCTGAAGCTGAGTAATTAATGCTCCAAGGGATGAATGATCTCGTATATGTATATATGTATTGCATCTTAAGTGCAATACTTGGGAAATTAAAAGGCTCACAGAGATGATAAAGAATGCTAAGTGTCAGTTATTTAATTCTCAGCCTTTTTAATGGTGTATTTTATGCTGATGATATTATCTTGGATTTTGTTGTGTCCCACGGCTGTACCACACACCTTTTAAGAGTTCTATTGATCGATGCATCCATTTAGAGTTATGGGGTGTTCAAAACAAGAGTAATTAACCTAGGAAAGCTGAGTTTCATAGCCAAGTTTGTTATTGATTTGCACTGGTCTTTTCTTTTCTTTTTGACATCTTATACGTTCCAACCTTGGCCTGGCATATTTTGGCCAAGAGATTCAATAGTAGAGATACATCCTATTTTGACCCAGAATGTTTCTATGGATTTGGATTTGGATGCTTCAGATTAGGAATAGTGTAACCATTAATGTTGGTAACGGAAAATTATTATATGCTGCACCATCACATGTCTAGCACTGCATACATGGATGTAGTAGACTCAGGTGATGGGCATAAGTGCCTTTTGATAGTGGTCACATGTTATGGAGCTGTTCTGGAAATGCTTTGGCAGTTAAAATGCAGAGGTTTTTTTGCTGTTTTTCTTCAAGAACAAAAAACATGTATGCAGTGCTAGACATGTGATGGTGCAGCATATAATAATTTTCCGTTACCAACATTAATGGTTACATTATTCCTAATCTGAAGCGTCCAAATCCAAATCCATATAAAGAAGAATAAGGATACTGCTGATCTCAGAGATTTTAAAAAACTGTTTCATGAGACAGTGTAGGACCACACCATCTAAGGTCCATACCACAGGAATCTAAGGTGCTCACCTTGTTCATCTGGATATGCAATCAGCTCAATATATATTTTTACTCATCGTTCAATTAGATATGTAGAATGTGACTGGACTGGTAATTGAGGGATCAGCTTCTCCATTAGAAACTGAAGTAGCATGTTAGCTTAGGAAATTCAAGACAGGCTATGTGACATATCTTTCTGTGTTCTTTAACAGAGGTTTAATGTGCGAGAAAGTGATGGAATGCACCTTTAAATATGTAAGAACTATAAACTGCATAAACTGTCTTCCTTTTGATGAATCGGCCTGGAAAGCTAGCCATTTAGTAGATGCGTTTGGTTTTTGTCATCATAAATATTATATTGTTATGTTATGTTATGTTGTTATGTTATGTTATGTTATGTTATGTTATGTTGTTTATATTATATTATATTATATTATATTATATTATATTATATTATATTATATTATATTATATTATATTATATTATATTATATTATATTATATTATATTATTATATTATATTATATTATATTATATTATATTATATTATATTATATTATATTATATTATATTATATTATATTATATATTATATTATATTATATTATATTATTATTATTTACAGTATATTAATCCAGAACAGGATAATACTGTAGGCCAGATATGACCAGGGAACACAAAGAAAAAAACTTTCCATTAAAAATCTCCCAATGGAAATTTCCTTACAGTTGGCCGATGGTTCAAGATGTTGCTGATGGTTCCATTCTTTTTTAAAAAAAATAGATTTTATTAATTTTTTTAAAATTACAATATTTAGAGCTTAGTAAACAACATGTTGTCTGGGTTCAGATATTTAACATTAACTTCTTCAATATAAATCTATTTATATACTGCACACTTCAGTATTTTTTCCTTAATCTTCCTGTCTTCCCCATATTTTTTCCCTTTTCCCCTCATTAAACAATTACAATTCTTAGTACTATTGATGTATACAAAGTTAGATATGGACATCTTCATCATATATTACTAATATGATAGAAATAACAATAATATCAATTCATAAGTCAATATCCTGTTTTTTGTGCTCTTATAGTTTGATTTCCCATCAGTATTTAAAGTATCTTTGTCAGTTATGATTTTCTCAATATTAATTATATTTATATAGCTAAAAATTGTATTCATACCAATCCTCCTCTTATTTTCAAATTTCCCATATCAAAAGTAGGAAAAAAGATGCTATTTTAATTCTAAATCATATCTTCCATTATAAAAATCTAGTTATATCTAAGGGTCATCCATTCTTTTAATCATATTCAAACAGGTATATTAAACAGATAGTGGCCCCTCTGATAGATCAAATCCTCACTTTCTTTGCCAAGCAGCTTTCCAGGCCAAGGCAATTAAATCGCCCAAGAATTTTCTTTCTATTTTGGTGAAAGCTGCTTGGCATGAGAAAGACCATTTAGGTAGAGTATTTTTGGGGAGGAACTCCACCCATTCACATTCCCTGGACATTTTCCCTGCCTGCTCTATGTTCCATTTTCCTAGAATCTTCCTTGCCATCAGGTGTATTTTGGAGAAAGGAGTAAAGGATCTTTTCATTGTTATAGGTAGGTCTTGCAGTATTTTATTTGTGCATGGCAAACCATATTTCCCTTCTCCTGTCTCCTCCATCTCTAGATCCATTTCTTCTGTTTCACCCTCTGATTTCTGGTTTATTTGTTTATATTTTGTAGTCGTTGTCTGGGAGCTATCAGTTGTAGCTTCAGTTTGGAGATTTGGTTCTTTATATCAGAGGTCCCCAACCTTTTGGGCACCAGGGACCGGTTCCACGGAAAGGGTGTGAATTTGTGTGCTTCCTGCATCCCATGGATGGGGCTTTACTTGTTTGTGTGGACCAGTTGCTGGTATGCCACAGTGCAGTACCAGTCCATGGACCAGGGGTTGGGGACCCCTGCTTTATATCATCTAGGTTATTTTAGTCTCATTATGGTTTATTTTTATGTCCTCTTTGTGTGAAAGAATTGTATCATGAATTTGCTGTAGCAGACAGAGTATTTCCTTCTGAAAGGTATTTATTTTTTTCTTGAAGCATCATTCCTAGATGTCCTCTAGTATCACCAGTCTCAGTAAGAGTGGAACAAAATTTCATCTGGTTTTCTGGTCCTTATATATAGCCTTTTCAGTCCAGTCCTAATGGCAATATTTTATAATAATCCTTTGTCTCAAGTATCCTGAAAATTATCAATCAGGCAAGGTTGTAATCCACAATGTTCTCAGTGTTTAAAATGTTCAACCTCCCTGCAGCCAGGCATATTCAAAAGTCAGTTTTTTCTTTCTCTCCCATTAACTCTTGAGATTAAAAGTCCAAGCTCAGTAGGTATTTACACTCCATGAAGGTCAGAATGATAAATATGCCAAAATATTTTCCTTTATTGCCAGCTGTTCTCCCTTAAGCTGAAAGTCACCAAGCAGCCAAGAGCTAGTTATACTCAAATCCACTACTAGATGTCATTCAAAGTCCATTTTCCACTCTTAAAACAAAAGGTTGATTTCTTATATTTTACCTCAATAGTTTTTTTTCCAAAGAGAAAATATTAACAATTATCTCAGTTCTCAGATTTATCAAAACTGTAGCTTTGTATTACTTTCACTTCAGTGTTGTGTATTTCTGTCCCCCATAAAAAATTTAAAACGCCGCTTCCATTCACATCTGGAGGTTTTAAGTTTCTTGGGAGCCTTTCCCAGGGAATTCAATTGTAAAATAGTAAAGAAAGGATCAATATTCTCACCCAGTTCAAACATGCTGTTTACAATGTGCTAATTAAAGCTTTTGTTCTTCAGTTGTCAGCAGGTAATGGCCGGCCACAGAAGAGTGGCCAGTCTTTTCCCTGCCAATTTAGAGGGCTTTCCTTGGATCGAATGGAGAGACTATCATCTCTCTGTGATCAACAAAGCACCCCTCCTTCTTCATTGCCTCTTTGGGGTGACTTTAGGCCCTTTTCAGGGTCTCCAGCAGGGCAAAATTGGGCGCAGAAGGCAGAACTCCACCTTCGTGTGTCTCGTCTCACCACGACGCAAAACTGGAAGCCAGCTGATGGTTCCATTCTAAATTCCCTCCTTTTCCTTCTGGTCACCTGCCATAGAGTGGAGCTGGCTTGTGCTTGCTTTATTCATTTTAATGATAATTCTATTGTGGCAACAAAAGGAAAACAAAAGTCCGAGTGTGTATGAATGTCTGTATGTGACACATATACATACATATGTATATATACACATATGTAACACATTTTCAATAAGTATATTTTAAATACACTAATAGATCTCACTTGATAAAAAGGTCTCTTTCAGACCTAAAACAAGATGGATCAATACCATCAGCAAATGTTGCAGGCCCAATTGGGAAAAGAAAACTCAGGACCGTATTGGCTGGAAACATGCAGAAGATGTCTTCATCCTGCAGTGGATAGAGAGTAGCTAAAATAATGACAATATTTTAAATAATTCCATAGCAACAAATCTAATGTAGAATTGTTATAGAAACACGAAAGGCATAGCAACATAGAATAACATTGATAGCCCAGATACATTAAAATTAATTAAAGTAGGTCATAATTTACACCTTTGTTCAAATTTGGTGACTTCACAACCATCATCGCGGTGGCGCGATGATTTCGGTGGGGGTGCCACGACTGTTATGCCCCTGTCATGGACCGATCATCACCTCGTGCGGCTAGACTTCCCCTTTGCCACCCCCCGCCGTGGGTGCACGGTGCCAACCAGATGGTACCGCCCTAGGCGCCTAATGGACCCTGATAGGTTCCAGGCAGCGCTTGGGGACGCACATGCACTCCCTGCTCACAGCTCGGCGGATGCCTTAGTGGAAGCCTGGGAGAAGGCAGCCACGGAGGCTCTGGACCGAGTTGCACCCATGCGGCCTTTGACCCGGCGCAGATCCCAGCGAGCCCCATGGTTCACCGCGGAGCTCCGGGAAATGAAGCGTCGGAGACGGGGCCTAGAGAGCCGTTGGAGATCCAGTCGATCCGAATCCGACCGATTGCGATTAAGAAGCCTCACCAGGTCTTATCTCGCTGCGATAAGGGTGGCAAAATCCAACTACTTTTCCACCCTCATCGCGTCCGCAGATAATCGCCCGGCTGCCTTGTTCAGGGTGACTCGCTCCCTACTGAACCAAGAGGTGAGGGAGGAACCCTTGCAGGGTCGAGCCGAGGAATTCGGTCAATATCTGCTGGATAAAATTGCTCGGATCCGAACCGGCCTGGACTCCAACTGGGCTGAGTTGGAAGAACAAGACATGGACAGTCTTGTCGACGTCACCTGGGAGGAATTTGATCCTGTGACTCCCAAGGAAGTGGACAGGATTATGAGGAGGTTGAGCTCCTCCACATGCTTACTGGACCCGTGCCCTTCCTGGCTGGCATATGCAGCTCGAGAGGGGACACGAGGCTGGTTCCTGGCGGTCATCTCCGCTTCTCTGAGTGAGGGTCACTTCCCCACCGCCTTGAAGGAGGCGGTGGTGAGACCTCTCCTCAAGAAGCCCACCTTGGACCCATCCTCATTGAATAACTTTCGTCCAGTCTCCAATCTTCGCTTCCTTGCGAAGGTTGTTGAGAGCGTGGTGGCGCACCAACTCCCTCAGATCCTGGACGAAGCGGTTTATCTAGACCCGTACCAATCGGGCTTCAGGCCGGGGTACAGCACGGAGACGGCATTGGTCGCTCTGATAAATGATCTCTGGAGAGCCCGGGACAGGGGCCATTCCTCTGTCCTAGTCTTATTAGACCTCTCGGCGGCTTTCGATACCATCGACCATGGTATCTTGCTGCGACGCCTCAGGGGACTGGGAGTGGGAGGCACGGTTCTGCGCTGGTTCTCCTCCTTTCTCCAGGGTCGCTCGCAGTCGGTGTTGGCAGGAGGACAGAGGTCGACCCCGAGGCCTCTCGCTTGCGGAGTACCTCAGGGGTCGGTCCTCTCGCCTCTCCTGTTCAACATCTACATGAAACCGCTGGGCGAGATCATTCGCAGCTTTGGAGTAGGGTACCATCAGTATGCTGATGACACCCAGCTTTTCATCTCAACTCCAAACAACATCAGTGATGCCCTCGACGTGATGTCCCGCTGCCTGAAAGCGGTCCGGGAATGGATGGGGAGGAACAGGCTTCAACTGAACCCGGACAAGACTGAATGGCTGTACGTACCGGCTAGCCAGGATACTCAGAACATCCCATCCCTTAACATCGGGGACGAGTTACTACCCCCTGTTGATAGGGCCCGCAACCTGGGTGTCCTCCTTGACTCGCAGCTCTCCCTGGAAGATCACATAGGAGCTGTGACCAAGGGGGCCTTCTCCCGGGTTCGACTAGTTCGCCAATTACGGCCTTATCTGGACCTGGATGCCTTACGTACAGTCACCCATGCTCTTGTGACCTCTCGCCTAGACTACTGTAACGCTCTCTACTTGGGGCTGCCCTTGAGATCCACTCGGAAGCTTCAACTGGTGCAAAGTGCAGCGGCGCGGACACTCTTGGGAGCCTCCCGATACTCCCATATCACACCTCTCCTCCGTGCGCTGCACTGGCTTCCAGTTGCCTTCCGTGTGAAGTTCAAGGTGCTGACAATGACATACAAAGCCCTACATGGCATGGGTCCGGACTACCTGCGGGAGCACCTTCTGCCAATGTCAACGCCCCACCGTCCTGTGCGCTCCCACAGAGAGGGCCTCCTCAGGGTGCCACCGCTCAAGGAATGTCGGCTGGTGGCCCCCAGGGGGAGGGCATTCTCAGTGGGTGCGCCAGCCCTCTGGAACAGCTTGCCAACCGAAATCCGGATGGCCCCCGACCTCCGCACCTTCCGGCGCGAATTAAAAACTTACCTGTTCCAGCAGTCCGGCCTGGCCTGATAGCTCTTATTGGGGTCCCAATTTGTATTTTACTATTGTTTGTTTTTCACTACGGTTCATTCTGTATGCCTATCTTATTCTGTACACCGCCCTGAGTCCCTCGGGAGAAGGGCGGTTTATAAAAACAAATAAATAAATAAATAAATAAATAAATAAATCTCCATACTATTGTTTTGTTCAGGTTGTTCAGGACTTTTTAAAACCTTCTCAGTCTAGTCTAGGCCTGGGGCTTAATTAGTTTCAATCTACACTGCCAGTATTGAGAGCTAACAACAATTGTGAATATTTTTTTAAAATTCCATTTATATCCTGCCCTTCTCCGAAGACTCAGGGCGGCTTACAAGCTTAGCAGTAGCCTTCATTCTATGTATATGCCTGCTTATTAGGGCTTTCACACACACCCCACGCGGCATTATTACAAAGTCAGCTTAATTGCCCCCAACAATCTGGGTCTTACAGAAATATTTATAATGAGGAGGAATAGTTGTATCTCCATGATTTACTTCATAAAATTGTAGCATCCCTATATTCTCGCCTTCTCCCAGTCTTTACCTGAAACAATCTTCCACACCTAACTCCTCTGTGTGACTTTACAGAAGAAAGCTATTGTTAGCAAAATATTAACAATCCAAACTATCACAAGAGGAGCTGTGAAAGAACGTTACTATATTCAGATGAGCACAAACATACTGCAGGAATCTGTGACAGCAGAAAGAGAAAATGGACAGCAAATAGAAAGGAATCTGAAGTGCTCTGGGACAATAGAATTCAAACAGCATCTGTCTTTAACAAGCCACCATACAAATGTAAAAAGCAATGTTGTAAAAATGCTAAAACTTTACTGACAATAGCCTCCTCGTTAGTCTTTAATTATATTTGGTTTCATGTTCGTCACAGGCAGTTATTTTGTTTAATATAGTATCATTTACTTTTCAGCAGTTGCTAAATACAAAAACTTCCTGAGAACTTGAAACATCAAAGAATGAGCTCTCTGAAAAATCCAAGAAGATAATCTATCACAGGGTTACCTGCATGTCAGTCAACTGAAAACATTTCTCAGTGTTTTCAGATGAAACAAGAATAATGTGGACAGACTTGATCCAAAGGGGACAGATTTTACTCTCCTAATTTTGTTTAGAGTTTCAGCTGTCTATTTTCAAGCTAAGGAGATGATTGCCCACCCCCCCAGCACGCACGCACACATGCGCACACACACACACACACACACACACAAACACCCACACCCCCTACACACACGAATATACTACACACACAGAGAGAGAAATTACAGAACCATCAGAAAAATAAGAATAATTATTTATTATTTATTTATTTATTTTTGGGACTTATATGCCGCCCTATCTCCCGAAGGACTCAGGGCGGCTTACAACAATAAAAACAACAATACAAAAATTAAAAAAGAATTAAATAACAGCCCCAAAATAAATTAACTACAGTTAAAAATTAAAACATATTTAAAAACCCATCATCAATCCAGGTCAGCCTGATGGAAGAGAAAAGTTTTGAGGTCGCGGCGAAAGGACCGGAGGTCCGGGGCCATCCGAAGCTCAAGGGGAAGTTGGTTCCAAAGGGCTCGTGCTCCCACAGAGAAGGCCCTCCCCCTGGGGGTCGCCAGCACCGTGAGGAGGCCCTCTCTGTGTGAGCGCACTGGGCGATGGGAAGTCGTCCCCGGTAGCAGACGGTTCTGCAAGTATCCCAGGCCTAAGCCATGTAGGGCTTTAAAGGTAAGTACCAGCACCTTAAATCATTATACAATGAAGAAAGAAAATCTAAATATAACACAGGGATTAAAATAAACATGACAATGAGTAAATAAATAAATTGGTGCATACATACATATTCTAATAAAGAAAAGTTCCATATTATAACCAGAAATAACAGTATGTAATTAACTCAGTCCTTACAATATCATTGATTTCAGATATGAATGTCATCTTCTCATTTTTTGGAACACAAAAACTTTCAAAAATTGATAGCAATAGCACATTGTGGATTCATTTTATATAAATAAGGAGAGTAAGTTTCTTTCCAGTTATATAAAATTATCCTGTTTGTTTGCTCCAGGCTCAAAAGATCCAAAATTCATCATAATTGACAAATAGCATATTTAGGAATATAGTTGAACCTCACATTAAAATTCTCAATGCTAATATTTCTTCTGGAATAATTTTGAATTTAACAAGTTATACAGAACAGAGAATGAATATTGTGATGCTGATTAAGCAAAATCTTTCAAATTTCTTAAAGGGCCTAAAATGCTATTAAGGGATTATTATTTTTCAGTCATTGAGTTTCCATGCTAATTTATTAGATTTCTGCTACTTTGAAGAAGCAACATGTATTTGTGGGCAAATAGAAAAGTTGGTGTGTTGATTTTCAATAAATCAAGTCAGCTTCTTAGAAGAATCAGAATTAAAACATAAGTCATATTTCAGTGCTGTGTGCTTCCTGATTTTGCATCTTGAGCTTGTCAGAGGTAGCATACAGTATTTTTTAGCGTTAAATGACTGTAAATGAGCACTTAATAATCTTGTAGATAATGTGTACATACACAATAATACAACAATACCAATTTTAATACAAAAACACAAACTTGTGTATGTGCTGATAGGGTTTCAGATGCAAAATAATGTTATACGAAGAAATAACAGAAACTAGATTAACTCCCTCTCTTTTGATATTTTGGAAGACCCTCAAGATCTGGTTATAGAGAGTTAGTTGGCACAGTGGTTAGAATGCAGCATTTCAGGCTGATTCTGCTCACTGCCAGGAGTTTGATTCTGATGTGGCCCTAGGTTGATTCAGCCTTACATCCTTCTGAGGTTGATAAATTGGGGACCCAGATTATTGGGGGCAATATGCTGACTCTGTTAATGGCTTACAGGGCTGTAAAGCACTAGGAAGTGGTATATAATTCTAAGTACTCTTGCTATAAAGTAGGACTGTCAAACTACAAGCCCGTGGGCTGGTTTTACCATACCAAAGCAACGCCCACCCCATTGCTGGCAATGCAAAAAGAGTCATGATACGTTGCAACACATCATGTGACATGGCAAGTTTGACACCTGTGATATAGAGAGTTAATTTGGTCTATAGAGAATCAGTTTGGTCTAGTCATTAAGGCTAGAGTATTAGGTACGTTCACTGCCTTGAGTTATTTGTAAAAATAATAAAGTCAAAAGACAAATTATATTTACTACTACTACTACTACTACTACTACTACTACTACTAATAATAATAATAATAATAATAATTTTAAAAGACATGCTTTCAGCTGGGTATTTTTATTCCTTCTTTGCTTAGGATTTGTATCTCTCTTTTTATAATACTGTTAATGTGATTTTTATATTGTTTATATCTGTGTCATATTTGGTTTTACTGGTTTGCCATGTGCTGTTCAGAGTTGCTTTTGGTGACATGAGTGACTATAAATAAATAATGGAAATAGTTAATATCATTTATACATCAAGGAGTATTATCTTCACTGATCACTTGTATACCACTACAGAATATTCTTGGACTTAGGGACTTTTTCTTCTTTATGTACTAAAATTGTGTGTTGAAAATAAAATTAAATATGCATATAAAGTAGTCTATGCTACTAAGTGAAGATGTTGAGTCAGGTGCTTTTAATACTTAGGATTTAACGTAGCACAGACTTCATATCAGAGTTGTGCAATCTGTCTCCTTAGAAGGCATAGAGGTTTCTGGTTTTTCCTTTCCCTTCATTTGACACTGAAGGATATTTAGACTGTGTCTTGAATTTGGCAGATGGCACATCTAGTTGATCTTGGCTAATCTAACCCATTGTACCACTTTTAGGATATGGCAGCATCCGAGTACCGCCAGTTGCCTAGCAAGATGTCGAAAACTTGATGACCAAAAAAAAGGAAAAAAGTGATGAAGTACTGGTAGTCCTCGACTTACAACAGTCACAATGGCACTGAAAAAAGTGCCCCCCAAGCCACAGCCGAGCAAGACACCTGCCTGCCTGCCCGGCAGCGTTCTTCCTCCTGTCCAAGGTTTTCATTGTTGTGAGCATTTCTGTTGAGGATTGGCAATGGGGGTGGGGTGGGTGTTTGGTTTTTATTCCCCCCCCATATCTTCTGGGTGGTTGCAGCAGGTTTTGGTCACTTCTCATGACCCTGGGACACTGTGACCATCATAAATGGCATGGCATGGGTCCGGAATACCTTGGGGACCACCTGCTGCCGGCGTCGACTCCCCTCCGCCCTGTGCGTTCCCACAGAGAGGGCCTCCTCAGGGTGCCACCAGTCAGAGAATGTCGACTGGCGGCCCCCAGGGGGAGGGCCTTCTCTGTGGGCGCCCGGCCTTATGGAACCAACTGACGGTTGAGCTCCGGATGGCACCGGATCTTCGCTCCTTCTGGCGTGGGTTAAAGACCCATTTATTCGAACAAGCTGGCCTGGCCTGATGGGGGAACCTTAGGGTTTTAATGGGTTTTACATTTTGATTGTTATAATTGGGCAATTATTTAATCTTTTTTTAACTTTTGTATTTCTATTTATATGCCCTGTTCACCGCCCTGAGTCCTTCGGGAGAAGGGCGGTATAAAAATTCAATAAATAAATAAATAAATAAATAAATAAATAAATAAATAAATAAATAAATAAATATGAGTCAGTTGCCAAGCATCTGAATGTAAATCACAGACCCTGGAGATGCTGCAACATTCCAGCTGATCGGCACTTCTTCTGGGCTCAGCAGAAGCACTAGGATCAGCACCAAGCTCCAGCTGGAGACTGGTGCTGATTCTGGCACTTCCACTGAGCCCAGACAGCCCTGCAGTTCCAGCCGTCTCTCACTCAGGCTTGTGCAGTGCTGCCACCGCTTCAGTTCATTCCCCTCCCCACTACTTTTCTAGGATGGTCGCGTACCACCTGCTTGGTGCCAATGTACCACAGGTGGTACCCGTACCACTGGTTGAAAAGCCAGCATTCTGAAGGGAGGAGTTGAAACAGTTTAGGTACAGGATGTGAAGGGTCTGTAGATATTTTCTCAGCCGTCTTTCTGGCTCATGCAGTATACAGGTCCTCAGTGGAAGGCAGGCTGGTTGCAATTGTATAGTATAATAAAGATAAAAAATATTTATTATATAATATGGCATTTTTTGTTGTTCAACCTTCTTTTTATTTTCTTATTTACATACATTAAATTTACTCTGGGGCTACATTTTTTGGAATGAAATGCAAATTAAATTGGTTGAAGGCAGCTGATTATTACCAAAGCACTCTAGCATGTTTCTTAGGAATCTTCCATGAGTTTGACAGTATGTGCACATGGGCCAGTGTGTCTTGGATACTTAATGGACATTTTCTTTCTTTCTTTCTTTCTTTCTTTCTTTCTTTCTTTCTTTCTTTCTTTCTTTCTTTCTTTCTTTCTTTCTTTCTTTCTCTTTCTTTCTTTCTTTCTTTCTTTCTTTCCTTCCTTCCTTCCTTCCTTCCTTCCTTCCTTCCTTCTTTCTTTCTTTCTTTCTTTCTTTCTTTCTTTCTTTCTTTCTTTCTTTCTTTCTTTCTTTCTTTCAACTTCACAGGGTTTGTTTGACAGCACTGCTGTGGAATCCTTTTACCATAAAGAGTTGTTGGATTTGGCATAATTGACAAACCAGTAGTAATAATAAAACTGTTACCACACAAAAACATTCACTCTGATTTATAATATATTCTCAACAGTGACATCCAGATCATATGCAACTGTTTTTTTTGTTAACTATCCTTACATGAATTGTTAAGCTGTTCATCAATCCTTACCTTTTGTTTCTGTGAGTTCAGTATCCTTACAACCTCTTAAATGTGATTACTTGACTGTATGGAATTGTACAATATAGTTAAGCCAGAACTAAACTTTCAGGGCCCGTCCGACGAGTCACAAAAAGAATGAAACCGGAACGGGAGCTGGTTCTCCTAAGCCACGTTTATTAGCACCATAAACAGTTGCTCGAAGACAAATGAAGTCAGCGTTGATTCTACAGCACAATCAACGCTGCTAAATAGCCAGTAAAGCCAACATCCTCCACCACACCCTTAATTATTCCACCACGCCCACACCTAACTTAACTACCACCCCCTACAGTATCCACCCTTTGGCACCCGCCCCACCACCATTGCAGCCGGTAAGCCACCCCCCAGCTCAAACTACCCTCCTTTCCCCCAGAGCTCCGCATAATTTCATTTCCCCCCCATCTCTCCAATCCGGCGAGAGCTGTGCCCCGAGCCCCTCCCTAACTCGCCGGCCCTCCTGGCACCCGTCCTTGTCCTGCCGTTTGAGCTGCTCCCTGGCCCTCTGGTTGGCCTCGGAGGCTTTTAAGCCGCGACGGCACTCTCGCCCTCCCCTCCAGCTCCCGAAAGTCAGCTGGCCACTCCATGGCCTTGCACGCCAACCGCACTCCCTCCCGACTCGCTGGTCGCTTCCGGGAGCCGGCAAGAGCGGCGCGGCGCTGTGGGACGTGCTGGCAAGCGGGCCCCAGGCTGGGAGGCTGCAGCCGGTGCCTCGTGGTCGCTGCTCTCCGTTCCGGGTGCCACCGAGGGAGGAAGAGTCAGGAAGAGGCCGTCGGGAGTCCCTGGAAGCCGGTAAGGTGCTTTTCGGCTTCTCCGGACATTGGGCGGGCGGCTGCTCAGGCGAGGGGATGGCCGAGCTTTGTCCCGGCCTTCTAGGAAGACGCGGGCGCTGGCGCTTGATTCCGGGGCCTGGCGGGGCGCTCCGCGGGCGCTGGCGGTGGTTTTCGGGCCTGGGCAGGTCGCTCCGCGGCCCCTCCGAATGTCGGGCATGCCAGGCCCGACATAAACAAGTGGTCCAGTGGCGCACTTAATATTCAAGTGCCATAAAATAGAAGAAAACATCTAAAGTTTTCAATGTTTCCTAATATTTTATCTGTTTTAATAACACTGCTTTAATATTCTTACTGGTTTTTGCACCTGTTAACATATTGTATTACAGGTAATCCTCATTTAGTGACTGTTTATTAGTACAATAGTGATGAAAAAGTAACTTTACAACCAATCCTTAGATTTATGACCTTTTCAGGTCTTTGAAGCAAAAGAAAGCAGAAGTAAAATCATGATGCTTAATGTAGCAACTACATTCCTTAATGATCAAGTTGCTGATTCCAACTGTCATTGCTAAACAAGTGCTACTTGTAATATTTGGCAACTTTTCTGCAGGTTTTTATCTTACCTGGTGCCATTAGTGTCTAAACAATTGATTGATTGAAAACGAATACCAACAACAAAGTCAAGCTTCACATGTCTACAAATGTGGTCATTAACTGGCCTGTTACTCATATTGTGTGAACACAGCAACCATGTATTAATAGCCAGTTATGCATTTAATGACATGACTAAAATTTAGGAGATATCCAAAAGAAATGAGGGATTTTGAATAGCTTATACATTTTTCTTGCTCATCATTTTCAAGGGAAGGAGTTATTTGTGAGTCCTTAGAAGTTAAGGCAAAACCTGGGTGAGTTGATCATTGTGCTTTATTCCCTCTGGAATAAAGTAGGGTTTCTTTCTACTTTTTAATTATTGATTGATTAATCAATAATAATTGGTCATTATTGCTGTTGTTTTTTAATTGATATTTTCTTTGGTTTTCCATGATTCGGATGACTTTTATGGCCCTTACTTATCAAGACAGAATCTCTAAAATTGGAAAAAAAAATTGTGATGGTGAACCCTTTCTCCTGCAGCTTCTGTCTCAGATTCCAGAACAGACTTGTAAGAGGTAGTAAGAAGATTTAAGATTTAATAAGAGAAGGGAGGAAATAAATATCCTTCCGATGTAGGTAAAATGAGGACCCAGATTGTTGGGGGCAATTAAGCTGACTTTGTAATAATGCCGCTTGGGGTGTGTTGTGAAAGCCCTAATAAGCAGGCATATACATAGAATGAAGGCTACTGCTAAGCTTGTAAGCCGCCCTGAGTCTTCGGAGAAGGGCGGGATATAAATGGAATAAAAATAAAAATAAAATAAATAAATAAAATATCCCTTTTTTGTAAAAGGACATTACCTGCATATCTATCTTTTTCTAGCACTTTCTAATAAATTTGTTTAAATTATTTAAACAATGAGCAGGGATATAAAATTATAACAAATAAGTAAAATAAATACATATAAATCTTTTGATACATTGGCCGGACACTTACTGAAAGGTCTGAATTTTGGGGGGGGGGGCAGAACAGATTTCCCTGCATGCTTGTCACAAGAAAGCCCGTAAAGTCTTTATAAAGAGAGGCAGCTAAATGTGACAGTCAATGGAACAGGATTTCTTCAAAGAGCATAAAATTCCATTTGGAAGGGCTCCTTCGTTCACAAAAGGAAAATTAGCTTAATTTGTAGAGATGGGAATCTGTACCTCCACAGATATCATATTAACTCATACCAGTTAAGACAGGTTTGTCAGTGGCCAGGAATGAGGGGAATATTTAGTAGGGCCATTGTGCCCTAAATACATTGTTCACCAACCTACGCAACCCTCCAAACCAGCACTTCACATCCCAAAGACCCTCAGCTGATGTGACCCACACCTGACCCATCACAAGGCCCTCACTTGACACGACCCACACATGATCCATCACCAGACCCTTACCTGATGTGATCCTCACCTCACCTGATGTGACCGACCCATCATAAGACCTACTGATCACACAAAGCCCTAATAAGTAGAAGAATACTGACACTGACATCCCCTATTTTTTCTCTGAAGATGTTGCCTAGCCGGGTTCAGAAACCAACCCACAAGTTCAGAGAACGAAACTCCACCCTCACCAGTTTTTCCCTTTCATCAGAAGACACAGTCTTTGGTCTGCCAGTAGAAAAACCGGTCTCTCATTCCTGTTGTCCAAATCTAAATTTAGTTCTAACCCAATATATTTTATGAAAACAAGCTCCAGGTGGCTGGCCTATAGCTGCCTGAAACAAATAAATAAATAATGTGGATATCTTTTTCCTTTTCTTTTTTTTTGCCACTAGAATATTATTTCAACTCCAGTGCTCTCACAAATAAAACTTGTTTTGCTGGCGACTCTGCTGAGTACCAGTGAATGAAACAAAGATAAATCAAGTAGCTGGCTATAAAACAAGAGTGAAAAACAATTTTAAAGCAGCACATTGTCCTTTGATGTCTCCAATAAAGAGTTCATTTCCTTTTTGAAACATGCCAGTCTCAAAACAGTTTTGGCTGGCGCAATATAGATTGCAATATTAAGTTTTTATCTGCACTAAAAATGCAAGGAAAATTGCCACAACTTGTATTTGTGCTTGTCTAGGGAATGGATAAGAGTGTCTAGAGTGGTGAGGAACCAGTGATACTGGTTAGTTAAAAATGGACAAATAAAATCTATTGTTCTGTACAAATGGGTGAATTGAGCAAGAATGATAGATATCACAGTACCATGATAGATATCACAGTGAAAATCTATGTGGTCCCTAAGAGTTGAAAACAATCGCTCAGTCAATCATGATACATACAAAGCATGATAAAACCAGCCCCAAATTTATCCATGTCTAAATGAAATAATAGAAAAGTTTAAGGAGCTATGCTATAGTAGCTGAGATGGTATGCTAGGGCGATATGATTTTATGATAGTTGGAGATTTATCCTAGGAATAGGAGATCTGAATTCCATGCCCGCTGGGTGTAGAGAAAATTTCTGTAGTAGTTGCTTCTCCCATGTCTGGGGTCTTAAAAATTGTATTCTTTCCATAGCTACAGTTTCCCATTTTTCCCCCAATAGGGATTGAGGGGAATATAACATTTGAGATAATTTCTTTCCATTTCAAACATAGGGTTATAGAGCAGGAAGGGCTAATTGAATTCGCTGAGTCCAATATCAAGTTTGCTTGTTTGGTTTTTTTTATTTACTTATTTAATTAATTGTGTTACATTTCAAAGAGGTTACTCTGGGTGGACTAACTAGATTAAAAGTAGACAAAAACAAATACTTATACAAAAATTAAAACACATAGCAGCTGAGACCCATCATAAGTAGCCATTAGCATGGCCAGGAGATGGGTTCCTTCATGCACCCAGGACCTCAGGCTCAAGAAGAGGACAAGAACTTTGAGGTCTTATGAAAGGCCAGTAGAATTGGGTCCTCTCTGATCTCCAGAAGGATGATGTTCCAGAGGGCAGATAACATAGCAGAAAAGGATGCTTTTTCTGGGTCCCACCAGCTGACATTCTATAGCTGATGGGACGCAGAGCAGATTCTTCCTGCCAGATCAGTTGGATGGGAAAAAACAACTGGGTAGAGGTGATCCCTTAAGTAAACTGGCCCAAAATTATGAAAGGCTTTAAAAATAAGTACCTGCACCTTGGTGGAAATCCGAGAGAAAGAATCCCTGGTAAATATCTCTTTTACTGAAACATATCCAGATAATGCCTAGATAATATGATCAACAATTAATTACTTTTTATTCTAATCCTGGACTTTCAGATGGCAATGCTTTTACAGATAGGACTGCTCTTGCAGATAAAACAAGCCTCATAAATAATCTATTTATCAGCTGCTAACTCTTAATAAACTTTCCAAAGATTTTTCTCAAAGGCTAAATAGAAACCTGAAAAAATTATGAAGTTGGCTGCACCTTCTAACAGAGAGGATGTAACTAACCCACTCTTGTCTAGTATATTCACCTATCAAACTGCAGAGATTGGAATGGTTGATTGGAGCCTATGGACCAGCACAAAAATAAAGTGGTGGTTTATGTCCTGGTCCAAGATTGCTACGAAGTGAAAATATTGTAAAGCAATATGCATAACAATTGCATTAAATCATATCTTCTTGGAAAAGGCAAGCATGCATGTCATTAGAATATGATCCATTGGATAATGGGTAAGATGGAAGCTTAAATGCTACTTCAAACTCTGCTTGTAAAAAAGGAACTGGGGCAGTGAATGAAAATATTCATTATCTTTCCCTTCCCTTTCTTGCCAAAATAATCAACACAAGCTGCAGAGTTGAGCAAAAGACTGGCTAAAGGATTTTGAGCTGACACAAGCAAATGCTTTAGCCATGTTCTATAAGAGTAAAAACGAGATGGAATAAAGTATAGTAAATGCAAGAATATTGTTGGTAAAAAGACTGGATAACAACTCAACCTATAGCATAAGTGCTTCCCAGTTAAACTAGATAAAATAGAATTTAAAATAACAAAATCAGTTAGAAAATTAGTATAACTGTATTATTATATTTAGTATTGGTCATGTGTGAGTCTGTGTGTTCCCTAATTTCCTAAAGATAAACAAAAAAAAATGACATTTCATCCTTCAAGGTGACTTCTATTTCTGGCAAAATAACAAAGTTACATATATAGAAAACTTCTGTTCTAAACTCATTCTCTCTCCAGCAGGAGGGATGATTTGGACCAAAGGATATGAGGCCCAGATGAATTTTTACTGTCATTATAGCCCAATCTGGCTATAACTGATGGGGTGATGGGTCCTCCAAAGAGACCATGTTGCCCATTTCTGTCAGGGACAAGAAGTTTAAAATAGAGCATTTCAAATGGCTGCTTTTAGAGTTTTCTGTTTCTTTTTGTAAAACTTGCACAAACATATCAGCTTATCACTCTTACTTTGGAGATAATGGGCCCTCTGCTGACTTTTGTTTTACGTAAAAATAAATGCATAGATAAAAGAAAGAAATTAAAGCAGAAATAAAAGCAGTCCCTTTCCTTGGCTCTGTGCTTTTAAAGGTATGTCAATACTATAAATTTAAATACATAGGCACACTCAAGCGTACACATAGATATATGCATATGTACTATGTGTTGAATGTGCATGTATCTGTATATGTGTGTGTGTGTGTACTGGTATAGTGGTTAGGTCAGCAGGCTACAAACCAGGAGACTGAGTTCTACTCCCAGCTCAGCTACAAAGCCACTGGCTTACTTTGGGCCAGTCACTCTCTCTCAGCCCTGGGAAGGAGACAATGGCAACTCACTACTGAAAAATGCGTGAAGCATTAGATTTTTTTCTATGTTGGGAAGAACAGTCTGCAGAAGGATTTGGGGAGAAGCAAAAATCTGAAGAGTCAGAAACTATTCTGTCCACGATTGTAAAAGAAGAACAAGAAGTCAAGGACTGAAGGAAGATTCCTCACAACTTCTGCCAAGAAATCTTATCTGTTCAAGAGAATAGCTATTTGATCATAGGGCTCAAAGAAGTAGGAGATTGTTTGTCAGTTAATATCGCTATATTAAACACCCTCTGACAAGATGTGAGCCAAATACTTGTTATCTCAGACAGTTTAATGGAGTGCTGTGGAGCAAATGTCAAAATGTTACTGTTGGAACAGCAAAACTGAAGACAATCTCAGTTTGTTTGATTTAGCTGTGTTTTGGCGAGGAGTTCCTTGGATAGACCATACATCACTTCTTCAGCTAACAATTTCTGGAACAAATGAAATTCCTAGTAAAGATATTCTGTAGCAGGCAGGATTAATAAACAAGATATAAAGATTTGCTGTAGAATTATCTTGATCTTTGAAGTCAATATGTCAAAAATAATAGTGTTGCTTTGTGTGCCTTTCAACCACCAGAATTCAAAGATATGTGCAATTAGATGTTTATATACTAAAGAGATAATTAGGGGTGTGTTTCTTGGATACTGTACTTCCTAATTTGCCTCCAAGTAGAATACATGGCTTTTGAAATGGACAGAACTTTCTCTGTGATTTACATTAGCGGAAACAGGGATTTTCAATGCAAAGATGGTCCCAATCTTGTTTAAGGTGCCAACCTGGATTCATGATACCAAATACATATGCAGTTTGTAAAAAATGTAATCCAACATTCAGCTTTAAGTTAATGCTTGAAAAAATAGCGATAAGAATTTTTCATTTTTTTTTCTTTTTTTCTGCTTCATTTCCCCCCCTCTTACTGTGCTGACTCATACCCAGGGCTTTTTTTTCTCATAGAACGCCCAGAACGGAGTTCCGGCCCCTTTTTTGGATGGAACCTTGTAGGGTAGGCAAGTTGGGTTGTATGACATATGTAAGTTCCAGCACCTTTTTCTTTTACAAAAAAAGCACTGCTCATAACCAAAGCTTATTTTGGTTCAAAGTTCCTAATTTTTATTGAATTGATTCCACATGCTTTTTAAAATATACACACATGCTGTATTACGTTCTGCATGCCACTTTGTTCTACAGCATCTTTTTTCCCCTAGCTTGCCTGGAACTGTAACGTGGATGGCATCTAAATTTAATAAATAAATGATGACAAACACAACTCAGATTTTCTCCAATGTTACGACTTCCAGGCATATTGAGCTTATAATTCCCAGATTTCAAGGAAGCATGCTATTTTGGCTAAATAAATTTGGAGACCTTTAAATTGGGAACAGGGGTGGGTGGATGTCCAGTTCAGTATCTTTCCTTACTTTTAAATTGTTTTATTGGAAGTCCATTAATAGAGATTCCTTGAAGCAGAAATTTTCAGAATGCAAACACTATAGAGATTCCTTGAAGTAGGAATGCAACCACGTCAACAGCAGAAGGATATTTTATAAGCAAAAATGTCTTCTTTTCCTGTCTTTAGAACATACAATTTATTGCTACTTTAACATTGTTAATAATAAATATAATAGAGGTCGCTTTGTACATACTAACACTTTGAGCAAACATGGATGTTTCTTTCAGCTGCAATGCCCAGGATTCTCTTTGATGCACTTTAAAATAAATAATATTTGTGTATCTTTTAAAAATGCTACATAAATGAAAAGTCAGTACTTCCTATTAATTATTTACCCTGCCATGCTCAATTGCTTGTGCATTGCGCCTTTTGCTTTGCTGGCAGAAATCACTTTGCACTGATAGCCAACACAGAGGAATAATTTTGGAGCACATAGCAAACATGACCTTTTGTGTTTATATTCTACAAGCACTGATTGCCCAGGAGAAAAATGGACTCTCTCTGCTTTGCTATTCACAAGGTTATCATTAGAGCTTCAGATCATAACATTAGTCAAAGGGCCTGGGAAGCTTCCCCTCCTTATCAATACACTACTTCACTCCAGTCTTTACAATAGACACCAGATTGGTAGAAAAATGCTGCACAATACTCGTACAATGCTTTCATTGCCAACACACCACATTTCAATGCAAGTACCTGCCTTTTGGAATGCTGACCAAAGAAATTGTTCAAATGGTCAGACTATAGCTAGCAAAGCGAGGAAACAAAAGCCACATGGATTTCACAACAGTATCTTGAATGCTTGGGGTTAAAACAGAATCCTGAAAACTGTAAGAATACTTTCTCAGTCAGATGAGATGATAAAGGGAGAATCTCTTTGAAATGCTTTCTTCCCACAGGTCTTACATTCGGGCTGTGTTCTTCTTGCCTAAACTGCATTCCTCCTTTGCTTCTTTCACACAATTTCTCTCAGGACCCCTCAAAAGACATACCAAAACCATTTGAGGTTCTTTTTTTGTTTTTAGTGTCTTTGAGTTGTTGGTCAGTCTCTGCAGTTCTCTTGACAAGATTTCAGAAGTGGTTTACCATTGCCTCTTTGCTGGGGCCGAGAAAGGCCAATTATCTGGCTCATAATCACCCAGCTAGCTTTGTGCTTAAAGCAGGACTAGAACTCACAGGCTCCTAGTGTCTTGCCTGATGCCTTAACCTCTCCATCAAATTATGTCTTAATTATAGGTATGTTCAGTCAGAAACTTAATATTTCAGTCAAGCATTTTAGACCAGCATTGGGAAGTTGCTAGAAGGAGCTTCCTCTGTTAATTACACACAATACTGTATGATTCTATACATCTAGACAAATAGCAGTCTGTAGTAGAACATCCTGGTGAAGTAGAACAAATAGTTTGGGGATCAATGAGATCTTGAAGTGCCTCTCTTGCTAATATAATCTCTTATGTTTTTTAAGCTTTTTAATAATGGCAGGTTTTTTGGACATGATTATTGTTTTATATCTTTCTTGTATGCTGCCTAGAGTCACTTCTTCTGAGATGGTTGGCCATATAAATTTGATAAATAAATAAACAAATAAACAAACATATAAATACATATAAGTAATGCATTGGTTAATGCACTGTTGATAAATTTAATTTTGATGACATTGATAGCTTGCTTTTTTCTTTTCTAAAAATTTAGGGAAACAAGGGAGGAAATTCCACTGGGATGAAAAACAGTGATAAATCAAAAGTCACCTATCAAGCTCTCTAGACATGTGAGGAATTGAACCAGAATCTTTATACAGTACCAGTTGAATAACGTAACTGTGCTAGTTCAGAATGTACTACAACAAACTTTCCACAACTGATAGGAATTGGTAGTAGCTTGTAGTGTCCTCATCTAACTGGCTCTGCTATATCCCTGTCTATGAGAACCGGTCAGTCCTAGAGGAGATCAACCCTGACTGCTCTTTAGAAGGCCAGATCCTGAAGCTAAAACTCAAATACTTTGGCCACCTTATGAGAAGGAAGGACTCAATGGAGAAGAGCCTAATGCTGGGAAAGATTGAGGGCAAGAGAAGAAGGGGACGACAGAGAATGAGGTGGCTGGATGGAGTCACTGAAGCAGTAGGTGTGAGCTTAAATGGACTCCAGAAGATGGTAGAGGACAGGAAGGCCTGGAGGAACATTGTCCATGGGGTCGCGATGGGTCGGACACGACTTCGCAACTAACAACAACAACAATGAGAACTGCAGCTGGAAAGCCCCGAAACAAGAAGCCTAGGAAATGATAGGTTGTCCTGTAAACAAAGACTGGTCTGGAAGTAGTTCACTGAAAAGAACTGAAAAAGAAGCTGAGGATCTGAACCATGAAGAATACATATAAATGCATTCAGTTTCTTAACTTGTTAGCAACAGTTCTTTGTCTTTTTCTAGTTGCTTGACTTGGACCCAACTCAAAGAAAAAAGCCAGAGGCTAAGGGGAAAGTACTTGACACAGTCCTATCACGAAGCATGACTGATTGATCTAAAACAGGCATCTTCAAACTTGGCCCTTTTATGACTTGTGGACTTCAACTCCCAGAATTCCTCAGCCAGCTTGCCTGGCTGAGGAATTCTGGGAGTTGAAGTCCACAAGTCATAAAAGAGCCAAGTTTGAAGACCCCTGATCTAAAACAAGGCAAAGAAGTATATCTGGATGTATCAATTTCTCTTATCGTGTTAAAGATTCCAATTATCTTGACAGAAGGCAAGTAGGGTGCGTTGGACCATTAACAACTCAGAATATGGGTTACTGCTTGGTGTAGAAAGAAAGTTCATTTGTAGTTCCATGTTCCTAGAAGATGAATATGCTTTGAGCAATGGGTTAGATTAGGTAAACCCCCAAATGTCTTCCAATTATAAAATTCTATAAGTCAGCAGGGCTTGATTCTATGAATCAGTTGTGAAGAAAAGTGAACAATGCCTACAGAGCAGTGCTGGGACTTTGTTTTTTGTTGTTTTTGTTTTAATACATTATGAATATAATATTTTGTGCTTAGTCCACACAACTTTCTTCTGGAGGTAGTTTTATCATTGATTCCTTAGTCATTATCCTTTGCTACTTTACTATTACACATTGACCAATTTTCTCACCTGAGCTTGGTAGATAGAAAAAATGATTGGGTTGATAACATATTTCTCTAAAAAGGTTTAAAGTACAAATATACAAGCCTGGGTGAAGGATCAGCTTAATTTTTCAGTAGAATCATATCCACTCCTTCTATCAAATGTCCTATAGATCACTTTCACTAGTTCTTATTATTTAAATTACAATAGAGAATCTGCAGCAGGATTTAAAAAGTTAGTGACAGCTATGCATTTGAAGTCCTTTGTCTTTTTTACATGTGACCACCATCTTGACTTCCCCCAAATACTTGGGGAATATAAAATACAGGTTTTGTTGTTGTTAAAGGTTGTTGTCTAAGGTTACCCCTGCTAACTGTTATTATAATTCCATAATATCCAAAGTTGACCAAGATGTTTTGGCATGTAGCATGGAACATTCCAAATATCCACTCTATTGAAATGGCAAAATACACTAAAAAGGGTCAAACTAACAATATATGGAGATAATCAGAACATCCCAACACCTGTCTGCCCAATGATAGGGCCAGTTCTGCAGGGGGAGATCATAACGTGAGAAGGATGCAGTATTCTGGCTATCTGAAGACCAAAGTGGAATCACAACAAAATAGAAAGAAGTCTTGGTCTACTGGGTAAAAGAAACAGTTGTAATAGTTATTGTATGGATTTATGTTTACTTAAGGGACGCGGTGGCTCAGTGGGTTAGGACGCTGAGCTTTGTCTATCAGAAGGTCGGCAGTTTGGCGGGTCGAATCCCGAGTGCCGCGTAACAGAGTGAGCGCCTGTTACTCGTCCCAGCTTCTGCCAACCTAGCAGTTCGAAAGCACGTAAAAATGCAAGTAGAAAAATAGGGACCACTCCGGTGGGAAGGTAACAGCGTTCCGTGCGCCTTTGGCGTCCAGTCATGCCGGCCACATGACCACGGAGACGTCCTCGGACAAGCGCTGGCTCTTCGGCTTTGAAACGGAGATGAGCACCGTCCCCTAGAATCGGAAACGACTAGCACGCATGTGCGGGGGAACCTTTACCTTTACCTTTTATGTTTACTTACTTATTTACAAGATTTTAAAGTGCCCATTTCTAAAGGCCTTAGGGGTAGCTTACAAATCTAGCAAATAAGTAAAGAAACAGGGTTATTCAGCCTAGTAGGCCACACACTATTAGGCAGCAAACCTTCAGCAGAATGAGCTGTGCTCTCCATTTGAGCATGGAAAAACAATATCTGAACATCATTCTGTTTACAAACACAGGCAACTCTCTGTGTGTGTTTGTGTATGTTTGCAAAACCCATGGGAATGGCAGCGCCAACCATGACATTGAAGCCTCACACCCATTTTATATGCAACAGCATAAAAAAAATGCACTTACATTTTGTGGTTGTGGCTTCTATCTTGCTTTTTGTTTTAACCACCCAGTGCGCATAACTACATAGTTTTTAGTATTTTATTTCCTTTTCTAGAACTCTGCAGTCTTACTTACAGGATAGTTTCCTTAAAACAAAGAATGAAATATTCCTCTTCTCAAATTTGTACCTAAAAGAGAAAATCAGAGTAATTGTTCCTTTCCCTACTTTTTTCTTGGTAAACAGCCATGTGGGATTAAAATGTATATTTCCAAAGCAAATTTGCATTGTTTTATCTCTCCCAGAGCCTGCAGCCTTTTTTCTGGGAAGGAAAGCCATCAAACTATGTCTACCAAAGCATCTCATTTACAAATATAAACATTTTCCCCCTCCTAGTCTCATATTGTTATTTCTTTTATTCAGAATGTAATTTGTACTAGCTTTACAACAGGGGTGTCAAACTCAATTTCATTGAGGGCCGCATCAGCATTGCGGTTGCCCTCAGGGGGCCGGATAGGTATGGCCGGGGTGGGCGTGGCCTACTGGGTGGGCGTGGCTAGAGTGCGTATGGCCTACTGGGTGGGTGTGGCCAGCTCTACATCGTTCACATCAAGGGTGCCTATGGGGGCCTGGGCAGGAGTGGGACAGATCTGGGGGTCTCTGGCAGGAGGAGGGTCTCTGGGCCAGGGCCAAGGCAATGGGGGCCGTTCCCTCACTGTTTCCAGGATGGCTTCGCGGGCAACATGAAACCACTTCGCGGGCCGGATCCGGCCCCCGGGCCTTGTGTTTGACATGTCTGTTTACAATAAGAAACATTATGTAGGATTGAGCATTTAATTTTATTTATTTATTTTTATTTTTTTTATTTTTATTCCATTTATATCCCGCCCTTCTCCGAAGACTCAGGCCGGCTTACAAGCTTAGCAGTAGCCTTCATTCTATGTATATGCCTGCTTATTAGGGCTTTCACACCCACCCATTTTCCATTACATAAGAAGCTTTAGGGTTACAAAAGGTATGACACAGCTAACATAATAGCCCTTTTGCTTTCTGCACCAGTATTTCTCAATGTTGGCAACTTTAAGATGTGTGAACTTCAAGCCCCAGAATTCCCCAGTCAGCATGGAATAGAACAATGGAAAAGGGGCAGAATCAATTTCTTGAGCACTGAATGACTCAGTCCTTTGATGGTTGCTTTGCCTTTCTCATCTAACTCAGTGGCAACCAAACCCTCCTTTGACTCCTTTGCCTTTAAAGAATGTAACGAATACAAATTATAAAATAAGAATTTGTAAGTGCATTAGAAGTTCTCACTCTTAGATGAGAGAACACCTTAAAAGAGGGAAAATGACATTATAATTGTAAAGGGAACCTCCCCCTCCCCGAATAAAAATATTTCTCCCAGGATAATCTCCCCCAAAAGAAGAGAAAATTCCCTTGAGAATAAGCAGGAAACCTCTCCTGTCTTCTCTCCACCAAAAGGGCCCCTCAGGCATAGCTTACGGAAACTACATCTCCTTCAAAAGGATGTAATGCTGCCCATTCATAAAACTGGACTCCTATTCAGAAAAATACTGTATAACAAAGCAGATCTCCAGAAGGACAGCCAATTAGATAAAGAACTGAAACTGATCACCTAGGCTAGGGCCAAATTAGAAAAAGACAAACCCACTTATACAGGGGTGCCAAACTCAATTTCATTGAGGGCCGCATCAGCATTGCGGTTGCCCTCAGGGGGCCGGGTGGGTGTGGCCTGGGGGGCGTGGCCTAATGGGTGGGCGTGGCTAGGGTGCGTATGGCCTACTGG
Source organism: Vipera ursinii (assembly GCF_947247035.1). Lineage (NCBI taxonomy): Eukaryota > Metazoa > Chordata > Lepidosauria > Squamata > Viperidae > Vipera > Vipera ursinii. The sequence goes on from NC_139518.1 coordinate 65,719,665, forward strand.
GTGAGCATGGCCAGCTATACATTGTTCTCATCAAGGGTGCCTATGGGGGCCTGGGCAGGAGTGGGACAGATCTGAGGGTCTCTGGCAGAAGGAGGGTCTCTGGGCCAGGGCCAAGGCAGTGGGGGCCGTTCCCTCACTGTTTCCAGGATGGCTTTGCGGGCCACATGAAACCACTTTGCGGGCTGGATCTGGCCCCCGGGCCTTGTGTTTGACATGTCTGCACTTATACCTACATTTCCCTTAGCTCTCAAAGATCAGCCACAACATCATACACAACAAAAAGAAAAACCTGCAACAGCAATTAGAGTCTTGTCATTAGTCCAGAGAACACGAAAGGAATGCATACTCACACACACACCCCAACATGTTGATGACAAAGAACTCAGAAATATATAAAACCCACTGACTCACAACCCCAATTTCCCAGCTGCCCCCAAGGACACATTTGTCCTGGTTTATTGTGAAATAAACCAGAATCTCCTTTCCAGCAGCTTGTCTGGGGGTCTTCTTTTTGCTCACTGCTCTTCTGCTGGCTTGAAAGATGGACCTGAACTGATTCTCTCAACATAACACATCATTTAGAAGCTAGGCATCAGTTCCAGATATCTTATTTTCATAGTTCCTAGCATTGTCTCTTCCGAGGGAAAAAAGGAAAGAAACCTATAATGATTTGCTTTGATGGAGTGACATATATTGCAGACTTTCCATCATTGTCAGATTGTTTGGGCTAGAAGAACACTGTTATTTGTTTACTATGAACTTGGACCCCTTTATATATCACAGGGTTTGCTAGTTTTATATACGCTATTCCAATTTTGCAAATGTAACATCCGGCACGTTGACAAAGGGAACAGAACTAAATTGTTAGAAAGAAATGCAACCCTTAAAAGTCATCAGATGCACAGTTTCTAATTAATGCAGAAACTGATTTGCAGTGCCAATCCTGCTGATTGGGAATCAGCCTGCTTCTAAATATGCTTGGCTCTGCTCTTTCTACTCCCTATAATCAGAAGGCAAATTGTTCTTTACAAAATGAGGCACCAAAAAATTAGGTTATTGTTTTAGTGAATTGTTGATTATTTCAGGGATGCTGAAATAATATGATCTCTTGTTGACGGATCCTTTGGTAGTTTTTGTAAGAAGTAAGAAATTGCAAAAATTATGTTCATTATCATCATCATCATCACCATCAACTGGAAGCATTACCATTCCCATTTGTTTCAAAGTGGCTCAAATCAAAACGCTTTGGCTTCAGATTGTGAATATCTATGTAATTCAAACTGAATCACAATGGATCTACAGAGCGGATTCACCTACCAATAATTATTCAAAGTGCTGTTAGGTTACAGGTATCCTTGTTCAGTGATTGCCTTTAGCGACCACTGTTACAATGGTGATGAAAAATAACTTCCTGAGCAATTCCCTCATTCATGACCTTCACAGACATTGACTGAAACCATCAGAAAGAAAAGGAGAAAATTCCAAATGTGAAGACCTGCAAATATAAGTTGAAATACTGTGGCAAAAGAGAGCAAAGATAGTATCAATAGTAATAGGCAACTTGGGTACAATCCCAAACTATACGGAGCAGCCCCTGAACATCATCGATATTGACAAAATGACTGCAGTCAATTACATAAGACAACTTATGGATGAGCTTACATCCTGTGACAATATATTTAATACTATTAAACAGCAACATCTCCCTATCCCGGGTCCTTGGGAAGGCCTTCATAGGTGGACAAAGATGTGAAATCCAGCCTAAACATCTGGCTGACTGTGCAATCAACCATAATACTAAAAATATTATTTTAATTTAGAGCTTTCTACAACTTGCCTTTCCCTCCTTTCATATTTTAAAGAATCCTCTTAGTTTCTACTTATTTATATTTTGAGTCAATGAACTCCTGCAAATGGTATCACACTGTGCCAAATATCACGGTTTAGTACATTTTCTAAAGGGCTAATTTTGAAAACAAAAACACGATTTCTTTGAGAGCTATGGGAGGGATCTCAACATAAGGTGGCACTTGACCAATGACACAATCTATATAAACTTCTAATAGTCATTTCGAGTGTTTTTTTTAAAAATTGAAACAGAAATGTTTAACAGCAGTGCTTAGAGGTATTATTAAAGTTAATTAAGAATTTGACAGCGTATCAAGCATCAAGCCATTAGGTTTTGGGTCTGGTAACTTGGCACTGTGCAAATTGTAGCCCTAAGTAAAAATTTGAAAACAAAGTCACAGTTTGAATTAGAAATCAGAAGAGACGACTATTGAATGAGTGTTATGGTGTATTATTAAGGACCTATCATTATTTCTGGCCCACCCCCCTGAGTTTAGATAAAACTTCAACATTGACAAATCCCACCCAATGAAACTGAAAAATAAAAAAGGCTAAATTTAGGAAACAGCAAACCAGTTCTTTCCTATCATAATATAGTTTGCTAATTCTAACTGCTAAGACTGATTACATAAGTTCTTTCATATTCTATTGCCATGCATATTTAACATGGTATGTCAAAAATCCGTATCCATACTATCGTATTTTTCCCCAGAGGGGAAAAAAATTTCTTAAAAGGATTTCTCTTTCGAGGTCCAATTTATAGGATTCAGTTACATCTACATCAATACTCTCTTCCAACATTGATTCTTTATGCATGCTCTATTATGTCTTTAAGCATTTTACTTATTTTTATTTATTAAATCTGCATGTCACCCATCTCTCTAAGAAGTGACTCCACAGTCCATACCAAATATGGAGTGCAGAATTCCAGAAAAGAACTTACCAAAAAGCTTGAGCTCTTTGCTGTTGTCTAATGATGGTTTGGAATTTGGCACCCAGCTGTGGTGTGTCTAGTGTCTCTAAATCCCTCTGTAAAAAGTTGGCATTTTATAGTTTGGCAGTAATGGGCAAAATTTAGAAGTCTAAACTCCAGAAGTTGATAATGAAGTTCTGAAGTGAAGGTATAATTTCTGTTGAACAAAACAAGTCAGTCCCTGTCTTCAGCTAAAGCAGCTGTAACTTCACTTCAGACAGGTAGAAAAAAACACTCCTACATTCTTTTCAAAACAAACCGTTTGGTTTGATATAAAACAGAAGTTGATTTCAATTTTTATTTTTTTAACCTTGAGAGAATTTCAATGAAATTTTGCTGGCTAGAATGTGGTGTTCTTTTATTTTTTATTAAATGTGACATGGCCTAGGTTCGGAATGTGTGTCTCTATGAATCTCTTATAGGGACGTGGTGGCTCAGTGGGTTAGGACGCTGAGCTTGTCGATCAGAAGGTCGGCAGTTTGGCGGGTTGAATCGCGAGTGCCGCGTAACAGAGTGAGTGCCTATTACTCATCCCAGCTTCTGCCAACCTAGCAGTTCAAAAGCACGTAAAAATGCAAGTAGAAAAATAGGGACCACTACGGTGGGAAAGTAACAGCGTTCCTGCGCCTTTGGCGTCTAGTCATGCCGGCCACATGACCACGGAGACGTCCTCGGACAAGCGCTGGCTCTTCGGCTTTGAAACGAAGATGAGCACTGGCCCGTAGAGTTGGAAACGACTAGCACGCATGTGCGGGGGAACCTTTACCTTTACCTTATGAATCTCTTGTTCATAGCACAATCTTCTCTTGCAGTGTCTGCAGTCTTGCTGATTTTCTTCACTGCAGTTAATCCTCAAGGAATGAAATCACAGGGGAGGCTCTGTTGAGTTTTTTCAAATTGGGATGAGTAAGCACTGGGAAGGTTCAAAATGATGAAAAGACTTGCAATCAAAAATCCAACTGATATAGCATACAACTATAGGTCCTTTTGCCACCTTTATCAATTCAATTAGAAACTTTAAAAAAATGAAAAGGACCTGAGACAGAAAATCAAAAGTTTCTTTTACAAAGGAAGACAACTTTTAAGGTATTGGAAGAAAATTACTTCAGAACTTCAATGTGGTCAGTACAGGAAATTCAGGGAGAAGGAAGGGTAGACTAGAATATTTACTTTTTTGTTTCTGAACATAGAAACACGGAGAGATATTTAGCAACATTTAGCTTTGACTATCTCCATCAACCAGTACGCTAAATCCTTAAACTAAGGATTTCAGCCTGACTATGGGCCATTAGGTTAACTTGGTTTAAAAAAAATGGTCAAAAGAAGAATGCATCCATTCTCTTTAATGGATGGTTGGACTTTCTTAAGTGCTGTTGAAACTTTTGACCAATCTGATCCATCATTTAAAAGTGTATCCCCTGCTAAGTTTTTAATCAAATTGCAAAGTTTATGGATAAATGGAGAGAGATGTTCTAGTCAGGGCTCTCTGGGGTATTCAGGAGAGTTCCTATCTTAATTATAATGAGTGCTTGGAGAAAATTTCTACACCTGAACAAACAAGGAAATAATTGCTGCTTCCAAAAATGGGAAGCAATTCTCGTGAAAACCAAACCTTCAATTAGCATAATCTGATACTGTATTCCCTCTAATCTCATTTTACTTTCTATTAATTTAGGGTGAGTAGCACCCTAGTGGATGGCATAATGAACACAGAGCAGGGATGTATAACTGTGTGTGAATTTTTTTTTTTGCAAAGCTGTCAAATTGTTCATGGAAGGATTTAAATAGGTTATCATTCCCTATTATGTAATACCTCACACACATTTTTTATTCGGGGGAATAAAAAAATTGTTTGAAATCTTGATGTTGGACAATATAATACATACCCAATTTGAAATCAAGGAGAGAGAAGGATTAAAAATTAGCCTTTCCCACTCGGATGCTCCTCAGATGATTAGATTTTGGTTCTTGAAATTCCCAGATAGCTTGATTGCCTGCAAGTCATCTGATAGAATTATTGGAAAAAAAGAGACAAGCAGAAGAAAGTAACCCATGATCCCAAAATTGTATATTTCAAGATTCATATCCTGCCATATGTTTGCCTAGACAACTTTTTTTGCTATAAGGAAACAAACATGGATATAGGGACATGATTAACAAAGGTTGAGGAATTTAATAATGAGTGGAGACTTGCAAGCTATGATGATCCTAAGCTTTGACATTGTTTTGAAAGTAAATCTAGTTATTTGCATCCAGATTAGAATCTATCTGAAATGTTTGAATATATTTAAATCAAGATACTTCTTCAACAAAACACAAGGCTATATTCATAGAGTTTGAATCTCTGATCAGTAAATTGATGGACTGAGACTGACCACATACATTGCAACAAAGTATAGGTCATTGTTTTTGTTTTTTGTTTTACACAGCAGAATATTCTTCTTTTTCAATACCTTTTCAATGTCATTATAAGTCTAAAAGACATGAAAGTACTGTATTTTTTAATTAGGCTAATATCCTTTAGGAAATAAATGAATATGAAATAATTTAGCAAACAGTATTAAATGCTGGAGCTACATTTTAACTTCTTGAGCTCCAGAAAGTTGATTCAAGAGAGGAAAGTTCATAATTACAAAATTTCATTTGGTTTAGCATACTCTCTCTCTCTCTCTCTCTCTCTCTCTCTCTCTTAATATTGTGAGTTATTTTGAAAATATTTGAACTTGATTAACTGGAGCTGGGAGTGTTTGTTACAGAAACTCAGCTATCATATCTATAACTAAAGTTTGAGTTTTTACGATAGCTGATTGAAATATAAAAGAGCATGCACCAAGAAGCAGATCTCTTATTATGTCAGGAAGTAGGAAAACAACCTTTTAAGAAAGGATAAAAATAACAAGCAGCAAATAAAATCTGCTATCACATTAGTCACACATGCAGCATGAGCAACAGCAGAGACTTATTATGCTTTCCATAACAGAAATTGGCAGTCTACCACAGGTTTCTTCTCATAGTTGCTCCTGCAATATGAAACTTACATCCCTTGATAAATTCCTAGATAGGAATGTGTAACAAACTGTCCATTACAATATATGTTTCATTTGTTGTGTTCTTGGAATCTAAAGGAAATCAACACTGTGCTTGGTAAATTGCTACAGAAGGCAATGCATGGAGATTATTTATGGTCTTGTTATCTCTTCATGTGTGCATCCTTCTTTTTCTTAAAAGAATGCTTTGGAGAGTTGAACATCTACTTGTTTGTGGTGTTTGGCAAAGCTAACTTCTTTATTTCTAAGTAGCTAAGATAGCCCATCATCACTAGATTTTGAAGGCTTGAAAGTTAACACAATAGAGTCTAAGTCAGGGGTAGGCAACCTTGGCTTTTTTATGACTCGTGGACTTCAACTCCCAGAATTCCTGAGCCAGCCATGGGAGTTAAAGTCCACGAGTCATAAAAGAGCCAAGGTTGACTACCCCTGGTCTAAGTTAATAAAAAGTGTGAGTGCTAATCCAATGTCCACATTTAGTCTGATTTGGAAAATGCACTAATTAATTTGATTCAGTTAAGAGCCTCTGATCTCGTCAGCCAAATATAAATCTTGATTTTGGTAGATAAATCCTTGTGCCTTCCACATAGTATCATTGGATATTAATAAAGAACCGTAATTTTTTTTTTAACAGAATTAGATGATGCTTGTGTAAAACACCCATATAAAACAAATAAGCATGACAGTGGGATGTACGTAGGTCTTTTAAAAGAAAATTAAATTTAATTTTGTAAATATTGTATCAATACTATCCAAACCAGATGCCTTTAATCTATTTCAAGAAATTGCTGCTTTCTTTTTATTTCTTTTTATTTATTGGAGGGCTTCCTTAGCCAAGAAACATGCCCTAGAGCTGGACATGACCACCTGGGAAACCTTTACCTTTTATTTATAGGAGCTGTGGTGGCATAGTGGTCAGAATGCAGTATTGTAGGCTAACTCAGCGTTCACTGCCAGGAGTTTCATTCTGAGCAGCTCAAGGTTGAATCCATCCTTCTGAGGTCGGTAAAATGAGGACCCATATTGTTGGGCATGTTGACTTTGTAAAAAGCTTAAAGAGGGCAGTAAAACACTATGAATAGTATATACGTCTAAGCGCTATTGCTATTTATTGGAGAAGCTGGGTGAAATATGAAGGTATTGCCCTGTCTGCAGATGAAATGGCATGCATTAAAATGGGAGCCAGTTTGGTGTAGTAGTGAAATTGCTGACTGAGAGACTAGCAACCATGATTACTAGGCCTCACTTTGACATGAAAGCCTATAGGCTGACTTTGGGCCACCAGTCACCTTCTCTCAGCCCAACCCAGCTCCAAATGCTTTTCTAAACCTTCTCATGAAATATGAAGCATATTTTGGGGCTGAGGGCCACCCTCGTACTTTGAGTGATGTGCACAGTGCTACTTTCAATTACATTGGTGTGGCCATGTAATTTTTTTTGGTCTTTTTAAGCTTCTGTTTTAATGAGGTGTCCTTGGTGCTTTCTGAGATTTCTTATTTTCTTGCTGACATTTCATTACTCAAATTAAGTAACCTCATCAGTCCTAATAAGAAGTGCAGGTTGCTGTCTGTTTATATCCTAGGGGTTTGCCCTGTTGGTCTTGGTGGGTTTTTTGGTTGGAGTGCTTACTGTCAGCTTCTTTGGCAGTTTCTTGATAGCGGTATTGTTTATTTGATTGTTGGTCTGATGTTAATCTTGGAGTTAATCTTTGCTGATTGCTGGTGGAAAGGCTCTTGAGTCCTTTTGCTCCCTTTTTGGCTAATTGATAGTCTCTTTTGCATAGTTCTATAAGATGTTGTTAATTTCTATGTGTCCATTGATGATTAATTTGTCAGAGTGCCAGGCTCCTAGAAATTCCCTGTCGTTTTGGACTTGTCTTGGTCTAGGATGGTCACAATTTCCCAGTTGAAACTATGGTTCTGTTTCAATGTCATGACTACAAAACTTCACCTGATCACAGATGCTAAAAAGACAGAATCCTTGGACTGCACAGCAAAAGTGTATATAAAGGCCCATTATGCAGAGTGCTATCTCTACCACATTAGTTCTCCCAATATTTGGGGAAACTGGAAATAACAACAACAATAATAATAATAGAGTTGGAAGGGACCTTGGAGGTCTTCTAGTCCAAGCCCTTGCTCAGGCAGGAAACCCTATACCATTTCAGACAAATAGCTGTCCAGTCCCTTCTTAGAAACTTCCAGTGTTGGAGCATTCACAACTTCTGGAGGCAGGCTGTTCCACTGGTTAATTGTTCTAACTGTCAGGAAGTTTCTCCTTAGTTTTAGGTTGTTTATCTCTTTGCTTAGTTTCCATCCATTGCTTCTTATCTTGCCTTCAGGTGCTTTGGAGAATAGCTTTATTATCCCTAATAATAAAGGCATTCAGAGAAGGGCAACGATTTAACAACTGGATTAGGAATCCATTATATTTGGTGACATCAGTATTCCTGAAACAATTTTTTAAAATTGATCTTTAGTTGATGGCCTTAAAGATATACATATAGATAATGTTTGATTACACTAAAAATACAAATCCTGGGTGTGTGCATGTTAGAAAGAAAAAGGATCAAACACCAGGATAGAAATATAAACAAAACTGTTTAATGTACAAAACCACTTAGCTTTCGTCGGCCAAACTGCCTATGTCGTCAGAGTGAAAACAGGAGTTATGGGAGTTTGCTTATGTAGCTGGTTGCTTCTGCGCCTTGCTCATTGAGCGGGTCACCGGTCTACCCACCCCAATCAACCGTAATGCTCCTAATCATCCTGCACCTATCAGCATATTTAAAGATTCAAGGGTTGTTTTTCCACTTGTAGTCACTCTCCTGGTGCACGTGCAAACGCCCAAGGGGCAGTTATCTGGCCGCTCTTGTTTTGTGCCCCCCCTCTTCTGTCCAAACCTGAGCGCATGAGTTGGTGATCAGAAGAAAATAACAATGCTCACAGGTATGGGCACATATGACCAGCCATGGCCATATGTTCGATCTTGCCAATGCTGAGGCCATAGCCCAACATGCCACCAAGGGCAGCCGATTGCTCAAGGAGGCCTGGCTATTGATGAAAATTCGATCAATCATCATATAGACCTCTTACCTGCTTATGAGACACTCAGGGAAGAACAGTGCTATGACTCATGACGGGTGTAACAAGTCCACTCCTTGCAGGATCGGAATGGTGTGGCTACAGGTGGAACAATTGTGATCCCCAGGAAGGAGGATGAATCTACAGAGTGTCCTGAATTAGATCTTGGGACAGGCGCTCAGGTTTGGGCAGAAGAGAGGGGGGCACAAAACAAGAGCGGCCAGATAACCGGCCCTTGGGCATTTGCACGCACGCCAAGAGAGCGACTACAAGTGGAAAAACAACCCTCGAATCCATAAATATGCTGATAGGTATGGGACAATTAGGAGCATTACGGCCCATTGGGGCGGGTAGACCAGTGACTCGCTCAATGAGCAGGGTGCAGAAGCAACCGGCTACATAAGCAAACTCCCGGAACTCCTGTTTTCACTCTGACGATGTTGGCAGTTTGGCCGACGAAAGCTAAATGGTTTTGTATATTAAACACTTTTGTTTATATTTCTATCCTGGTGTTTGATCCTTTTTCGTTCTCATCAGTCAACCATACCCAGTCAGCCACACACACACACACACACACACACACACACACACACACACACAAGCATGCTAGTCGTTTCCAACTCTCTCTCTCTCTCTCTCTCTCTCTCTCTCTCTGTGTGTGTGTGTGTGTATGTGTGTGTGTGTGTGTGTGTGTGTGTGTGTATTAAGCACAGGTTAGCCCTATCTCATTATTAAAATGCTGTCTATATAAAATGAGGTTTGGAAATTGCTGAATGCCAGCATTGCTTTTAAACTGGGTTAACTATAGAAGGCCCTATAGTTCCATTTGATGGCCTGATACACCTAATGAATAATAGTAATGCTACTTCTAATAATTTATTAGAACTTTGTAAAGAGTCTTGTTTGCATTGTGAACGCAAATCCATCTTTTGAATCTAGCAATCCAGCACAGTTAGTAATTGTGACATGGCATGCATTTCTTAAAAAACAACAAAAACTTAATTCCCAAATCTCAGCCTGATATATTGGCTGCTGTTTAAATTTCAGAGAGATTTACCCTAATAGGGAGTGGCTAATCATAAATAATAAAAAATACATCAATTTTAACCAGCTTAATAGTGTAATCTGTTTGTGTTGCATGACAGACAATATGCAAACAATAAGGCATATTGGAAAACTATAATGGGAATTTAATGGGAACTGCATGTCAGTTTCAGGCAAAATATTTTTAAAATCAAAATATGTTTTACATATGAGGAAAGAAAAAAACATGCTGGTTTCATCGTAACAAATGAAAGAACATTTAAATAACTGTGAGAATTCTTTCCCAGGGGAACAAAATAATAAAATACAATTAATAGCTGGATTGATCTATTCCATTTTTCTCAATAAAAATAAGGACATTTCTGCCAGCCGAAGATTTTTAGATTGGTATTAGAGAAAATGGACTTCAGTTGTATGGTGTGTGAAAAAAATAAACCGGTGAGCTTGAGGATGTAATTTAGTGTTGCCCATGATTCTTTAATTTGTGTCTTGGCCAATATTTGTTAGTGATTGCAGCAGGCAAATTGTTGAAATGGCAACTGGGAAAGTAAATTGGCAGCCTGTTGTGATCCTGGGCATATTTCAGAGCAGGGGTTCACAGAACAGAATTTTCCAACGGCTGCATTTCATTATTTCCCACATTCTTGAAGTATAGCATCCAAATGTAGATTTGAGAACCCTTCAAACATGTCATATTCAAACTCCAATTTCCAGCTTGCTTTTATTCCTTAATATTCTTAGAATATCTGCTGGCATTGTCAGAAGGAATGTCACTCTAATGCATTCCAGCCGTTTATAAAATTCTTACTGCTGCAGATTTCAAAGGCAACCTTGGCGAGTCATTGTGCTGCCTGCATTCAAATAATATTGTGCATGTTTGTGTGTGTGTGTGTGTGTGTGTGTGTGTGTGTACTGTACAATGATCATTAAAATTGCCATATTATAATAGCTTGGAGTTGACAACCTGTGTCAGGTAAATAAAAAAAGAACAAAATACATTTGTTCCAAGTACAGGTAGTCCACAACTTATGACCACAATTCTGTGGCTAAGTGAAACATTTTTAAAGTGAATTTTGCCCCATTTTACGACCTTTCTTGCCACAGTTGTTAAGTGAATCACTGCAGTTGTTAGGTTAGTAACATGGTTGTGAAGTGAATCTGGCTTCTCTATTGATTTTACCTGTAAGAAGGTGGCAAAAGGTGATCACGTGACCCCAGGACACTGCAACCTTCTTAAATGTCCTCACTGTCCTCGGTGTCAGGAAGTTTCTCCTTAATTCCAGGTTGCTTCTCTCTTTGATCAGTTTCCAGCCATTGTTTCTTGTCAAGCACCAGAGGGCAGGACAAGAAACAATGGTTGGAAACTTATCAAAGAGAGAAGCAACCTGGATTTAAGGAGAAACTTCCTGACAGTGAGGACAATTAACCAGTGGAACAGCTTGCCTCCAGACATTGTGGTCTCTCCATCACTGGAGATTTTCAAGAAGAGGCTAGACAGTCACCTATCTGAGATGGTATAGGTCAGGCATGTGAAACTCGCAACGTCATGTGACATCGCACGGCGTATCACGACTTTTTCCCCATTGCTGGCAATGGGGTGGGCGTGGTTTTAGTATGATGCATCCGGCCTGCAGGCTGGCAGTGTGACATACCTGATATAGGTTCTCCTGTTTGAGCAGGGGGCTGGACTAGAAGACCTCCAAGATCCGTTCCAGCTTCTATTCTATTCTATTCTATTCTATTCTATTCTATTCTATTCTATTCTATTCTATTCTATTCTATTCTATTCTATTCTATTCTATTCTATTCTATTCTATTCTATTCTATTCTATTCTATTCTATTCATGAATCAGTTATCAAGCATCTAAATTTTGATCGCATGACTATGGAGATGCTGCAAATGGTCAAAAGTGTGAAAAACAATCATAAGTCACTTTTTTCGGTCCCATTGTAACTTCGAACAGTCACTAAGCAAACTGTTGTAAGTCGAGGACTACCTGTAGTTACATCTTCTCCATAGGAATGACAGACATTATAGTCCACTGCAGCTGTAGATTCTAAAGCTGGGAAAAGGCTGATGTCTAACACTGAAGCTGTTTTAGAGATTGGTTTAGTTTCTGTCATATGTTAGGCAGCCCAATGCTAGCCCTATGATGTAGACCAGATCAAGAAACTAATTTTATAGGAAAATTAGAAGAATACCTCATTGAGATACACTAAAGGAACAGACAAACCTAACAGCTATAAGGTCTCTAATTTTAAGAGTGCTTATGAATTAGAGAGGAAAAAAGAACTCATCACGTAACTCAGCATCCCATTAGTAGCATTTATTTTAGTTTTCTCTATGTTTCTTTGACATGGCTAGAGTCATTGTCCTATATTATTTCCTTTTTTCTTCCATTTTATACACTTTAATCTTTCCTTATGTCATTTGTATAAGCAGAAACCTCAGCGGAACAATAAATCTATAATATGAAGCACAGCAAGCAATGTGGGGCAGTCTGGAACAGTTTCTTGTCAACGCCTCTGTTGTTACTGAAAAGTTACTGCTTGTATGTTAGTTCAGAATCTTTTGTGTTTCTGGGTAGTGTGGCAGACTATACATCACCATATCAGCATTTTCTTATTTATTTACTAGGCTTATACGACCCTCCAATTATAGTTACTACAGCTTTCCAATAAAAATAGTTTTAAATCTATAGGGCCTTGGTTTATTGTCTTGCCTATCTTATAGGGCTAATGAAATAAGTTAGTAAGTAGTAAGCACATATGTAAGTAAGTAAGGAACTCAATCAATCAATCAATCAATCAATCAATCAATCAGTGGAAATGATGGCCTTTTGCTAGTGAACAAAATAAAGCAGCGATAGAGATTAGAGATTAATGGCAACTCTCCATCCTTCCTGAGCCTTCTAAGTTAGCTTGTCCTGTTCCTCTATCCTAGCCTGATGCTTTTTGTTGCATAATTTTCAGGGTTGAAGTTAATGTTAATTGCTAGCCAAATTGTCTCCTGTATACAAAATGTGTGTCAGTTTCATTTTGTCCTTTTCCTTGGGTTGGCCTTATAGAAGGTTAAAGTTTATCTGGTGAAGCCCAGATGGAGCTCATTAGGCCTCAGCCATTATGAGACACCCTACCATAGAAAAACAATCTGAATGAGGTATGGTGTTTAGAAGATATGGCATACTTTAATCCATCCATTTTCTCCCATTCTCCATTTGATTATTGTATGTACTCTTTGCAAAACAGGCAGTTATAGAGATGATTCCTGGTTTGGCCATTTTATTCTCTCCCGAGCATTAGATAGCTTCGAGGCTTCCAGTCTAAGTATTCTAACTAATTTCATTTATACCAAGAATAGTCTGTTGAGAATGAGCACTATGGAAGCTGGGAAGGTGTTTACCCTTCCAATTGTTTTTAAATGGAAACTGATACCCAGTTATATGCCGATGACAATTGAAAAGTTTGGTTGGGTGCATTAGGAAATAGCTCTGCATGTATTTCCAGTTATTTTTGGCTTTCAGAATACATGCTTACTGTTTGAAATATCATTTTGATGAGGCCATCTGCGGTCCGCTTATGCTTCTAGCTGAGGATTCTATGTTTTTTGTTTTCATCTGTACTATTCTTGCTTCTTGCTCAAAATAATTTATTTAATCTTACTGGCACATGGTGGCAGGCATTGATTCAGGAGAGTAAAGTGCTTCAGAATTTAAGAAATAAAACTATTTATCAATTTATGCATGTTTCAGTTTGATATCTGTGTTTCCCATGAGTAAACCAGCCTTATATATATTTTTAAAGGATTTCAGGTTGTCTATAAAAAGACAAGTGAAATAAACTGAATTGAAATCTGTGAGGCAAACAAATTATAAGAAGGAGAAAAAAAGGAAAAAAGCAACAATCCAAAGAGACCAAAATACATGTCCTTGTCAGTATTTAGATACTCAGAATTTCATTATCTATTTTTTTCTAGTCACTCTTTAATTCACATAATCAAAAGCAAAATACCTAAGGAAATAGGTACTTTGTGTTTTATTTTAGTATTAGATATTTGTCTGCTGTGTTTTTTCTTTATTGGTATAATTCATATATGATCTATTTAAAATACTAGGTCATTTGTTTTTCAGATTTAATAATTGTTCTTTATGCTATATTAAGAAAATGCAGGTTTGAATGAACAATCTAAGCTATTATAATTAAATGATGTATTTCACATAGTAGTGGCTTGTCTGTTCCGCCTCTTTAATTGAGCAGTGTGAGGGGAAGGGAATCTCCAAGCTTTATATACAGAGTTAATATAATTTTATTTTATTAGCCCCTTGTTCTATGTTATTATTTAATTTCATTTGTACTAGAAGCATATTGGCAGTTTTGTAGAATCAGACTTTGGAATTTCCCTCTTAGAAATGTTAAACCCACAATTCCGTGCACATGCACACAGATACACAGAAAAAGATTTGTTGATTGAGAATATTATAATTAATTCTACATTCTTAACATCCTAGTAATTGTGGAAGCCAGGTGTAATTTATACAGGAAGCAATATTTTAGAAGAGCAAGTACTTATGTTTATGAGCTGCAACAGACATTCAAAGACAAGAAATAATAATAATGATATCAACATCCCTTTAAGCTAATAAAAGATTCCCTTTGAAATAATAAAAGAGAGCTTTCCTATTAGGGCCCTGATCAGGTACTGAATGAAACTTCTATTTCATCCAGGCTGGTATCTTCTGTCTCCATATACAGTCCATGCATTTCTCAAGACATGCTGGTGCATTCTGATATCATGGAGTCTAATTTGAATTTCTCTAGTGAAGTAAGAGACCCTGTGGAGTGTTTTTATTTTTTAAAAAATATATATTTAATTTTAGTCTTCAGTCCTCCAATTTCCCAGCCCCTTTAAATATAATTTCAGCACTAGAGAAGGTAGAGGATTCAGCAAAACTGTGTAGGATCTGGACAGCTACTCTAAGGATTCAGTGCATGGAAGCTCTCCATGGTGTTGAAACTGAAGTCTGACAGGGAACTTCCATGCTGGCAGTAGTTTTGAGCACTTGCTGCTACTTAAAAACTGTGCCTCATTGAACATCTGAAACAAATGAGAACGTTCAGAAAAATCAGAATATTTTTCCCTCCACAAATTTGGAGCTGCAAATTGGGATTGTTTTGAATCATGCTTCTCTCTCTCTCTCTCTCTCTCTCTCACACACACACACACACAAACACACACACACACACACACACACACACACACAGAGAGAGAGAGAGAGAGAGAGAGAGAGAGAGAGAGAGACAGAGAGAGACAGAGAGAGAGAGACAGAGAGAGAGAAACACTAATCTGTTTTTCATATGCATATAGTCATTCAGTGTTGCTTAAAAATATCTGTTTTGGATTATGCATGAAGGTGAAATGAAAAAAAAAGGAGAGAAGACTTTAAGAAAAACACATCCATGGGAACTTTAAAATAGACTCCAGGTTTTTATGAATCTGGGTATACTTCATCAAAAACTGAAAAGTAGAATTTTTTTTTACCTTTTCAACCCTGTACACCTTTAGGTTTCTTGAGGGAGTGCCTGAGGAACCTTCTTGACAACCTTAAAATTACTTTTATCTCTATGGCATGCCTCTTTCTTGACAGCTTTCCAAAGTAATAACTCTCTTTTTTTAAAAAAAAATCCACCCACAAAAGCTATTGTGTTTTGCATCTCATAATGTACTTTGGGTAGAAATGATAGATATTCATGCACTGTAATGTCTTATGGAAATGATATGTAGCGTTACCTGTTGAAAACTGTGAAGTATGACAGAGAGAAAATTTTATGATTAAACTGCAAGTTTTCTTTAAAAAAATATAGCAGATGAGTTGTTTAGTTTGTGGGACAACTTTCTTCAATTTGGTAGTCTCCAGATATATTGCATTTTAATTTTGATCATGCTGGCTGTGAATTATGAAACTGAAGTCCAGCATTATTTTGGGAGACATTGAGGAAAAAAGTGAAATTCTGTAACTAAAAATACAGCATTGTTCTGTAACATTGCACTGAATTTATATTAATAGTTAATCTTTTAGGAAACCACAACTTTCAACTTCTGCATATCAACATTATTTATGTTTTCTTGAAAGGAAAATGTTCTTCTTTTAATTATTTTCCTTCAAGACGAGTATTTGTTGTTGTTTTTAGTTGCGAAGTCATGTCCGACCCATCGCGACCCTATGGACAATGTTCCTCCAGGCCTTCCTGTCCTCTACCATCTTCTGGAGTCCATTTAAGCTCACGCCTACTGCTTCAGTGACTCCATCCAGCCACCTCATTCTCTGTCGTCCCCTTCTTCTATTGCCCTCAATCTTTCCCAGCATTAGGTTCTTCTCCAGTGAGTCCTTCCTTCTCATTAGGTGGCCAAAGTATTTGAATTTTAGCTTCAGGATCTGGCCTTCTAAAGAGCAGTCAGGGTTGATCTCCTCTAGAACTGACCGGTTTGATCGCCTTGCAGTCCAAGGGACTTGCAGGAGTCTTCTCCAGCACCATAGTTCAAAGGCTTCAATTCTTTGGCGCTCAGCCTTTCTTATGGTCCAGCTTTCACTGCCATACATTGCAACTGGGAAGACCATAGCCTTGACTATACGCACTTTTGTTGACAGGGTGATGTCTCTGCTTTTTAGTGTGCTGTCTAGATTTGCCATGGCTTTCCTCCCAAGGAGCAAGCGTCTTTTAATTTCTTGGCTACAGTCCCCATCTGCAGTGATCTTGGAGCCCAGGAAAATAAAATCTGTCACTACCTCCATTTCAAGACGAGTATAACTAGGCCTAAAGTAGATATAAAGGCATTGCTAGTTTACAGAATTTCTTATCTGCTCTTTCTTAATTTCTTAATCTACTCTTCTAAGAGCTGTGTGGCATGGCGGTTAGAATGCAGTATTGCAGGCTAACTCACTGCTCACTGCCAAGAGTTTGATTCTGACAGGCTCAAGGTTGACTCAGCCTTCCATCTTTCCGTGGTGGGTAAAATGAGGACCCAGATTGTTGGGGGCAACATGCTGACTTTATAAACTGCTTAGAGAGGGCTGCAAAACACTATGCAGCAGTATATAAGTAAGTGCTATTGCTATTGCTATTATTCATTCATTCATTCATTCATTCATTCATTCATCTGCTGAGTTTTAAACGTGCTGAAATCCCACCATATCTTCATTTTTTCGAGGCAAGAAAATCCTGGTAAGATATTGTATGCATTCTGATTCCATAGAAGTAATGTGATGAGAAATTAATGTTCTTTGTTTACTGCAACATAAAGTGATTAATAATTTACCAAGATTTAATTTTTTTTGTGCTTGACTGAAGCAAAGAGTTGACTCACAGTGTAAAGTGATTGCTTGTGTTTTTTGTTTTTATTTTCTGATTATTTTTAAACTGAATATCAAAAAAAGATATTGGGTGAGGAGAGAAGATTTTTAAGCCAGATGACTACCTTTGCTCCACTGTTTACAGTGGAGTAGTACATGGAGGAACAAGGTCACTTGGCTTCTGGGTGAGGATATATGGCAGGTGAGACATCCTTGTGAGCATCTCTAGAGCAAGAACAGCACTGTGCCAAATGTCAACAGCCATACAGTAGATTCTAGCTGACAAATCTCTGTGCGGAGAAGTAATACAGAGAATAGACAAAAGAGTAAAATTAATAAAAAACAGACCGGACATTTGTATGAACACTGATAGTTTATTAAGAAGAGTAGATGATTGGTGGATTTCAAATAAATAAATAAATAAAAGGATATGCATAAAATGGGCCACTCTGTATGTCAGTAGCTGTGGAGAACTAATTGGGACTAAAGTGTTAAACACAGAAAAAAAACAAAACAGGAAAAAAAGAAGCTTGGTTTTTACTTTCACTGTAGTAATTGATATACTTTCACTTCATCATGGTGGCAAACAGAAAAAAATAGAAGGAGAAAGGTGAGATTAATCAGAACAACTCACAGATAAGGGCATCGTGCCACATTTGTTGCAGAAAAAGTTTGAAGAATTTAGCAAGAAGGTTGCCAATATTTTGGATGCTTTTAAAAAAGGAAATGAAAGAAGGATTTGGAGGGATAAAAAGGATTTGAAAGGCTAAGAAGATTGGAAATTCTGTAGGACAATAGGCTGGTGATGTAAAACAAATTAATAACAAACAGGACATTTTGGAAAGTAAGATAGAAGTTATAAATAGAGAGATGAAGAAATATTTGGATGACTGAAAGGGAAAACTCAGAACTACTGTTATAATCTCTGGAACCTTCTGCATGAGGTATTTAAAATAAACTAACATAGCCCCAATCTTTAAAAGGAAAAAGACCTATGTAATAATTACATAATATCTATACTGGACAAGAACAGATGATCAGGCCATATACTGTATCTGTATCCACTACAAAATAATAGTACAATCACCAGAATCCAGCCATTGCTGTTCTACTGTCTTATTTCTTTTTTATAATTGTATTTAATTAGTGGATCAATGGAATGCTGTGGATGTACTTCAGATGACACCAAGCTAAGGAAATTGGCTAGTGGTTTAAAGGAAAAAGCCGAGATTCAAAAGGATGTCAACAGATTGAATTTTGGACAAAATTTAGTAGGATAACGTTCAATAGGACAAGTGTAAGGTTTTGCAATCTGATTAGGGAAAAGGAAGTGCCTAAAGCCCAGGATCTCTGAACACTAGTAGACTAGTTGTAAACTTCAAACAATCATAGGTTGCATTAACAAAAGTGTTCTGTTAAATCGTTGGAAGTACAAATTCAACTGTACCCTACGCTGGTTGGATTGTACTGGGAGCATTACATCAAATTCTGAGTTTGCTTTAATTTGGAGAACTATCAGGTACATAAAACAAAAATCTAGGAAAGAAGCCTAGGAAGACCAATTATAGAAGCTGCACATGTTTAACTTTGTTGAAGGTGAGGACTGGGCAAGGTTCAAGGAGATTTAGGCTGAATATTAGGAGGAATTTCCTGATGTTAAAAGCTGTTAAGCAGCAGAGCAACCCGTTTTCAAATGGTAATTGAATTGCTATGTGTCAGGATTGTTTTTCTGGATTCCAGCACTGAGCCAAGAGTTGGACCACAAGGTTTTTCAACTCATACAGTCATTGATTCCATGATTAAAAGCTACGATTTGGAATCTGCTGCTTTTATAAGGATGACCTGTTTGTTTTCCATTGGTTTTGCTTGCATATTTCTTAACAACTATAATCTCTCCTTCAAAGAAAACCAAATCCTGTAGTGCAGCTACTTAACCTTTTCAGTGTACAGATGTGGAGAACATGTAATGCAGATAAATGGCACATTTTCTTCTGGTTGAGACTAACTCTGGCCCAGAAGAAATACAGGACCCAACAGAAAAGCTGCGAAGTAGGAAAGAAATTCAATCCCCAATGCCTGCTTTTCTATCTTTTCCATTGGAGGACATTGTAATTCTTAAATTAGCCCCTTAGGGGCAGCATTAATACTTCAGCCAGTTATTTTAGATGCTGTTCAATGTCATGTCATACATTTGTGCTGAGCAATACAAAAATCAGGAGCTACCAGAGACTGGATAGACTCACCAAGAGAAGTTCTGATTTTGCAACCATTTTATTTACCTACATTAGCCATCTCTTCATCCAGTCCTCTTATCATAATTCTATCTGTTGCATCCATATAAAGGGAAATAAATATGAAGCATTGGGGCTGAAACATTTTCCTATATCTTCTCAGATATTGCAGCACAGATGAAGAGGAAGTGCCACAACTTGTGGTATTTTATTGAAATAGAAGGGAACAATATTTTTCTTCTTAAAACGGACATGTCAGAGGTGTAATTCTGCAGTCTCTTTTAAAATACCAAGAGTTCTCTCTCTGTCCCTGTTTCTCTGTCTCTCTTTGTCTCTGTTTCTCTCTGCGTCTCTCTCTCCCCCCCTCGCTTTCCCCCTCTCTTCTCTCTATCTTTAGGAGCTCTTTGAGATTTCCAGGTATTAATCTTTGCTTCAGTAGTCACAATCCCATCTTCCATAAGACCCTGTCTTATTGTTTTCCCTGTATTTCTAAAAAGGCATAAGGTAAAGGTAAAGGTAAAGGTTCTCCTGTACACGCGTGCTAGTCATTTCCAACTCATCTCTGTTTCAAAGCCGAAGAGCCAGCGCTTGTCCGAGGACGTCTCCGTGGTCATGTGGCCGGCATGACTAGACGCCAAAGGCGCACGGAACGCTGTTACCTTCCCACCGGAGTGGTCCCTATTTTTCTACTTGCATTTTTACGTGCTTTCGAACTGCTAGGTTGGCAGAAGCTGGGATGAGTAACAGGCACTCACTCTGTTACGTGGCACTCGGGATTCGACCTGTCAAACTGCCGACCTTCTGATCGACAAGCTCAGCGTCTTAACCCACTGAGCCATCGCGTCCCTTATAACAAGGCATATTTTGTTCCATTTGAACAGTGCAGCCATGAGGAGTCACAACAGTGCCTTCTCCTTTTGGTTCATTGCTGTTTAGTATATCATCAATATCCTGTATGTTGATCTCACATATGCTTATTGCAGCAGTCAGGTTTCATAACATCTGGTTTGAATTCATCTTCGTTTTTTTTGTTTTTTGGATGTTTTTGAAAGACAATTTGCTTTTGAAATTTGGGTGAAATGTTTATGGTTGAAATGGGTGAAATGTTCATGTCACTGTGTTCCTGGGTGAAAGGGTGAAAAGTTATTGTCTTTTTGCACTTTTTAAAATTAGGGAATAGTCAAGGCAAATGTGCTTTTTCATTGTACAAGCCAATTATTTGTGATAGAAGCTTTGAAAAGGAATTGGAATTTTTCAGACACACAAACAGTTCTCTGTCTGACAGGGGTGTTTATTGCTAACAATTTGTAACAAAGTTATCAAGCAAACAATTTGTGATTTTTCGTATACCTTGACTTTAGCTTACCAACCACACATATATCTCAATATAGAGCCTTTACAGTTTCTTAACTTCTTTGCTGCCTCCATCCTTGATTCCAACAGATATTTCTTATCACAATTTTACTATTCTTATTTCTTTAGACAGCTTCAGCACTTTCATTTTTCAGACTTGCTGTTAGGAGGAAGAAAAAAAAAGAAAACTAAATTTTTCCTCAACTTCTTGGAACATTAACAGCTTGAGTCAAGCTTATCTCACAGATTCTGATCTGTCCTTTTCAAATATAGCAGTCTTTTCCACCAGTCAATTCGATCTGCAGATCTGCTGGTCTTCAGGTGCAGACCTTATTCAAACAGGCTCTCCAGTCTTCATACAGACCAGTATTAATTAGGCAGGAGCTTCAAGCAACATCTACATGACACTTTGCATGATGGTGTCAAAATAGACAACAGTTCTTTTAAACTTCAGTCCAGTTTAATAAATCAGGGCAACTTGCTGTCATAGTCTGTGGCCTGAATCCTAACATTCAATTAAATCCAGGGGGAAAATTCATGAGGGTGTTCTTTAAATTGTGTTTTTTTTTTCCGTTAGGGAATGTTGACTGCCAAGGAGGTTTGAGTGAAGGAAAGATAGGTATCATAAAAGAACGCCAGGAGTAGCTTTAGTCTGTTATTTTCACTATTTCAAAAGCTTTGCCAACAGAACTTCAAAAGTTCTGACCCACTCTGAGAATAAAGTAAAAAACACTCTAGAAGTCTATTGCACAGTTTTTGAAGCCTGATTTACAGTTCTTGAAGTCTGATTCACACAACCATATGCAAGCAAATGGTTCTGAACTCTTCCTCTGAGGAGTAAGAGAAGAGAGAATCAAAATGAATTTAATTTAAATTCAAGATTTTTATGATTTATGTCATGAACAATTATAATTTATCACAAACACTTAATTTCAGCCTCTGCCTACATTAATTTCCAAGTTGTGAAACTGGAAGCGTGTATTAGATTTGTAATCTAATGATTATTAATGCAATGAAGTGAGTCTACAAGAAATGGAAACAAAGCTGAAGCCTGAACCATAACAGTCAGGAAATAACTATTTATTCTACAAATATCTTAGATGAAGTATCTTTATACATTAATTTTCAAGAAAGAACCAGTCATAACTTGTACTCTGATAGTTCTGCTATTCTTATTCTTTATGTTTTGTTAAAGAAATAAGGAATTAGGAAGAAAAATACAGCTGTACACCAACTGAGATAATATATGCTCTCACTCCCCTTGTCCCACCTAAGTTCAGGAAAGAAGTAGCAGCAGACAGCAATAGCACTTAGATTTATATACCCCTTCACAGTGCTTTACAGCCTTCTCTAAGCAGTTTACAAATGTCAGCATCTTGCCTCCAACAATCTGGGTCCTCATTTTACTGACCTCAGATGGATGGAAGGCTGAATCAACCTTGAGCCGGTCAGGATCAAACTGCTGGCAGTTGGCAGAATTAGCTTGCAATACTGCATTCGAACCCACTGCGCCAAGATGCCAAGAGAATTAAGCAAGAGAATGATCCTGGAGATCCTCTGAATGGACATAAGCCCCAAGCCTGCCAACTCAGATCTAGGAACAGCTTTATGACAAGAACAAACATTCTTGAGGGGACGCAAGAACAAAATCAAATTAAAAGATGGAGGAAGGTGACCATCGAGCAAGGAATAACATTAAAGGAGGATCTGACCTTCCTTGCTGAAGAGGTTGAGAGTTGGAGTGCCTAAATGTAAAACCAATGCTCTCACATGGAGGCAGATAACAACACACTATATGAATATAGAGAGACTCAGAGACTGGCCCATCTGCTAATATGTCAGCTACTTCCAGAAACATATACAGATAATGATTTTTTTGGGGACAGTGACAAAACCAAGAAGGTGGCTTCATTCTGGCAGTTTAAAGTTTGATCTAGACATGGAAGAAGAAGTGTCTTTAGATAACTGACAGCTATTTTTTTATCTTGCATGTTTCATGATAAAATGACCAATTTCATCCAAGGTGGAGGAATGATTTTATATTTTCCATCAGAGCCTTGCATTTAAAGCTAATTATAAAGGAGTTTAAAGCATCATGATAGTGCTTCTATGAGGACATGTCACACTGACTGAAAGTTTGATGCCAGGATGTTCTTCAATTATAAAAGTGTCAGATATTTCTCTTTTGTTTTTGTGTTCATTTCCTAGGCAACTGTGCCAAAGGACTCAGAACTTACAAAAATGCATTTAAGATTGTTTCTTCTCTCTCTTGTATTAACTGGAAATAAATTTGCATTTGCCACAAATATATATCTACATCTTGATTGTTTTGCACTTGATTACTATACACCTTAGTGGTAACTGAATGTTGAATAAATTTTCAGAGCTAAATCACAGCTCTGTGTCACTCTGTAAAGTCTTATAACAACTAGGCACCTACTAAATACATGTTTCTATTGAAGGAGAAATTCCAATTTTCTTCTGGACAAGATGTTACCTATCTCAACAACATTTGAGTAACCTGCAGAATAACATTTGCATTGTCATATTAAGAGTTGGGTCTGTTGTTAAGGCATCCAAACAGTTTTCCCAAGTAAAAGAATAGACTACAAGAAGCCAAATTTGCTTAATTGTAAGGGGAACAGAGGTAATTTCATAAAGGAAGGGGAAAAAATCACTGATTTTTTTGGTTAAAGTGTTGGACTGGCACCAGGGAGACTCAATGTCCAGTCCATCCTCTGCCATGGAAATTTGTTTGGTAAGTTCGGGTCAATCATTTTCTTTTGGCCCAATCTATCTCACAAGGTTGTTGTATGAATAAATGACAGAAACTGTGTTTGTTTCATTTCATTTCATTTCATTTCATTTATTGGATTTCTATACCGCCCTTCTCCCTAGGGACTCAGGGCGGTTCACAGGGCATATATAAATAGGTATAAATAGGTATACAAAAATTAAAAGAAAATTAAACCATGCCCAATTAAAATACAGCAATAGTAAAATAATAAAACCAATTAAAAAACCCATATTCCCCTTCAGGCCAGACCAGCTAACTCAAACAAGTGGGTCTTCAACCCGCGACGGAAGGATCGGAGGTCCGATGCCATCCGGAGCTCAACCGGCAGTTGGTTCCATAATGCCGGGGCACCCACAGAGAAGGCCCTCCCCCTGGGGGCCACCAGTCGACATTCCCTGACTGGAGGCACCCTGAGGAGGCCCTCTCTGTGGGCACGCACAGGGTGGAGGGGAGTTGACGCCGGCAGCAGGTGGTCCTCGAGGTATCCCGGACCCATGCCATGTAAGGACTTAAAGATCATAACCAAGACCTTGAACCTCACCCGGTTCACTTGTTGACGTGCTCCTGAGTAATGGTAGAAAGTTAACCATTAGAATAAATAATTTTACAAAATTACTGATGGCAATTAAGATGAATCTTAGTAAGCAGTGGATGAAAGACCAACAAAAATTGTATTAGAAACAACAGTAGACAATTATACATTCCTTGGGAATTCAAGATAGAATAAATGCAGTGGCTTTATGATTATTTGCTTTTGGAAATTAAGCTGAAAGATATTTAAGCAAAGTTCTCATCCGCCTTTATATATGTGGAAATCATTACTTGAAATATACATTGTTAACCATCCAAACAAATTTTAGTCTCTTCCTTCTTAAAATAAATCTAAGGACATCCAGATTGTGTAGCAATTTCTTCCTACAAGCCATTAGTATTCTCAACACGAAGAAACTGGAACTATAAATACTTGTATTTGTAGTTTTTTTAAGTTTTTAGTTTAGAGTTATGTGTCGTTTGTGTTCTGTTCTTTTTCTGATTCGTGTCGTAGCACCTTGGTCCTGGGGAAACGTTGTTTCGTTTCACTGTGTACTGTACTGTATATTGTTGAAATGACAATAAAGTCTACTACTACTACTAAAGGCTGAATGTATATCTTATTTGAAAATTGTCTATAGTATGCTGTAGTGTACTGATCTAATTCAGTATGTTAAAGAGGAACATTTGTTTAAGTTAATGTCCTTGAAATTTTTGAAAAAAAGGCGTGATATGGCACCTAATAATAAAATTCTAAATTTTGTTTTAAAATGTGAGGACTTCAGAACTTTTCCATAATGGAAATTGGTTGGTGTTGTTGGAAAAAAAGATTATTGCTGCAGTGCCTTTTAATTATGGAAGAAGAAAGGGAAATGATAATAGATAGATAGATAGTTTCAAGTTTCAAGTTTTATTTAATTTGTATACCGCCCTTCTCCTTGGTAGGGACTCAGGGCGGTTCACAGGGCATATATAAAAAAGACAATACAAAAATTAAAAAAGATTAAACCCATGCCCAGTTAAAAACAGTAATACAAATCTAAAACAACAAATTAAAACCCATAATCCCCCGTCAGGCCAGACCAGCCATTTCAAATAGGTGGGTCTTCAAGTCACGACAGAAAGTTCGGAGGTCTGATGCCGTCCGGAGCTCCACCGGCAGTTGGTTCCATAATGCCGGAGCGCCCACAGAGAAGGCCCTCCCCCTGGGGGCCACCAGTCGGCATTCCCTGACTGGCGGCACCCTGAGGAGGCCCTCTCTGTGGGAACGCACAGGGCGGAGGGGAGTTGATGCCGGCAGCAGGTGGTCCCTGAGATATCCCGGACCCATGCCATGTAAGGACTTAAAGATCGTAACCAAAACCTTGAACCTCACGCGAAAGACAACTGGTAACCAATGCAGCTCGCGGAGCAAAGGTGTAACATGGGAGTACCGGGAAACTCCCAAGACAACTCTCGCGGCCGCATTCTGTACCAGTTGGAGCCTCCGAGTGGTCTTCAAGGGAAGCCCCATGTAGAGAGCATTACAGTAGTCAAGGCGAGAGGTCACGAGCGCATGAGTGACCGTACACAGGGCATCCTGGTTCAGATAGGGCCGCAACTGGCGCACCAGGCGAACCTGGGCGAAAGCCCCCCTAGTCACGGCCACAATATGATCTTCCAGGGTAAGCCGTGAATCTAGGAGGACTCCCAAGTTGCGAGCCCTATCCACGGGGGGTAAGAGCTCACCCCCCATAGAAAGAGATGGAACATTTTGAATGTCCCGGGATGCCGGAATGTACAGCCACTCAGTCTTGTCAGGGTTGAGTTGAAGTCTGTTCCTCCCCATCCAGACCCGAACCGCCTCCAGATAGATAGATGAAATATTTTATTGTGAGAAAAAAAACCAAAGTCCATAGTG
Organism: Vipera ursinii; assembly: GCF_947247035.1. Classification (NCBI taxonomy): domain Eukaryota; kingdom Metazoa; phylum Chordata; class Lepidosauria; order Squamata; family Viperidae; genus Vipera; species Vipera ursinii. The sequence continues at coordinate 65,745,821 of NC_139518.1, forward strand.
TTGTTTTCTTTCCAACAACAGTTTCAGAAAAAGACATTAAAGAATCAGCTTGGCAGCTAAATTATGCTTAAATCACACAACAGATTAAAAGTTAACTGAGCACTCTGAACAGCATTTTAATACCAACAACTCCAGGTAAGCACACACCCTGCCTTAGACTGAATATTTTTCTTTGCATTGCACATCAATACCTCAGCATGCATTTTATTTATCGAAGTAAACAAATTGCTTCACTCCTTTAGCTTTGTCATGGCTGCAGACAGAAGTGTCTCTATAAATAGGCAAAAAGGGAAAATGCAATGCTGTCTGCTTAAAAATAATTTGTTATTAAGAATTATGGGGTTGGGTGTTCATGTTGGTTGATTCTGTAGCTCTATCTTTTCATTAATATTAATGCAATATATTTTAATAATTTATACAGGCAGTTCTCTTTAAGTGACTGCAATTGCAAACTCAGCCATTAAGCGAAATGATCACAAAGTGAAAGCGTCACCATGCATGTTTTCCTTTGCTTTACAGTCCTGAAAAATCTCATAAATGCATGGATTGGTTGCAAAGTTACTTTTGCATCACCATCATAACTATGAGCAGTCACTGTGTGAGGCAGTCACTAAATTTATTTATTTATTTTATTTAGTTATATTTATATACCGCCCTATTCCCTGAGGAATAGTGAAGAAGGATGAAGGTGATCTATATATAAATAGATCATCTAAGGAAAAAAAAAGATGAGGAATATATTTCTTAACCCAATACCTTTGGCCATATTAAATGAAAGGTACAAAGGAAACACATCTGGAAGGAAAGACTGACTGATACGATTTCCTTTCTAGAAGAAAAATGGGGTAGTTGTCATTAGTTATAATATAATCTATTTATAGTTGAATAGGTATGCGGTGGCTCAGTGGGTTAGGACGCTGAGCTTGTCGATCAGAAGGTCGGCAGTTTGACGGGTCAAATCCCGAGTGCCGTGTAACAGAGTGAGTGCCTGTTACTCGTCCCAGCTTCTGCCAACCTAGCAGTTCAAAAGCACATAAAAATGCAAGTAGAAAAATAGGGACCACTACGGTGGGAAGGTAACAGTGTTCTGTGTGCCTTAGTCATGCCAGCCACATGACCACGGAGACATCCTCGGACAACCGCTGGCTCTTCAGCTTTGAAACAGAGATGAGCACCGGCCCCTAGAGTTGGAAATGACTAGCATGCATGTGCAGGGGAACCTTTACCTTTACCTTTATTTATAGTTGTCTACTACTCAGCAATGGGGACCACTCACCTTTGTTCTGGAAATTTTCTAGAATATTCTAGAATATTTATGGATGATACTTATGAATACGAATAATCTGTTTTTCCACTCAGGAAGCAAGACCTTTTTAGGTCCTATGCTGTCTGTTTTGACAGTCACCAGCCAGGTGTTTTTAAAACTTTAACAATGAGCCATCAGTGCAATAGTATCTCTATCCGAGAAATTTTACTGTGGTGTACCCTATCTCTGATGCTGGAGAAAAAAACACTATATACAGTAACTATCATAATGATTAATCGTAGATAATCAGATCTTCTTTAGAAGTTTTAATCCTAGTGTTATCCAAATGTTTATTGATGTATTAGTATCCCGCCTTTAATATTTTTGTAAATAACTCAAAGTAGTGAACATATCCTTCATCCCTTCCTCCTTCTATTTTTCCTACAACAACAACCCTGTATGGTAAGCTGGGCTGAGAGAAAGTGACTGGCCCCCAAATCATCCATATGCCTTTCATGGTTATGTCAGGACTTGAACTCATGGTCTCCTGCCTCCTAGCCTAGTGCCTTAACCACTAGACCAAACAGGCAGTAATGCTACATCTCTTTAAAATGAAATATGACCCTGTGCTCAGTGCAGAAATATTTGAGCCTATCTACTTGGAATCTCCCCCCATTTCACTTCACTGGTAAAAAAAATCATAGAGAAATATCCTCCCCCCAAACTGTATGTTCTCCAAATTTTGTGGAATGTAATACAGTCTATTACTATCTGTCTTAACTTGCTTTTCTCCCTTCAGAAAAAGTTATCAGATACTTCAGAAACTTCAAATGTAACTATAGCATAAAGCAATTTTCACATCCATGTGTCCCTCACAATTGAACGCTGGGTCTTCAGGTTTAGGCGTTAAAGTACAAGAAGTAGAACATGAAAATGTTCTGTTGGATTTACAGAATTTCACTAGATCTGCCAAAACATAGTGTCCAATCTTTTGGCTTGCCTGGGCCACATTGAATGAAGAGGAATTGTCTTGGGCAGCATATAAAAGATATAATGTAGTTAATGTATATAAATAACAAACCTCCTTTATTTTTTAGGGTTTTTTTAAATGATCTTGTGAGAATGCGTTACTAGCTGTCCGTATGGTCTTTGAGCCATGCATTGAACATGCCTGCCCTAAACAATTATTTTGAGTTGTCAGAAATGGAACACTAGTGAAATCCAATATATGAAAGGGAAATAAAATACAATCAAACATAAATATTCTGAAGATGGGTAATGACTTTATTATGTATATCATTTCCTTATCACTAGAAGGCAATAGAAGCAAATATTTTAAGTATTCTACAAATTTAGAAGGAATTTCACCCTAATTTGTGCCCTTCAAAAGTTTTATATCATATATTCCATTATCCAAGACCATTTTAGATATCAGATATGGCAGATATGATTTGCACTCCAAAATATTGGAATATTGGTGATGTTGGAAAAAGGTTACTTACATCCTTGGAGAGACAGAAAGGTTCAACTTAGCCCCACCTGTTCTGTTCCAGCCTACGACCGGCCCTGTTGGAATGTCAGGGACAACCCCTTTTTATAAACAATAGGCTGGAACTAATGCAACCAAATTTATTTGCAAAAGCTAAACGAAAAATTTCAAACAAAAGTTAAACAAATACAGACCAAGACTTTATCAGAAGCTCTTCAAGCGGTTGCCTTTCAGCAACCAGCACCTCCCACATATTCCCCTTTTAAACAGCAGTCTCAAGGTGTGGCTTCTCATTGCCTTCTCCCGAGTTGTCTCATTGCTTTCCTTTGCTCAGTTCTGCTAGATTGCCTCCTGCTCCTAGCGTCCCTGAACAGAGCCAGCTGTGGATCATCTTCTTCCAATCTTTCAGGCTCACAAAGCTGGGTCTGAGGAGGAACAAGATGGGAGGGGCCTGGCTGAGAGTTCTGCGGTGCATCAGAACCTTCCTCTGACACCAAAGGCTCTCCAAACCCCTCCTCCTCCTCCTCTTCAGAATTGTCTGACTCAGCTGCTGAATCCACAGGCTGACACTGAATCACAACACCACCATGCGGATTAGACAATTAGACAATTAGAAATCAATGCCATAGCAAGATTAACCCTACTTTTTCTGAATAGCAAATTATTGCAAGTGCGATTGTGCTGTGTATATAATCTTATAATCCATTCTATTACGAAGGCATTTTGTAAAAAAAAGTTTCACCTTCTTTTGCCCAGATAACATTTCTTACATATTTCTGTCAAAGTTAGCTTACTCTCATTGTTGCATTTCTTCCCTGATCTGTACCATTTATGTCCAATATGAAAAAAATGATGCTTCTTAATTGGACAATGTTTTGGAAAAATGGCTGCAAAATAGCTGCACCTTTCTTTTTATTTGTGGTTTATTTTTATTTTTTTAGCATAGTAGTTTTGTCAAAGTACCACCACATTACAGTATAGTGGTTGAATCACATAAAGTGAGGGTTAGCTCTGGAGTTTTGCTCCCCCACTCCCAGTGGAGAATTTGGCTAAAATGTTATCCCTTTTCAGGATTTTCACTAATTTCTATCTGCATATTTTAAATTAGATATTAAGGGAGTATTGTGTTAGCTTCTCTTCCTAAAGATTTCAAAAAATCATACAAGAGAAAAAAAAGCTTCTCTAATAATGACAAACTTTTCTTTCTGTTCTGATGTTGATATATGAAGCACTAATTAGCGTAGCTGAAATCAAACCTTTGCTACAAATAGAAATGTCCAGTTCTGATGATTAATTTAAAATAACTTTCTCTAGAAATATAATGTGCAAAAATTGTTTCTAAATACTCCCCAAGGGAGAAGGAACTGGGAAATGAACTAGGTCTTAACCTGAAAATTCTCCACCCTTCCTTTGATTTATATATGCACACACACAAACACACAGATACACCGATAATATACATGACTTGCCTAGCTTTCATCTAAAGACTCATTTTCACACATGATAAGGGAAAAAGTAGCTATGTGTCAGCATGTCACGATATGTGGATGGGTGGGGCAAAGAGATGCTGCTGAAGGAATGGTCAGATAAGGGACAGCAAAGCCCACAGCTGGATAATGGCCAAGGCGAGAAGCTCAGAAGAGACTTTTCCTAGTTTCCAGGCCTGTAAAACACACAGTGGGAGATTGGTATTTCCAGATTAGCGAGATTCTGTTAATGTAGCTTTAAAATAATACAGAATTAGCTTAGCTTGTCATGTTTCCTATCTGCACTACCTGGTAAGGCTGACACAGCCTTTTTTTTAGTGATGTATGAGGTAGATGGGAGGAGTAGAATGTCCCAAGGCTAATGATAAATCTAGTAATTTTCCTTGGTCAGTTTCTTAATCCTTGACAGTATTTTTTCAAGATTTTCTTCAGATCCTTCCTCCTTTTTTGTGGTCTTGTGGGACATTAAGAGAAGTTGTTTATCTACCTGGTTGCATCTTTTTGTATGTTTTTTTCTGCAATAGCAAGTAATTTAGCGTCTGTGCCACCAAAGCACGTGAATCATCTTGTTGAGGGAGCAGAGTATGATGAGTGTTAGGGGTAACGGTCAAGAGTTGAACTTCTAAATCAGAGAGACTGTTGAAAATCTGGGAGGTTAAAGTGTTCATTTTATTACTACAAATAGAAAGGAGTTGGTGATTTATGTTGTGCAGATTGAAGTGGATAGTTTTGTGTGTCAGGTATTGAACCCTCCCTGGAAATAGGTATCTTTTATTTCTAAAGCCACAGCCAATTGTCTAACTTGACAACTGTTATTGTTTTCTGCTATGTAGATGGTCTCATGGGCCCATCTCTTATACAACATTTATATTGGTTTCTTAAGTCAACGTTTTGCCTTTTGGTACTGTCTTCCCAGTTGCAATGTATGGCAGTGAAAGTTGGACCATAAGAAAGGCTGAGCGTAAAAGAATTGAGGCCTTTGAACTATGGTGCTGGAGAAGACTCCTGCGAGTCCCTTGGACTGCAAGGCGATCAAACCGGTCAGTCCTAGAGGAGATCAACCCTGACTGCTCTTTAGAAGGCCAGATCCTGAAGCTAAAACTCAAATACTTTGGCCACCTAATGAGGAGGAAGGATCCACTGGAGAAGAGCCTAATGCTGGGAAAGATTGAGGGCACTAGAAGAAGGGGACGACAGAGAATGAGGTGGCTGGATGGAGTCACTGAAGCAGTAGGCGTGAGCTTAAATGGAGCCCAGAAGATGGCAGAGGACAGGAAAGCCTGGAGGAACATTGTCCATAGGGTCGCGATGGGTCGGACACGACTTCGCAACTAACAACAACAAGTCAACGTTGTTTTGTGAATGGCATAGAGGGTTTAGATTTGGGCTGCCTCCACTAATATCTTCTCTCACCTGTGAACTTATGTCACAGTCTTTTGGTCTTAGAACTTATGTGAAAAAGAGGAATATGAAACGGTGCTAACAGTTAAAAAGATAAATGGAATTGGGATTCAAAAACATTGAAACAATGGGCAAAGCAACATTAGCCATCTTCCAGAAAAGTTGGAAACCAGATCCTCTAGTGAATTCAAGCCTTTGCTGCATTTCCGGTGGAGTGGATCTCTGTCTCTCTCTCATTGCTTCTTTCTTTAATTATTAATTAATCAGAATGAGGGACCTTGGAGATCTTCTAGTCCAACCCCCTGCTCAAGCAGGAGACCCTATATCATTTCAGACAAGAGGATCCACAGTCTCTTCTTAAAAACCTCCAGTGATGAAGCACTCACAACGTCTGAAGGCAAGCTGTTCCACTGGTTAATTTTTCTCACAGTCAGGAAGTTTCTTCTTAATTCCAGGTTGCTTCTTTCCTTGATTCCATTGTTTCTTCTCTTGCCTTCTGGCACTTTGGAAAATAAGTTGTCCCCCCCTCTTCTTTGTGGCACCCCTTCAAATATTGGAATACTGCTATCATGTCACCCCCCAGTCTGTCAACGCTGCAAACATTGGATGTTTTTTGCTTTGACAATATAAGAGGCAGCCTTTTCCTTTAAATTGTTTTGCTCTTAGAATTAGATGAAGCTGGGGAGAGGAGGGAGAATGTTCCCCCCCCGTTGTTTTTAATAAGATAAGAAATGGCCTGTTACAGAATGGAAGGGAAGCTTTGCCCTTCAAACTGATTGGAGAATGTGATTTATGACTGCTAATTGGAGGAGGGAATTGAGCCAGATATTAGGTGCTGAAAGGAGGGGAATTCAGATCTTGGCATCCCACCATGCCATGCCGATTTTCCCATGTATTTTACCAGGAAGCACAGACAGGACAGACTAGAAATGTCAGTGCCCTCCTAACCATTGCCAAGTACTCTGAGTTTGTTGGCGATGTCCATTTTGTTCTCTGAGTTCCTTCTGACCTAACCCTAACCCTAAGTGGAATTTTCCCAAATAGGATTTTCGATTTTCGAATGTATTTTTCCAGGAAACATAGACAGGACAACCTAGAAAGGTCAGTGCCCTCGTAACCCTAGAATTAGATGTTCCAATTAATTCACTTGAAGTGTTGAATACTTTACAGATAGGATGCCTTTTATTTCTTCTGCTGTGGCTTAACACTATTCTGATGAAACATATATTGTTGCATATGTATAAACTATAATGACTCCCAAATCCTTGCTGGAGCAACCCCGCGCTCCTAGAGTTCTTTCTTTCTTTCTTTCTTTCTTTCTTTCTTTCTTTCTTTCTTTCTTTCTTTCTTTCTTTCTTTCTTTCTTTCTTTCTTTCTTTCTCTTTCTTTCTTTCTTTCTTTCTTTCTTTCTTTCTTTCTTTCTTTCTTTCTTTCTTTCTTTCTTTCTTTCTTTCTCACATTTTTAGATCACCCATCTCAGAATAATAACAGAGTTGTAAGGGACCTTGGAGGTCTTCCAGCAACCCCCTGCTCAAGCAGCAAAACTCTATAACATTTCAGACAAATGGTTGTCTGATTTCTTCTTAAAAAAATCTCCCTCTGACATTGAAGGAGTGAAGGAGTGATAAAAAGCTCCAAGACCTGCTTCTCTAAACCATTTAGGTTCATGTGTTGAGCAGACTTAATATTGAAAAAGTTGTAAGTGGTTGTCAGTGATCTGCAGACAGCTAAAAGAATATATATTACATATGTATAATGTAAAATAATAAGGTGTGAAAAAGAAATCAATATGGGTACAATCCAGCAGTTTTATCATACAGATGATAATGAGCAGGGGAAAGAGAATAAACATTTATGAGTTTAAGTAAAAGCTTCGAAATGGTCAATCAACTAGCATTAGAATGACCAAAAGAAATGCTTCTCTCTATCCATCTGCTCAGTGGTCTGTAATTCAAATAATGCCAGAGCTGCAATGTGGATGACTAACTGGATGCCCTCCAGTTAGATAGTTCTATATGATTAATAAGTAAAATAAAGTCCTGGTTCTGATACGACTTTCAAATACTGTACTTTTAAAATCTCAGAATGCTATTCAGCTCTGAAAATGTGGCAATGCTGTCACTCTCCCTTAATGTATGGTTTCTGCTCATCTATCCTAGATCTTGAATTAGATTATTATTTTTAGCACTGTTTGTGCAATATTTCTTTGCTGTAGAATGCAAGATGAGGTGCATATTTAGAAATAGCTCCTATCCGAATAAAGTTTGATTAAATGGGAAGAAGAAGAAAAGAGAGAAAAACCTTCACACTTTACTCTGAACAAAATGGGAGACAAGAAAGAGAGCAGGTTGTGTGGGAAACGAAGTTGATGATAACGCAGAAAGGAAAACCTCTTTTAGCACATGAAATTTGAACTTTACTTACAAGTTCGGGATGATATATTTGTCACAGACTGAAGAGGTTTTCTATATGCACTTCATGCTTTAAAAAGGAATGTTCTCTTATGAATAACTACTCAAGGCCATACTCTTAAGCATGAACCAAACTGCCTAATTGTTTTGGAAATCTGCCCTGTGACAAATATCTCTGAGAAGAGAAGAAATAGATAGCATCTGAAAGTGAAATTAAAATTGAATGATTAGAAAACTATAAGTGTTTAGCAGAGGCCTCCTTTTATGAGACATTTTCAGTTCCAAATTTCTCTAATTCATTCCTAAAATTAGTGAAACATAAATTGCAACAGTAAGAGTTTGTCTATGCACCAATACATTTACTTAGCATGATCCTATTTTTATTTTAAATAAAACTTAGTAAGAGATTCAGAAGTAGAAAAAAAAGCCCATTAGGAATTCAAAAGATAGTTTGATGTCATTGGAGGGAGCACACGGTTTATTATTTTCAAATCAAATTAGATTAGAAGAAACAGAAGAAAATGCGAGAGCCTCTGTTTTAATTGAAGATCTTTGAATGTTCAAATAATTGACTTTAATCCCATTGTTTTACTCTGGGATCAGAACATTCATTTTTTAAATCATGTGATTCTCATTTGTCATCAGTTCTCAATAAAACTTGCACAGATAATTATGCAGTGGGTCACTGAACTTGAATTGTGTGTTCTGCTTATTAATTCTTACTGAATCTTCACTGGTTTTGGAAATTATAATGATGAGGACAATGATGTAGCTGGAATGAATCATGAGTCGGTACCCTACATATCATGAAATACTTCCTCTTATTCAGATCTCAGAAATCTATTATCTGGATATGACTACATTAAGGGAGGGTTAATTTATGCTTTGTTAAATTGATTTTCAACAGAGGAATTCCAGGCTCTCATTTCATGATGCAGAAAACTAGTAAATCTGACCGCAAGATGATGGTTGGATTTTCAACAAAGAGTTGTCAAACAATTGCTTTTATAGTAATCTCAGAGATGGTACTCATATGCCAAGCATACTATTGAGTTTATGTTTCTTTGGTTTCAAGTTGCAAACATACACACTGCTATGGAGTTAAGAAGATAACAGTAGACAAGATTGTAAATTGGGGCCTGCGCAAATAGAATTTGCCAGAATAAGTCTGCTTGAAGCTTAAGCAACAATAGAGTGGTTCAAACATCATCAAGAAGTCAAAGTGCAGAGCTGGGTAGTTAACTAGTCCAAAGAGTCAAGGGATCAAGACTAAGTAAACAGAGAAACAAAAGTCATGAACTAGGATTCTGAACAGTTATTTCTAACAAAGATTGAAGGCAGAGCAGCTATATTTATCCATCTACAGGGCAGCTGGTTGCAGTTATTCAGGCCTGGCCCATTGCCTAGTGAGCAGCCTCATTGACTGACATTGTTCTGCTCACTGCTGTATGTGCTGAGCCTTGGGATTTGGAGGTGATGTGTCATCATCTGACTGCTCCAGTTGATCAGGAGATGCCAACAGTAGTTGTTTTCCTGGTTCTCCATATTATTCTAAAGAGTTTTTCCAACACCAATGTTTATTTCTTGCTTCTTCAGAGTTCTATACTCTGATATAATGAAAACCGTCTTCTGAATAATTCTAATCTTTGTAGGTATAGAGCTATCATTTACTCTAAACACCTTTTTCAGGGCTTTCATTGGTACCCTTCCAATGCCTAGTATATAACATTTCTTGACTGCAGTTCCTTTGCTGTTGATTGTTGATCCTAAAGGCAGAAGCTATCTACCACTTTAGTAATTTTGTCAGTTCTACAGCTAGTTGCTCTACCTGTTGTCTTTTGTATTTTTAAGAGAAGTCCATTTCCCCCCCCACTCAGCTTCTTGACTTTCATTCCTAGATCTTGTGGATTGTTTGCATTTTGTTCTCAGCATAGGACAGATTGTTGATCTCTTCTTTCAATTTAAAGTCATGCTTATCTTTTTTCAGATAAACTTTATTTCAATATATAATCGGGCAAAAGTCTGAATAAATAAGGAATGAATTGTCATGCCCCTGCCAGAGCCTGAATTTATGGAGGAAGATGAGCTGGAGCTGGAGCCAACGGAGATCAAGGGGGAGACATCATTGGCTTCAGAGGAATATGGGGAGAAGCAGGCTGAGGCAGGCCAGGGCCTTTCAGGATTGGGACGGCTATAGGCAGGGAGGAATGGAGCAGGATGACCAAGAGAGGCTAAGCAGTGAACACAAGAGACAGAGCTCAGGCAATGAGCAAGGACCACCCCTTCCTGATTCTTGAGCAGGAGTAGGGAGAGAAGACAGGAGCAATGCAGGCTGACCGAGGAGAGTGCTCCTGGGGACTGAGACTTAAGGAGAAGCTGTGGGAAGGGGCATTTGTCGGGAGCAAATGCCAAATTCATGAAGGGTTGTCCAATTCTAATCCTACTTCATAGTTTAGGGGAAAGTCATATATGCTCTTAAATCTGCACGCATACAGTTTTAACTTCTATCATAGTTTTTCTTTCTGATAATCTATTTGTAGAGGTTGGCAAGTTCTTCTCAGCATAATTTCTGTTCCTTTTATACTCTGTTTTACTTTCCATTTTTTAAAAACAACCCTGCAATCTCAGTCACCCCAACTGCATCAGGGTGCAGTTGGGGTGACTGAGTGGAACTGAGCTCTTACTGGCTGGATGCCCTTCCTGATGCCTATGTGGAGATAGCAGCAGATATTTTCTCTTTGCGCCTAGAGAGAGAAATATCTGCTGCTACCTAGGATTGAATTTGCAGCCTCCTGATTGTGAGACGAGAGCTCCACCTCTAGGCCACCACACCCCTTGGCTACCACGCTACTTTTATTTTCCACTGTACAAAAAGTATATATACCTAAATGCTGTATAAGTTTGATTCTACCAAAGCAGAACATCACTTTTGAAGAAATAAATGGGCTCAAACTAAATCATCAACTTTCCCTTTTAATCTCAGTTTAATATTATTGTTAAAATGTAATGCAAGTGAAAAAAAGCAAAACTATCTATCAATATATTTAATCTTTTTTATTTTAAATTGAATATTGTTAATTAGTATTTGGGAATGAGAATACCACAAAATACTATAAGAATGAGTGTTGTCTAAAAGGACTCATTGCTACTCATGGGTTACTTCTGTATTTACTTTTACTATTATTATTTCTATAACTTATTTTTGCTATTATTATTAAACTCCTATATTTACTTTAAATATTATTATTACCAAAATATTAGAAATCGGTCAGTGATGATATTAAAGGCTACCGTAGTTTCCGGTGTATAAGACTACTTTTTAACCCATGAAAATCTTCTCAAAAGTCAGGGGTCGTCGTGCTGAAAATTTAGGGACAGGGCTGGCTGGAAAACCTGGAGCGGATCTCCCATTTAGTCTGTGCAGGGAAAGCGGGACCAATTGGAGAAGAAGCTGTAGTCTGTGATTTTTTACAGGCTGGGGTCTGGGCGTCTTTTCTTCTAAAGTTGAAGAGCAGCTGTAATTTATCCCAACTTGAAAGGCAGGTGGGGAAGGCAGCAGCCAGAGCAGCGGCTTAGCTCTAAGGACACATTTGACTCAGGAACTGGGTGGGCTGGCTGGAAAACCTGGAGCGGATCTCCCATTTGGTCTTTTTTTTAAATCCCATTTATATCCTGCCCTTCTCCGAAGACTCAGGGTGGCTTACAATTTAAAGCACAAATCAATGTGCTTAGCAATAGCCTTCATTCTGTGTATATGCCTGTTTATTAGGGCTTTCACCCCCCCAAGCAGCATTATTACAAAGTCAGCTTATTGCCCCCAACAATCTGGGTCCTCATTTTACCTACCTTGGAAGGATGGAAAGCTGAGTCAACCTTAAGCCTGGTGGGATGCGAACCTGCACTAATTGCAGGCAGCTGGTTTTACGTAAGGCTCTGTGCAGGGAAAGCTTTAGAGTGAATTTGAAAAAGTGAATTAAGAAAATAGGGAATGGTTGCTGGAATCAGGGGCTGCCACAAAGAAGAGGGAGTCAAGCTATTCTCCAAAGCACCTGAAAGCAGGAGAAGGAGCAATGGATGGAAACTAATCAAGGAGAGAAGCAACCTAGAACTAAGGAGAAACTTCCTGACAGTTAGAACAATTAACCAGTGGAACAACCTGCCTCCAGAAGTGGTGAATGCTCCAACACTGGAAGTTTTTAAGAAGAGACTGGACAGCCATTTGTCTGAAATGGTATAGGGTTTCCTGCCTTAGCAGGGGGTTGGACTAGATGACCTCCAAGATCCCTTCCAACTTCTTCTTCTTCTTCTTCTTCTTCTTCTTCTTCTTCTTCTTCTTCTTCTTCTTCTTCTTCTTCTTCTTCTTCTTCTTCTTCTTCTTCTTCTTTTTCTTTTTCTTCTTCTTCTTCTTCTTCTTCTTCTATTATTATTATTATTATTATTATTATTATTATTATTATTAATAATTGTTTAATCCACTTGCACTGTTTTATGTTTACATGTTTGATGACAAACAGCCTTATGTTTATAAGTGACAGTTTTCCTACTAAGCACCTGCATGTCATAAGCATTTGAATTAAAATTACCATATTAAAATAAAATCTGATGTTTTTTAATTTTTATTTGGTGTGCGTTGGAAGAGGGGTAGTCTTATACGGCGAGTATAGCCCAAACCCTATAATTTAACAGGAAATGTAGGGGGTCGTCTTATACGCCCAGTCGTCTTATACGCCGGAAAATACGGTATACTGAATGATTTCTCTGGGATAAAGATCTTAACATGCCACTGGAAATTTTGAGGAGAAGATGCATGATCTATTGCATTATTCTTCTTTTTAAAGCCATAATATGAATTATTCCAGACTTCATAGCATAAACTAATATTATCCTAGTTCCTTGTCTTGTTATTTGCTAACTTTTTGAAAGCTTTAAACTTTAATATCTTACTAGCTGGCTATCTTAGGGACAGACTATACAGGATTCTGACAGATAGTTGTTGTAATTTATTTATACAAATAACTGAACATTTGATTTTGAAGAAGTCAAGGCATATTCTAAATGACCATATTGTAATTAAATGACAAAATCCATGTTCACTTCCATTGCGTCAAATTGTACAGCATGTGACTTTACTTTTCACATAAATGTTTTTTATTTCATTTTCTACTTTCATGTCTTTTTAAAAATTGCAGTAGCAGAAGTGTGTGTGTGTGTGTGTGTGTGTCTGGTGGAAAACTTGACAAATGTTACCATATAAAACCTATTAGCCCACGGATGAACTATTTCCCTTTTAGTTGAAACATTAATCAATGCCATTTTTCCCCCTGCATTTAGAAAGTTTAGAACTCATTAGGAAAAATGCATACAAGTTTGTTTTGCTCTCTGCCACATACATGACACACAGGGTGCAAATAAAGTACCCAGGCAAGTTTTGAATAATATTTTTATATGAGAGTTCCGAAAGGTGAAAAAATTCTTGATTAATTCAACCCCATTTTTGATGAGTGCAAACATGAAGGCGGTTGTAATGACTTTAATAGAGCTAAGAAATGGACTGCAGACAGAAGAATTGTTCAACTGTTGAAATGTCCAAAATGCAAGCAAATTCTCAAACATGCTGGCTGGGAAATGCTAGGAGTTGAAATCCTCTCATCTTAAAGTTGCTAAAGTTGAGAAACACAGCCATCCTTCTAAATCTATTGTGAAGTTACTACTGCCAATGAAGCTAGCGATTGGCCTATAAGATTAGAATGACTGAAGGTGAACATTAGATGTCTGATAGTCACTATGGACTCATCTAAGAATTTCCCATGTTCTTTGGTCACAAAGTATTAGAGGCAAAAAGCCTAACAGCTGTTTCCAGCACCTATTCTCACTGTCCCAGATCCTTCTGTATAATTAAAAAGAACTAGCACAGTGTAACTATGAACAAGAGACATGAATGAGACTGCAGCACCTGGTTCAGAACACATCTGTGCCCTCAGTTCTACATTACTTTTCAGCTTTTTCTATCTACTTATCTTTAATTAAAGGATATGGCATGTTTGTGGTAAGGATTAGTAAGGTAAATATGAAGTGCCTTGAATAATCAAAGTGCAAAGAATTAAGAAGAGAAGACTGATGTGGTTGGTGCGAACAAGACGGGAAGTTCCAACATCCTGGTGGAAAATGCAATGTCAGTTCTGTTGAGAGAGAAAATTAAGATTGCCTGTCCCAATACTTGGTTCATAACCTAGTCACCGAGCAGAATCTGTTTAGATTCTGAACATATGGAGTTGAATTCCAAGATTTCCCTGTTCTGGGACAGGAGTTGAACAAGCAAAATAAAGCATCCTTGCTTGGTAAGTTTGCACAGCATAAAGAATATATTGATATATTCCCACTCAGTATAGGGAAGCATGTAACCTGTTCTATCGGTTGTGACAGAGGTCATGGATAAAAATTAACAAGTAATAATCAAGCACATTTTGGTTAGAATCCCGACAGCTAACGATAGCATTATGTATCATAACAATCCTCAAGCATGATGCTAAGGCCGTGGCAATACATTCAGATTATGGCTATAGACCCACTGAATACTATGCTTTTATATCCCGCACCCGAGAGGACAATGGGTTCCTTGATTCTATTTTTGTTTCTTGTTTAACATAAACAAAAGCAAACTGAAAATGTTGCTGGTTGTTAAGTGATGTTTGAATTGGTCCTAATAAGCAAATTTTCTGTAGATTTTGTTTAAAAAATGTTTTCTAATTTTAGAATGTTTTATACTCCAAAGGTTCCACACCCATTTGCATTATTCAAGTGACCCTGAGGGCACAGATAAACCTCCAAGTAGCTCAACGATTCTCAGAAAGAGTGCTAATGACCAGATGACCACAAGGATTATAAATCCTTCCATTCCCCACCATTCAGTCAAAACTGAAGAAGCTTCTTGAATGAGAAGCAAAACATCTTCAAGGAAAAAGTCCACTTGCCTCTTGAAAAAGCACCTTTGGAACAACCATGACCTGGATAACAGAGAATCTCCATAGGCATTTATAGTCCAATAATTTTCATTTTGATTTTTTTCCCATTGTTGTTCTTCTGCTTCCCAGAGTTGCAGAAAGCTCTAGGTTGTTTTTAAAAATGGAGAGTTGATTGGAAATGATATGTTTTGAACTAATTTTAACTCCAGCTTCATTATGCAGCATGCTAAAAATATCGGGGGGGAGGGAGGGTAGTGAGAAGATTGTGTTAAATAGAACTTGGTTTCTATACACTATTTGTATGATGAATACAGCTGGTTAATCAAACTGGGAAATCTGATACTTTCCAGACTTTTTGGACTTTAGCTACTATTTAAGCCATCCCACTTTGTCCACTGCAGGATTGTGAACAAGGTAGACACAGATAGAATAAAACCTTGACTTAAAATAATTTGTTTGAATATCATCTTCTGACTATGAAAGATGAATTTGCTGTAGTCCCAGTTTAATGTGGTCAATATAAATCCTAACCCAGTTTCCAGCTTGCCCAGATAAAGTAGGTCTAATAACAGTGTTTGCATGGTTAACAAAGTTTCGGAGCTAAGCTGTGGCAGGATTATGATACCACATTTGCTGCATACCTGAATTTCTGTGTATGTCTGATTATTTCCATACTATAATAATATGCCAATGTGAGAAAGGGGAAGAAGTAAAAGCATGAATGTTTCACTTTCTTCTAAGCTGTCCAGGAAAACCAGATTCTGAAAGATAACTCCACTTAGTCAAAGGCTTAAAGACAGCCCACATAATTTCACCTATCCCTATTGTTGAAGGATACAAGTAGTCCTTGATTTACAAGTAGAATTGGGACCAGAATTTCCATCACTAAGCCATGAGGTTATTAGGTGAGTCATGCCCAATTTTTATGACCTTTTTGGTTGTGGTCCTTAAAGGTATCACCACATTCATTAAGTGAATGTGGCTTCGTACCTGGACTTTCTTGTTGAAAGTTCTCTGAGAAGGCCATAAATGGCAATTATGTCACCTCAGGATGCTACAAACATTATAAATACACGCCGGTCACCAAGCACCTGAATTTTGATCATGTGACAGCTGTAAGTGCAAGAACTGGTCATAAATCATTTTTATTCAGTACTGTCATAACTTTGAACAGTTATTAAATGAATGGGTTGTAAGTCTAGGACTTTGTGTATTTTGACCCAAATTTATAAGATTTTGCTCTGAACTCATCCGAAAGAGCTTTAGCCACTTTATTGATAAAAAAGGCCAGCAGGTGTAGCAAGGCAAAACTATATGTTCCACCCCACTTTATACCATAAAGTTATTTACTTCCCTCATTCTATTCTTCCTACAGAGTCTTAATGTGTTCTCAACCAAGGATTGTAAAATAGCAAATAAAGATGGCAAAATAGCAAATAAAGTAAATAGGTTTTCTGGCTAATAGGTTTCATAGAATTAGTTAACCAGGTTAGCTCAACAAAATTTATGACAACAATTATGTTATGGTATCTTTAATTCACCTATATGTACAGAGATATTTTGCTGCAATTTCCTCCCCCCCCACCACACTGGTCCCTAATAAAATCTGCTCTCTTCTCTATTAGTGCAAAGCAGCACAATTTTAGGCTCGCCGGTTTACAAAATGTAGCCATCTGGGCCATACCCAATTCCCATTCTTCTCCTTTTCTTCTTAATTGTTTAATCTCTTTGAAGTAGCAAAGGAGTCTTTCAGTGTCCCCACTCCCACACAGTTTCATTAAAGGAAGCCTAAAGCAAGGCGGGTGAGTTGCTGGCTTGAATACTTTAATTAAGCCATGCTTCGGAGAGATTGCTAGGTCCATTGTAAAAAAAGGCAAGCATGTTATTTAAAACTTAATTTGAAAGATCTGCCAAACTGTACAATAACAAGTGCTAGCTAAATAAAATATAATCCCTTCTTTGTTTTTCTTGTAGCTCCTGATCCATGTTTTTTTTTTTAAAGATAGAACAAAACTTGATTTGACATGAAATACAGCAGATATCATCCTGGGTGCTTTAATGTGCAATCATTTAAAAACTTAATGAGGACTTCCGGTTTGCCATCGTGGCCGCCGCGGATGCTGGAAGGCAAGCTCTGTCTTCTGTGTTTGGTTTTGCTCC
This sequence comes from Vipera ursinii, assembly GCF_947247035.1. NCBI lineage: Eukaryota > Metazoa > Chordata > Lepidosauria > Squamata > Viperidae > Vipera > Vipera ursinii. The sequence goes on from NC_139518.1 coordinate 65,762,977, forward strand.
GCTGGGGGACCCTGGAAAGGGTCAAAAGTCACCCTGTAGGGGAGACAAGCAAAGAGGGGACCCTCGCTTGATCGCAGGAGGGCGGCAGCCCTTCTGCTTGATCCAGGGCAGCCCTCCAAATTGGCAGAGGAAAGACCAGCCACAGTAATATGGCCTGTCACTAGGCTGCAGACAGCCAAAGTCAAACTTACCACCAAACACTTCAAAAGCAACACGGATGAAACTTGGTGAGATCTGATCTTCTCTTTACCCTAAGTATTTTCTTTTCCTGTAAAAGCTGCCTGAAGTATCTTTCCCCCTGTGAGGAGAGAGGGGAGGGAATTTCTATTCCACCCTTTAAGAACAGCAATGACTGACTACCCAGGGGAATTAAAGCATTAAAAGAACAACTTTAATCTAATTGGATTTATATGTTCCTGAAACTTTGGGACCAAACATTTTGCTATTTTTATTGGAGACTTTTGCTTTTATCTACAAAAAAGAAATAAAATTGGAAAAAGGATTATAAAAATTTTGGACTTAAAAAAACCTTAAACAGAATCGGTGACATCTTGTGGTGAGGTTTGGTATTACAACTTGTTATTTCCTAACAGAGACTTGGCTCAAAGCCCAGACCTTAGATAAGACTCTTTTGACCTTGGCACCACCTGTGAGAAACTCAGCTGTAAGAGAACAGCTGGGTGACATAACTGACCTACTTGAACTGTGAATGTAAACCTTTACTGACTTTCAGAGTTATATGTGGGGAATTGCCTTCCTATCTCTTTATTTGAGGAATATTTGTTACTATATGACAGGGATGTCAAACTCAATTTCATTGAGGGCCGCATCAGCATTGCAGTTGCCCTCAGGGGGCCGGGTGGGTGTGGCCTGGGTGGGTGTGGCCTACTGGGTGGGTGTGGCTAAAGTGCATATGGCCTACTGGGTGGGCATGGCCAGCTCTATATCGTTCGCATCAAGGGTGCCTATGGGGGCCTGGGCAGGAGTGGGACAGATCTGGGGGTCTTTGGCAGAAGGAGGGTCTCTGGGCCAGGGCCAAGGCAGTGGGGGCCGTTCCCTCACTGTTTCCAGGATGGCTTCGTGGGCCGCATGAAACCACTTCACAGGCCGGATCTGGCCCCCGGGCCTTGTGTTTGACATGTCTGCTATATGAGATGATGAAATACCTTGGACTATAAAATCTTGCTTGACAAATGACTTCTACTATAAAGACTATTTATAAATACATGAAAGAAATGGATGAAGACCAGGAAAAGATCCTTTCCATGTTGAAAGCAATACATGAAACCATTCTTTCAGCTTGTGATAAAATAAGACCTAACATAAAAGAACAAGATGCTAGATTAGATACACAAATCCAAATTTTGACTACAACCAAAGAACTAACAATGCAGAAGATAACAGAAGAAGTGGAACAATCAAATATTAAGACAGAGGACTCCATTGACCAACAAATACAGTTAATGGAAAATTCAGAAAAGGGAATGACAACATCGAAAATGGAAAAGACTTTCTATATAAATCAGAAGAACTTTGAGAAAGAAGAACAACAGATTGAATGGAACATAAACGTATCAGGGCAATCATGGGGAATTGGAATAATAGGGAGACAACTTAATGTATACAAATGGGCTAGTCCTTCCAAAAAATGGCAATTAAATGGTCTCCCTTATTTCAAATAACATATATAATAATAAAAGGACATCTATTTAATGATCTAAAAGCACTCATATGGAAGCCTGGTTGGCAAAGGAAGAAACCAGAATAAGGCTGAAGAAAATTGGGGTTTTGATTTTTAGACGGGATTTCATATTATTAATTAAAGAGTTAAAGTTGTTATAAGGGAAACTCTGGTCATTAGATTTAAAATATTTGGAAATTAGTTGAAAATAAAGATTTTATCTGTTTAATATTTAAAAATTAGACCTAAAAGAAAAAAAATATTTATTATGAATATGTTTGATTTATTGATTAACCCAGGTAATATAGACAATGGTTTTGATTTATTAAAGGGGATATTGTATTATTAAGTAGAAGATTTATTATGGTGGGAAATAGATAACTTTTAGGAAATAGAACAAGATTATATTCAAATAGATAAACTGTGTATTTTGGATATTAGGTTCTATTACGAATTGAGATAAGGGAAATCTTGGTTACCTAAAGCCTGAAAATTATAAATATCAAAGGTTAAATTGGAATATTGATGGGAAACTAAAAATTGGAAAAAAAATAATAACAGGATATGGATTGTTTATGAAGATTGGATGTAAAAATAATTAAGATACGTATAAGCTAAAAATTTATTGATAAACGTAATACTGATGTTTTTACTGAGTTGATATAATAAGAACTGTATTAGCTTAAATACGAGACAGTAAATGTTAAGGGAAAAAGAGAGGAAATATTTGATGTTGTAACTTGAGATTTGAACTAAAGATTTTGTTATCGAACTATTGATTAACCCAGCCACCATGTTGCTTTTTAAATACTTAAATGTAAAATTGGAAAATTGATAAAATATTATATTAAAAAAACTTAATGCGGAAAATCATGTAAAAATAAATTGTACATTTCTGCCTCCACAGGCGACTGGCTTAGTTTTACTTTACATAAAGTATAACTCTTCTTTTTTCCTTCTCTTCTAATGTCTTTTGGAACGGGAACGTAATAAATGCTTTTTTTGAATTCTGGTAAACACAACATAGAACCTAAGTGAGTCGTTTGGAATGGCAGAAAAATGCCATTCCGGATTCAAGTCATAGTGGTAAAACCATGCCACATATGCTTCCCTGACATGGCTGTTTGCCGGTGACAAAAAAATATTCAACAAATGCTTTTCGCCCTTTGGGAGACAATGTATTGTTGTTGTTAGCTGCGAAGTCGTGTCCGACCCATCGCGACCCTATGGACAACATTCCTCCAGGCCTTCCTGTCCTCTACCATCTTCTGAAGTCCATTTAAGCTCACGCCTACTGCTTCAGTGACTCCATCCAGCCACCTCATTCTCTGTCGTCCCCTTCTTCTCTTGCCCTCAATCTTTCCCAGCATTAGGCTCTTCTCCAGTGAGTCCTTCCTTCTCATTAGGTGGCCAAAGTATTTGAGTTTTAGCTTCAGGATCTGGCCTTCTAAAGAGCAGTCAGGGTTGATCTCCTCTAGGACTGACCGGTTTGATTGCCTTGCAGTCCAAGGGACTGGCAGGAGTCTTCTCCAGCACCATAGTTCAAAGGCCTCAATTCTTTGGCGCTCAGCCTTTCTAATTGTCCAACTTTCACAGCCACACATTGCAACTGGGAAGACCATAGCCTTGACTATGCGCACTTTTGTTGTCAGGGTGACGTCTCTGCTTTTTAGTGTGCTGTCTAGATTTGCCATGGCTTTCCTCCCCAGGAGCAAGTGGAAAAGACAATGTATAAGCTTGCACATTTACCCTGTTTTTATTTTACAACCATGCTGCATTCTTTGCAGCACAGTTATTGCAACCTGTTGCTTCTGAGTATCTCACAATGTTTCCTCTATGCTCATGTTCTGAAAAAAGAATGAGCATAACCTTTTTCCTTTTGAAATCAGCTAGTAAAGATGCCTTCGGATATGATGGGTAGCATAGGGAAAAACCAAACAGAATTCTGCTCATATCAAGAATATGCTTGTAGGTATTTAGGTTGTAATTATATCTACAAATCTATGTTGTTAGAGGCAACAAAGCAGAAGAATTCTTCACCACAGCTAGAAAGTAATGGGGAATAAATATTTTAGAAGTGTTGCTCTTAGCCTGATACCTGCTTGTGAAGCATTTTATAATAAAGAACAGTTTTGTTAACCAGCAAATTTAATGAAGTAGCGATGCTTCAAGACTTGCAGACTGCGATGCAAATAACAATGAGTTTTCTTCATTTCGACTGAATTTTCCAGTAAGGGAAGGGGGGGGGGGGGAAGGAAAGGAGAGAGAAAAAGAGAAAAAAGTTGATGAAATGATATTCTTCTGTAATTTTTTTTAAAGTAATGCTCAATATCTCTCACCAAAAGAATGAAAGATTATAAATCTAAATTCTAATGGTGGGAAATATCAGTATATATATGCAGTACGGTAGACAGTATAGTCACTTTTCAGCCTGTGTAATCACATATTGTTTTGACTGTTTTGATAAAATATATACATACACTCCCTACAACATTAAGCATGCTGAAATATTAAATACACATCACAAGGAATACAGATGTGGGCAACCCACAAGTTCACCAAGCAGCATACTGTTCTATTACTGTTTTTGTAGAGCTGTGTAAGCTATGCAACAATTTTGCAAGTTCTTTTACAGAAAGAAGCTACAAATTCAGTTTTAGTGTCACTTCCAGAAGGTAGTTAAGAATAGAAGCAGTTATTTAGGGGTACATTTCACTCTAATTGTTCACCAGATAAACTTTAATTTGAAATGGATGCTTTCCTTCTCCACTCAGCCCAATCTGGATCATTAAAGTTTTTCATAATTATTGAGGACATGGAAGATTTAATTGAGCACTTGCTCATTTCTCATTCAAGTAGTATATAGCTTTTTGAATTGCTTGATTTGAGTCCCAGTAGGAAGTGAAAGCCAATGAATTCAGGAATTTTTCCCCAAAAGCTAAAATTGTGGCATAAGCTGCTAAAAGGCATTTGAAGTAGTGAAGCAAGATCAATGTCCTGTATCATGTAGAGTTGCTTCAAATTTTGGGACCATGTGGTTATTTCAGACTGCCTAATAGATTAAAATGTAGAAGCAGAACTGAATGAAAAACAAATAAGACTCAGATTCAGAAAAGTACTGGATGAGCAGCTTGGATGCTATGAATGTGAAGTCTGAGACCTGAGCAGATGTTGTTCCAGCAGCTTTCTCCCTAGAACTGTTTTTAAGCTTGAGTTTTCAGAATCCTTCCTAAGAACTTCTGGAGCTTTGTAACTCATCTTATTTACATATATACTTACTGCCAAAATGTTTGCTTCTAGTAGTGTTCTCCACTGTAGGGGATAAATAGTCTCCAACTAATTCTCTTTAAAAATGGTTTATTTCAGAAACTTTGCCAGACACTCAATGGCATTCGTTCCAATAGATGTCATAAACATGCCTAAGTTACAATAATAATGATTGCCCTGCAGTGAGGCATTAGCCTTGACATGGTTTTTGGGCTGGTGTACTCTGAGAAAGATGAGGGCTATGCCAGAGGTTCAATTATACTGGTCAGGTCTTATCAGAGGAAACAGATGATAAACAATATGGTAAGAAGTAACTTGCAGATACCTCTACATGATTGGTTGTTGAGCCCATCAATAAACCAAGCAAAAAAGTTGAAGAACAAAAAGACCAAAGAATACCTAATCAATAAATATTGTGTAAAAATAAGAAATATTAAGAAAGCATTGGAAACAATAAAGCAGTGGGTAACCATTTTAGCCAAGAAGATCAGCAGATATGAAGCTTGAGTTGCATGCAAGAAACAAAAGATCCATTCCTAACTGATAAGATAATTTTGGAAAACTGCAAGAGAAAGAAGACATAATCAAGGAAAGCTCTTAAAAACAACAAAGATGAAAGCTGAATATAAAAAAATAAACAACTGAAAAATGAATTGTTAATTGGAAAAATAAGCCAAGGCCTAGTCAGGAGTGTTAAAGAAAGAAACTGAAGGCTTTATTTTAGTAGCTCAGGAAGAAGCTTTGTCAACTAATTGCGCAAAGATGAAAATTCAATAACAAACAACAGCAAATATCACAATTGACCATTTGATATAGAAGATGACCAGTGGAATTCTGTTGACTCTTATCTAGTGCCAATTTGCCATGACCATTAGTAAGTCAGATTCTTCTGTATAGATAGCATGAAATAAACCTTTAGTTCATTGAACTTAACTCAGCATAAAGTTGAAAAGATTTTGCAAAAAGAATGGATTAAAATCTTATTAGTCTTTAAGACTGAAACAGACAGGGATCTTGTTCATAACATGCCTGGTATAACAGTTATTGAAAATAAGAAAATCTGCTTCATTGTTGCTGTTATTCTGAGTTATTCTATGATTGAGGAAAAACAATTGGAAAAAATTACAAAACACAGATTGAATTTGAACGTTCATAGAAAAACTATCTATTGTTGTACCAATCATGATTGGAAACCTCAGTGAGATACCTACAGTACTTCCTCGACATCTGGAAATATTGGATTTATCAGACCTTAATTTTACAAAAAAAAAAAACCACACCCGACTCTGCTTGGAACTGTCTATATTCTTAGACGTTATCTTAATAATTCTTATGGCTTCATTAAGACTTGAATTGTTAACTTTCCATTTTCTTGGACTGTGAATCTGGCTGCAGATTCACACAGTAATAATAATGGTATAACCAGTGATTTCTTTGTAAAAGAAAAAGGTGCCGGAACTCATACATGTCATACAACCCGCCTTGCCTACTCTACAAGGTTCCATCCAAAAAAGGTGCCGGAACTCCGTTCTGAGCGTTCTATGAGAAAAAAAGCCCTGGGTATAACAAATTATTTGCAATAATTAGGGTGTGTCCTGTTTCATTAAATCATTGGTGGGATAAAACAGATGCTGAAGCAAGTTAACAGTCATACGATGTGCCATCTTTCATGTTTATATATCCATGATGAGAATGCAGAAGCCATAGATCATTTTTAAATAACTGAACACCATGCAAATAGCTTTTAGGCATAAGAAAACAAACCCCCTTAATTGTATTCCCAGGCAACCATAAGTGCAATAAACTCACACTTTCTATGCTAGATGAAATATACTTTTGGAGATAGTGATAATATTGCTTAACAGCTGTGAATATGTATTCATAAAATTAAGGTCACAATTTTACAGGTGTTGGGCACTCTCCAGGTAGGAGACTTAACTTTTTTTCTTCAGTAAAATAATGTTTGTAAACTGATGACTATCATCAAGAAACTTAGATGTATGGGATTTTTCATTTCGTATGGGATCCAATGAGAATGTCTGGGGAAAAAAACCATGACTTTTCTGAACCACTAAATATTTAATCACCGTTCAGAATTTTGGGAAAGAGTTGATTTTTTTGTCTCAAGCACTTGCTTCGATGAAGGGAGAAGTTATTATTTTTTTTCTATGCAAGTAGCCCTTGACTTAAAACAGTTAATTTAATGTCTGTTCAAAGTTACAATGGCACTGAAAAAAGTACGTGACCATTTTTCACACTTATGACTGTAGCAGCATCCCCATGGTCATATGATCAAAATTCAGATGCTTGGCAACTGGTTCATATTTATGACAGTTGCAGTGTCCCGGGGTCATGTGATCACCTTTTGTGACCTTCTGACAAGCAAGGTCAATGGGGAAGCCAGATTCACTTAACAAATGTGTCACTAATATAACAACTGCAGTGATTCACTTAACTTTTTTTTCCTTTATTTGCTTCGGACAGCTCTGCACAGGAGAGGCAAGGATCAAATGCTCAACATTCCCCAGTCGGTTGAATCATGGCCTGTTTTCGCCTTTCCAGCAAAGTTGGTTAGTTTGTGCTGTCCTGCTAGCCAGGTCCCCATCAATAACATGGAATATTTGGATTTAGAGCATTACAGGCTGGATGAATGCCCAGCCCGCTCTGGGATGCCCTGGGCAAAATCACCTCTGCAATGCAGCTTACTTCAGTGGCTCCATGTATGTAGAAAGCATATTTGTGCATGCACACACAAACATAAACCCTCTTGCCTTTTAAGTTTCTCTTCCTCAGATGAAGGGGAGGAAACCGGCATGCAAATCATGGAAAAATGTCCTTTAGATAGGAAGGATGTATTTGTCCATGCGGGCCGCGATGGGTCAGACATGACTTCGCAGCTAACAACAACAATCTCTTTGATATCAGTATGGTAGGTGAACATAACTTTGTGAACATACTACAATCTGGACTTGGCTGAGTGCCTATCTAAACTCTTAATAATAAAAAAGTGAGATTTGGTGCTGGCTTTTTTGGATTTGATATTGAATCATATTCTAGTGCTGTACTGAGCAGTAGCTTTTAGCCATTTGATGTTATACAAAGTGAATTTAGAATACTTTCTAAGAGAAAGAAAGAACCAAAGATGTTATGATAAGGCTATTGGTTTGACAGAGATAACAAAAGTGCATTCAAATATATCTTGTCTCATTAATAGCCTTATCATAATAATTTTTTAAAAAAATATGGCCACATTAAAAAGCCTGAAAGTGAAACTGTTATTGGTCAAATTTAATTAATGTGTATATTTTGGTACTGCTATATACACAGTGGTCCTAGGATTTCCAGCAGCATAGAATCCACAAGAAGAGGACAGGAAGCTGGTAACATTCTCCTATATTGATGTGCCATGATGAACATTAGCCAATCGCAGCTGATGTATGTGTGTGTGTGTGTGTGTTTGTGTGTGTGTATGTAGCAGGCTAGACAGTTTTGCCAAGGGAAGTTTTCTCCCAGATACAAATAGCAACTTGAATGGCTTTCATCTTAAATTTCTATTCTGTATTTCATTTTTGTCAGGAAATAGCAAAAGCAATAGCATCTAGACTTGTATACCGCTTCATAGTGCTTTACAGGCCTCTTTAAGTGATTTACAGAATCAGCATATTGCCCCCAACAACCTGGGTCTTCATTTTAACAACCTTAGAAGGATGGAAGGCTGAGTCAACCTCGAGCTGGTCAGGATTGAACCCCTAGCAATGAGCAGTGAGTTAGCTTGTAATACTGCATCCTGACCAGTATGGCTCCAAATAGATTTAGTTTGCATTTAAGGTACATGCTTAAAAAATAGCATGTGAAATAGTGTAATTAAGAAAATGTCAGAGTGGCTCAAAGATCAAGCAGTACTGTTACAGGATTATGAATGAAGATATTCACAATGAAACCATCTGAGATAGATTGAATGAGAAACTGTCGTCTTATTGTTTTGAACCCATCAGATAAGAGATTAAGGGTTTCTATAAATTTGTTGAAAGAACAATTTAATATGTTAATGGCTGATCAGGTTGCAACTAATATGCGTTATGCGAAGCATAATACGTTTTGTAATGCAAACAAGCCCGGTAAAGAAATTATTTTTAAACAGTGATTTGGTAAATCCTAGAACTCTCCCCCCTTGGCCACCAGTGTCAGAAAAGGAGATACAGTCCATCATTAAAAGCTTAAAGAGCAATAAAGCCCCAGGCGAGGATTTTTTACCAGCAGAATTATTTAAGAAATTTCCCAACTGGTGGGGCCCTGTATTAGCAGGTCTTTTTACACACATAAATAACACCTGCCATATACCAGACGGGTGGAAGATGGCAATAGTTGTCCCTATATATAAAAAAGGGAATAAAAAGGATCCTAGTAATTATAGGCCCATCAGCCTGATTGACATTGTAGCAAAAATATATGCTAGGTACCTTTTGAACAGAATTGAAATCTGGGTAGAGGAAAACAACATCCTCACAGAAGAACAAGCAGGTTTTAGACAGAACAGATCTACTATTGATAACTGCTTTGTTTTGAACCATCTGATTGCCAAATATGCCTATAAGAGGAGACCCCTGTTTGCTGCTTTTATAGACCTTACAGCAGCATTTGATATGGTAAATAGAGACGTACTATGGAGTAAATTGACAGCTCTTAAAATAGAACCCAGACTTCTGGCTTTGATTAAAGCCCTTTACACAAGTACCTGTTTGAGGGTGCGGTATGGGGTTAATGGGGCCCTGACTAATAGGATTCACACAAATAAAGGGATAAGGCAAGGGTGTATCCTGGCCCCATTATTATTTAATTTATACATCAATGATTTGCCAGGGTTAATGAAGGATACTATGGTACACATGCCGATGATCCTAAATACTTACTGTAACAGCTTGCTTTATGCTGATGATATGATTTTATTATCATACTCACAAGTAGGATTACGTAGGCTATTAAGAAGATTCAGCTCTTATTGCCAGGATAATTCCCTAATTATTAGCAAATCCAAATCGAAAATAATGGTGTTTGGAAGAAACCATCAGAGACATAAGTGGCAATTAGACGGTGAACCAATTGAACAGGTTAATACCTTTGTATATTTGGGAGTAACTTTTTCCAAGACTGGATCTTGGGCCTGCCATCATCAACGAAGTACATTTAGAGCAAAAGCCCATTTGAATTTATTGCTCAAACTAAAGAATCATAGTTACCCAGGGTCCCTAGCTCCACTACTCAAAGTTTATAAGGCTAAGGTTACGACAATGCTCTTGTATGGAGCAGAAATTTGGGGTCTTTATTCAACCACAGCTTAGAACGAACACAGTCCCAGCATCTGAGATGCATTTTGGGTGTAGATCCAAGAACATCTGCTGCAGCAGTTAGAGCTGAATTGGGAATTCATACAATTCAGGCATTATCTAAAATTAGAGCTTATAACTACTGGTGCAAAGTTAATGAAATGGAGACTGATAGACTCCCCAAATTATGCCTACTAGAGCAAATAAAACTGCAATCACAAATCTCCTGGATCACCAAACTAACAAATTTTGTAAGAAGCTGTGGCCTTCCTGTTTCTTGCGTAACAGGAGAACAATCTAAAAAAAGAGTTGCCCAAAGAATTAAGGATATAGAAGCACAAACTGATATAGCTATCCTTAGTAAGGTGGGTAACTTGAAATGGCTGAGTAAATACAAATGTTCTTTTCAAGTGGACAGTTATTTGAAGTTACAACTCCCAAAACATCTTAGGGAGATATTTATGAGAGCAAGATTTGAACAGCTTGATACAATGGTCAGATATGGGAGATTTCATGCTATACTGTACAATGAGTGTCTCTGCATTTGTGGAGCGGCAGAGGTAGAGTACCTGGCTCACATCCTATTTGACTGTTGTTTGTATAAGAGGGTGAGAGACGGGTATCTTGGGCTATATACCAAACGAATGACCCATTGGGATCCCCATATCAAAATAACTTACCTTATGTCCGGCCAGAACTTGAAAATAACATCCAACATAGCACAGTATTTGAACAAAATGATCCAGTTAAGATCTGCATATGTGGGACTGATCGGGGTAGATTGTAAGGGCGACTCTGAAATATAATGTTTCCATATTTTATCTATATCTTAAATTTGCATTTTATTAAAATTTTAACTTAAATTGTATTTTAATTCCATTTTAAATTGTATTTTATCAAATTCCATTTCGGATTGCTTTTATCTAGTTTTGGTGATGGTTTGTTGCTGGAACTTTGTACTTTGATATGGCCCAAGGGCTAATCAATAAAAGTTGTTGTTGCAAACAAGCCTGGTAGGTGGTTGGCTTATCAATTAAGGAAGAAACAGAAATTATGTATTATAGAGAAAATAGATTATAAAGGTAAAGAGGTATGTCAACAAAAGTTGATTAAAAAGAGTTTTTTAGATTTTATACAAAGTTATATGCTAGTGAAAATATACAAGCTTTAGATATAGATAAATACAGGAAGCAAATTTTCCTAGACTTTCAAATGAGCAACGGAAGGAGATGAATTGTTTAATTACCTCTGAGGAAATTATTTTAGCAATTAAGCAGTTAAAAGTGGGTAAGGCTCCTGGTACGAAAGGATTATCAGCAATTTATTATAAAATATTATTTGCAGAGGTGATAGAACCATTAAAGGAATTGTTTAATAATATCCAGATTGGAAGAGAAGTGCCTCCATCTTGGAGAAGGGATTTTATATCGCTTCTTTATATTCCAAAGGAGGACCAAGACCTTACGCAGCCTAAGAATTATAGACCTATATCGCTTTTGAATACAGATTATAAGATTTTTTCCAAAATATTGGCAAATAGATTAATGCAAGTTTTGAAGCAAATGATTCATAGTGATCAGTCTGGATTTATAACAGGAAGATATATGAAATATAATGTAAGACAAATTGTTAATTTAATTGAGTATTTGGATAAGAACAACCAAGTCCCCGCGGCATTGATATTTTTGGATGCTTAAAAAGCTTTTAATCAGTTGAATTGGCAATTTTTATTGAAAGTTGTTGATAAAATGAATTTTATTTATTTATTTTTTTATTAATGGGATTTATATCCCGCCCTATCTCCCGAAGGACTCAGGGCAGCTAACAACAAAACATATAATAAGTACAGAAATTAAGATAAAAATAAAATTAAAATCATCTGTGCAATAAATTAAAATTAAAAATTAAAAATAAATTAAAAATTGTAAATATAATTAAAATGCCTGTCAGTCCAGGTCAGCCAGGTGGAAAAGGAGTGTTTTGAGGCCACGGCGAAAGGACTGGAGATTTTGGGCCATCCGAAGTTCAGGGGGGAGCTGATTCCATAGGACTGGCGCTCCCACAGAGAAGGTCCTCCCCCTGGGGGTCACCAGCCGACATTGCCTAGCTGACGGTACCCTGAGGAGGCCTTCTCTGTGTGAGCATAATGGGCGATTGGAATTCGTTCCCGGCAGAAGATGGTCCTGCAAGTATCCTGGGCCTAAGCCATGTAGGGCTTTAAAGGTAAGTACCAGCACCTTAAATCTCACCCGGAGGGCAACCGGTAGCCAATGCAGCTCATGCAGGAGGGGTGTAATATACATTTTTACATTCTCTTAGGGCTATATATCAACAACAATCGGCACAAATTATAATTAATGGGGGATTAACAGAGGCATTTAAAATTGAAAAAGGCACAAGACAGGGATGTCCCCTATCGCCATTGTTGTTTGTTTTAACATTGGAAATTTTATTGATTAAAATTCGTGAATCAACTATAATAAAGGGAATAAAAATAAAACAGAATTATTATAGGTTAAGAGCCTTTGCGGATGACTTGGTTGTCACATTATCTCAACCGATTCAATCGGTTATAGACTTGATGGATATTATAACTCAATATGGGAAAGTTTCTGGTTTTAAGGTAAATAATAATAAGACTAAAATATTATCTAAAAATATGACCATGAATGAAAAGGAAATGTTAGTAAAATTGACAGGTTTTTGGATCCTAAAAAATTGTCTTGTATGTATCCTAATTTACAGCCCAAATGTTGGAGATGTAGCAGTTTGGATGCCACTTATTTTCATATCTGGTGGACTTGTAGAAATATAAAAGCTTTTTGGATTAAAAAACATTCAAAAGTATATATCACAGCCTCTAATGTGAAATTATATAAGAATAATTATGAGACATTATGGCTAAAAGTACAAAAGGATTTAAATAATTGGAAAAAACTACAATTATCTTTGCTGGGGAAAATCGCAGCTGTTAAAGTGAATGTTTTACCAAAGTTTCTCTTTTTGTTTCAAATGATACCTATATTGAAAAAAGATGCTAATCTGGATGAATGGTAGAAGGGTATTAATAAATTTATCTGGGTGGGGAAAAAACCAAGAGTTAAACTTAAGATTCTACAAGATGCACGGGAAAGAGGAGGACTTAAGGTGCCTAACTTGAAATTATATTATGATGCAGTACTTTAACATTGGTTAGTGATTGGCTTAATTTAACAAATAAAAGAACACTTTATCTTGAGGGATGGGACTGGTATTATATGGGTGGCATGCATATTTAATTTATGACAAAAAAGTTGACAAGGCTTTTAAATCTCATATTTTAAGAACTGCTTTATTGCGTGTCTGGAAAAAGTATTATTATAAGTTAAATTATAAAATACCAATTTGGGGGATTCCTGGACACGCGATAGAGGATGTATCTATGGGTGTGAGTTTGGATATGATTTCTTATAAGGAATTACTTAGATTGATAGGGAATGATTGGCAATAAAGTCGTTAGTTGAGTTAAAACAAGAAAATATTGTACAGTCCTGGTTCCAGTATACTCAATTGCAAGCTAGGTGGAAGTTAGATCAGAAGGTTGGCATTACACTACTGGATGAAAATTTGGTAAAACAGATCAAAGATCAAAATCGAGCTCATATAAAGAGAATTTACAATGATTTAATAGAATTGGATTCAGAAATTGAATTAGTTAAAGATTGCATGATAAAGTGGGCTCAAAATATTCAAGAACCGATCCCATTGGATATATGGGAGGTAATTTGGGTTAGAAATGTAAAATTTACCCAGGCCCAAAATTTAAGAGAAAATTTTTATAAAATGTTTTATAGATGGCATTTGGATCCTAAAAAATTGTCTTGTATGTATCCTAATTTACAGCCCAAATGTTGGAGATGTAGCAGTTTGGATGCCACTTATTTTCATATCTGGTGGACTTGTAGAAATATAAAAGCTTTTTGGATTAAAAAACATTCAAAAGATTTTTAAGAGAAAGATAAAGTTTACCCCACAACTATTTTTATTGGGTGTTATTATAGATTGTGATACTAAAGAAACTAACTTGATGTTGAACTTGATAACAGCTGCAAGGTTATTGGTAGGGCAATATTGGAAGAAGGATAGTTTGCCTACTATAGAAGAATGGACGTTTAAAGTGCCAAATTTAGCAGAAATGGCTAAGATTTCTGCTTATCTGAAGGATCATTCACAAGAAAGATACATTTCGGTCTGGAGAAGATGGATAGATTATATTCAGAATAAATATGGGACCAAAAAGTTCCATTTAGCTTATGGGAAAATTTTAGATTGTTATTATTATTAGTAGTAATAGTTTATTATAGCAGAATTTTTATTAGTTTTAATTATATGGTATTATTATTATTTTTAGTATTAGTATTGTTTAATACCGTAACTTGGATATTACGGTAATTTGTTTATGTTTTTATTATTATTATGTTCACTTTCGTTTGTATTTACGTTAAAGGGGAGTTAAAGCGCATTATGAACTTGGTTATTTATATAGTTGGTTAATGTTAGTTAGATTATGATTATTATATTTGTAACCCTGTGTTCAGCTTTGGGAAGTGGGGGAGGGAGAGGGGGGGTTTGGGTGGGTTGGTTTTGGGGATTATATTGTAATTTTTACAAAACTTTTTAATAAAAATTAAAAAAGAGAGAAACTGTCGTCTTAAAAAGCAAAGCAGGGAGAAGAATCAGGACAGATTTCTACAGGAGAATTTGTTTGCATTGCTGAAAGAAAAGGATAATTTTATGTTCCCTTATTAGATTCACTAATAATCTGGATAGAGAAGATGTGAATAAAATAACACTCTTTTTAATCTTACAGAAATAGAGCTTGTAGACAAATAAAAGGCTGTTTTTTTAATGACTGGCCATTGTGATTTCAAAAAAAGAAGTGAAAATACATTTATTTCAACAGAGCTTTAAGACAAGGGTAGATTATAGCCACATTCATAGCTTTTTCTTTTACAGGCAGGAGGAACTCAGTTTATATTTTTCTGACAAGTCATTTCTCTGATCAGACAGCCCAGTCTTCTATAGACTACGGAAGACAGCAACCAAAACTTGCAGATGGGAATAACCCAGCTCTGGTATCTTCATTGAAAAGGCAAAGCAGCCACAGCAGAGTTGGGAATGAAGTCTTATTTAAGCCCATGAAAAAGAAGTCCTCTAACTCTGTTTAACAAAGCCTGGCATACTTTGAGAAATATTTAAAAGCAAAGCAAAACAGGAAGCTTCTGTTGAATATTTCTTAGGTTTATTATTATTATTATTATTATTATTATTATTATTATTATTATTATTATTATTGTTGTTGTTGTTGTTGTTGTTGTTGTTGTTGTTGTTGTTGTTGTTGTGTCACTCAGGGAGCCAGATGTTTAGACTGATTTGAAATTTTGGTCCACCTATCAAGTATTTCCAAAACCTGAAATACGAATTGGGGAATGTAAGCTGTTCCAAGTCAAGTTGCCTTTTACAATTGATTGATTGATGGTGATTTTGGCAACGCTGGTTGTGTTCAAGTGGTTATTATGATTAGCTGCATATTCAGCCAGACATTTAGATTGGATGCGGCTTTTTTAGCCATGTATTGAGCCTTTCTCAAAAGACTTGGGATAGGCAGATATATATAGACAAATACATAGAATATGATTCTCAGTGAACTGTTCCTTCTGTTCTCTTCTCTGCAAACATGAAAAATGCTATCATGATGATGTTATCAGATGGAAAAAATTGCATAGTACAGGAAACAGAACAAGAATCGTGAAATATATCCAGAAATATACCTTGTCAAGTAAAGAAACCCACATGGAAATGCTGTATCATTTACTTGTTTTTAAACTTGTAGGACAGGGTGTCAAAGTTTGCTAAGCACATTGGTTTGTGCTTAAATTGTAAGCCGCCCTGAGTCTTCGGAGAAGGGCGGGATATAAATGGGATTAAAAAAAAAAAGTGCTAGCCCATGGGCTGGATGTGTCACGTGGAAGCCACGCCCACCCCATTGCCAGCAATGGCAAAACAGTCCCGATACATTGCGTGATGTCACATGACATTGTGAGTTTGACATGTCTGCTATCGGACATGTAGCTTGGTGACAACGAACTTTTATGCATATTTTATTCTGTTGATCACTACCAGGAAAAACAGGAAACAAGGTCTGCATCTTTGTTCCTCTCTTTGTCTTGGACTTTTCCACAGAAATAAACAAAAGATATTTTGAGGAGAAGGAGAAGCCAAACACAAATAAAGTGTCATATCAAGCAGTGAGGCTTTAGACAACAAGAGGCAAATGAAGCATTGTAAAATTTGAACCAACCAGCAAATCTAAACTGAAAGCAAATGTGGAAATTGATCTTTACTTATAACTTGTATTTTATTGCAATTTTAATATGATTTTATACATTTATATGTATATTTATGTTCATTTTAATGTTGTAAACCACCCAGAGTCACCTTGCAGCAAGAAGAGAGACAAACATATTTAATAAATGAAATAAACACATAAATAAAAATTTGAATGGGGTTTTTGAACAAGATCATTCCAGTGAGAAGACCAAAGGCTAATTAAATTTGTAACTGAATATATGCTGTTTAGGAGGAAATTGTGCATTAGAACAGAACAGAACAGAATTCTTTATTGGTCAGGTGTGATAGGACACACAAGGAATTTGTCTCAATTACCATTTTAGACAATTATCAATAATCAATTATCAAGCAAGTCAGATTCCTGCTTGCACTTAAGATTGACAGTTGGACATGAATCCTGATGTAGAGCTGATTTGATTGTATGCTATCGATGGTTGTACAAGTACACATAAATGGAGGCAACTGGCTTTTTATTATACCATATAACATCATTAATAAATCTGATTTTTCCTTTTGGACTTTGAACAGCTTCTGTGGATACTCTTGATTATATTGATTCTGCTCGTACTCTGCTAAACATTGAATAAATTGAACAATTCCAATCAGATTTGTTTCAATACTTTACAGATTTAACTGATGGAACAGAACACCACTGATCTGAACAGAGAATGAATTTCAGCCAGAAGATCTGCTAAGGCTGTATCTCAAAAAAAAGAAGAAGCAAACAAACAAACACCCCCCCCCCGAAAACCAACAAGCTGAAAGCCCCAAAACTTCCCCAAAACATTTTACAAGTTATAACAATCAGTTGTTTTACTGCACCATTTCATGTTGATATTCTAGTGGAGGATTTTTTTTCACAATTCAAAATGGCATTTCTTTCTCCCTAATTCTGCTTGTTTCCTAATTTGATATCTCAAAAAACTCAGGAGCAAACACAGTGTACTTGTTAGGTGATTAGCAACAGGGAAATTATGTACCTTTAAATTTAAATGTTGTGCAAGGTGGCAAACAGCGATTTGGCTAATGAACATTTTCAGGGTTTTTTCCAGTATGTTTTTGCAGAGATTCTGTAGCAGATTGTCTGTAATTGCTCATTGCTCTCCATTAGTGAAACACCTCCTGGCAATTTGCTAATAGTTTACATCTCTTGGGGCTGAAAATTACTATTTTAATTAAAGCAATTTGTTTCAAATGGGTCTTCCAAATCTCAGTATGATGTTTTAAGTGCCTAGGGCAAGGAAATGAAATGGGGAGGGGGCAAGAGGAAAACATCGATTGTTATGAAGGAGTTCAGCGGAGTTTGAAGATACAACTTTGGGACAAAAGAAAGAGGCAAATTTACTGGAGATCTCACATCGAGATGATTGAATAAAATTAAGAGGATTTGTGTTGTGAGAATGGTTGTTAGTAAAGTTAGCTAAATATTTAGATCTTGGTATTGGTTTTTATTATTGCAGAGAATGACAAAATATTGTTTGAGGAGATTAGGTTTCTAACAAATCCTTGTTTGAAAAACTAGTGTCACTGTATTGGTTAAAATATCTTCTTTTATGGATCTTTTGATTTTTTAGAGTCTCTACCTCGAAGAACTGAAAAAGTTACTAGTGTGACATTTCTAGTATTTCTGCTTTCATAATAACTTTTCTGTGTCTTTCTGCAGAGAGATATTTCTCACAAATGGCTTCCTACATCAACAAACCAATTTTCTGTATAGACTAGTCTTCAGATTTCCTTCCTTCCTTCCTTCCTTCCTTCCTTCCTTCCTTCCTTCCTTCCTTCCTTCCTTCCTTCCTTCCTTCCTTCCTTCCTTCCTTCCTTTTTCCAGGCTAAGCATGTCTGCATAGGCTGCTGTAGCTGCTGAATTTGATTACTTTGGAATTTATCAGAAGTGGCTCTGGAAAAAAATTAGCTGAAAGGAAAAGAAATTGATAAGGAAATTGATATGGGTGTAATGACGCATGAACCAGTAATTTTTTTAAAAAAGAAAGAATAATGGGAGCAGAAAACCCTGAAGCCAGATATTAGAATACGGACAAGGCAGAAAAGTACATTATTTCTAGGCTTATTTCCTTTTTTAGTATGCTCATGCACACATGTGAACACGTGCGTGCACACAGGCACGCACACACACAAAACCATAATCATTGCAATCCTTTCCACGGAACTAACTCAGACCTAACCATTGTATTTTGCATTCCTACCAGTTTTCAATTTATCCCCTTATTCCATTTTTCCTTTTCTTCTCAGTGAAGTTATTGCTGTTGTGGGAATACCTTAGATTCGGGTACAGTACTTGACATATATGATTCTTGAATTTTCCCCATCTGCATTGGTTGATTTGATTAAAGAATCCAGAATGAAAATAAAGGGGAAAAAAGAACCTGGCATCTGAAAATTGACAATACCCTAATCATTCTGATTTCCACTAAGTGCTGAGTCTCCAGAGATAGGTAACCCTGATGTCTGGTAAAAATTATGCTATGCTAATTCAATATAGAAATGATATGCTACCTTAATTTCCTAACTTCATGATAAAAGTACTTGAATTTTTAAAAATAATAATTAATCCAAGTAATATGTCTAGAGAACTGGGAAAAGAAAGTTCTCAGTAAATAATCATTGCACATCTATCTTATTGTAAGTGTGTAATGTCTTTCATATCTACTTAGAGTATACAGTAAATTTCTAGTCCTGAAAAGTTTTCCTTCCTTCCTTCCTTCCTTCCTTCCTTCCTTCCTTCCTTCCTTCCTTCCTTCCTTCCTTCCTTCCTTCCTTCCTTCCTTCCTTCCTCCGTTTGGGCTACTAAAAATGGAAGTCTTCAGCAAAAGCTGATTCCTTGCTATGGATTTTTTGCAGTGTTGGATGGAGATCAAATAATGCCTGCAATCCTTCATCCAATTAAATGGAGAGTAAAACAATTATATTACATGGGAATGACACATAAAACTAAGCACAAGATTACTATTTAGATGTGAACATATCCAGCTCCTTCCTACAATATGTTTATGTACTAGTTTTTTTTTCTTTTCATTTTTTTTCTTTTGTGTTGTGTCTCAAAGCTTTTTCACAGTCATACATTCAATAAGATTAAAATCTAATTAGTTATTTTGTCAGTGTGTGTTAATGATGAAGTTTCTCTCCCTTTTTTTCTTTATTACCTTACAGTGTGGTATTAGTTTTGTCTCACATTCTATCCCCATAGGTAATGTGTCAAGTCTTGCACATTATTATTAAACTGTTGAACTTCTGTTATCCCTAGAAAGTTCATCTAAGCCAAAGATTCTCTCTAAAGGGAATGGGCTGATTCTCTGTTAAAATGAACTTCTGCTTTGCTTGTCATATATACCTCGGGGACCACCTGCTGCCGGCGTCGACTCCCCTCTGCCCTGTGCGTTCCCACAGAGAGGGCCTCCTCAGGTTGCCTCCAGTCAGAGGATGCCGGCTGGTGGCCCCCAGGGGGAGGACCTTCTCTGTGGGCGCCCCGGCTTTATGGAACCAACTGCCGGTTGAGCTCCGGATGGCGCCAGATCTTCGCTCCTTCCGGCGCGGGTTAAAGACCCATCTATTCGAACAAGCTGGCCTGGCCTGATGGGGAATTTTAGGGTTTTAATGTTTTTTATATTTTGATCGTTTTAATTCGGGCAATAATTTAATCTTCTTTTAACTTTTGTATTTCTATTTATATGCCCTGTTCACCGCCCTGAGTCCTTCGGGAGAAGGGCGGTATAAATATTCAATAAATAATAATAATAATAAAAATATATGCCTCTCTCCGTATTTTACTAATTTCAGTACTGATTGAGCTTGCCGCCTAAACACACTACAAAGAGTATAGTCTCCATTCCAGTAGATTCTGCAGCTAGTAGTGCTGGGATTTCATGTTAGCGTATCAGTAACCATGAGAGGGATATTGGAGCCCGAGTGGACAATCACTTAAATATGAGCCAACAGTGTGCGGCAACAGCCAAAAAAGCAAATGCAATCCTAGGCTGCATTAATAGAGGGATAGATCACATGAAGTATTAGCACCGCTTTACAAAGCCTTAGTAAGGCCACACTTGGAATACTGCATCCAGTTCTGGTCACCACAATACAAAAAAAGATCTTGAGACTCTGGAAAAAGTTCAGAAAAGGGCAACAAAAATGATTAGGGGCTGGAGGCCAAAACATGCAAAGAATAGTTACAAGAATTTGGTATGTCTAGTCTAATGAAAAGAAAGACCGGAAGAGAGGGGGAGGATGATACTACTGTTCCAGCACTTTTCCTACAAAGACAAGGGGGTCAAATTATTTTCCAAAGCACCAAAAGGCAAGACAAGACATAATGGTTGGAAATTAACCAAGGAGAGAAGCAACCTAGAACTAAGGAGAAATTTCCTAATAGCAAAAGCAATGAACTGTTGGAATAGCTTGCCTTCAGACGTTGTGATGCCCTGGAGGTTTTCAAGAAGAGACTGGACAGCCACATGTCTGAAATGATATATGATCTCCTGCTCAAGCAGGGGGTTGGACTAGAAGATTTCCAAGATCCAACTCTCTTATTTTATGTGTTTTCCATTTCAACCACAGATAGAAAAGCAATACTTGATCTCATACAGTGCTTGATTGTTGAGTATGTGTATTCATACTGTGTTTACTTATTCCCTTCTTCTGAGAGCTCAGGGAGCATACACAGGGATCTCTCTTTATTTTATCTTATAAGTGAAAAGGACCAGCTTAAACACCATGAGTCAACGCTGCTAACACTGGATGTTCTTGCTTTGACAACAGATGGAAATGTAGCCATTTTCCTCTTTTGCTTTTAGAGTTAGTTGATGCTGTGAGGGGGAATTTGGATGAGACTCCAGTTAGTCATAACAATAATAAGTCAGCCATGGGAATCCAAGATTATTGCGCCCAGGGTTAATAAAGATTTGGCGGGCTGTAGAGCTGGGGAGAAAGCCCGCGTGTTAAGCTAATTGGGGAATGTGATTTAGGACTGTTAATTGGAGGATGGAATTCTGCTTTGCTACTTTGTGCCCAGGGGACGGGAATTTGGTTTTTAGCTTTAACTATGTAGTGCCGATACTTTGCTTCTCAAATAAAAGATTCTTTAAGGTATTTTGTATTGCAACAGCTACAGAATCATTCAGCGAGTAGATGGCAGTGTTTAGTATGCACATATGGTTATAATCTATGGTTTCTTTATATTCTGAGGAGAGTTTCCTGTGACACCATTGAAACCATTAAACAGCAAGGCCCATGGTGACTGTACATTGTATGCTTTATTTGATCTGTATGGCTATGTAACCATCCTCTGCTACCAATCTGTATGGGTATATAATAATCCTCTGCTACAATTTCTATGGAATAAAACAGAATTTCTATAGAATAAAACAGAATTTCTAACAGGACCCAGACCTTTGGGGGCAATATGCTGACTCCATAAACACCTTAGAGCGGGCTGTAAAGCACTGTGGAGTGGTATATGCTATCTAGTGAGTGGCCTGGAGACTAAAACATACGAAGAACAGCTTCAGGATTTGCATTTGTCTAGTCTAGAGAAAAGAAAGACTAGTGTGGACATAATAGTAGTATTTGAGGGCACGGCCACAAAGAAGAGGGGATCAACCTATTTCTCAAAACACCAGAAGGCAAGACAAGAAACAATGGATGGAAACTAATCAAGGAGAGAAGCAACCTGGAATTATGGAGAAACTTCCTGACAGTGAGGACAATTAACTAGTGGAACAGCTTGCTGTCAGAGGTTGTGGCTGCTTTATCACTGGAGGTTTTTAAGAAGAGACTGGAAACCCACTTGTCTGAAATGGCATAGGGTCTCCTGCTTGAGCACAGGGTTGGACTACAAGACCTCTAAGGTCCCTTTCAGCTCTATTCTGATTCTGAAGAGTGTTGTGATGAAGTGGGGACTCGAAACTGCACCTTCCTACTTCAAATTCAACACACAAAATTTCAGCAGAAGCCTTGTGAGGATTTAGAGACAACTAGGCAAAGTCAACATTTCCTGAAAGAAGAAGGAATTCCAGTTATTGCAACATAATCGCAGTGTTCCTATAACCCTACGTCTCGTTCGTTATTTTAAACAATATCTAATACAAACTCAAGGTGTGTGTGTGCTGGCTCTATGGTTAAAGACTCTGAGCTTGTCAGCTGGAAACCTGACAGCCTGGGTTCAAGACAAAACCACTACATGATGGGGTGAGCTCCCATTACTTGCTCCTGCTCCTGCCAACCTAGCAGTTCAAAAGCAGGCACATTCAAGTAGA
The DNA here is from genome assembly GCF_947247035.1 of Vipera ursinii. NCBI lineage: Eukaryota > Metazoa > Chordata > Lepidosauria > Squamata > Viperidae > Vipera > Vipera ursinii. The sequence goes on from NC_139518.1 coordinate 65,785,908, forward strand.
TAAATAGGTATCACTTTGTTGGGAAGGTAACAGCATTCCATGCGCCTTGGCATACAGTAATGCTGGCCACATGACTATGGAAAATGTCTTTGGACAATGCTGGCTCCTTCTTCAGTCAAGAAATTGAGATGAACACCACCCCCTAGAGTCGGAATTGATTGTATAGGGGAGGGGTAGGCAACCTCGGCTCTTTTATGACTCATGGACTTCAACTCCCAGAATTCCTGAGTCAGTCTTTATCTTTATTTTAATAAAAAGTTGGATTAGGTTTGTTATTGTTTTATATTATTTAATACAGTCATCTCGTAAAAAATCAGTAATTTCCCTGGACACTTTATTTTTAGCATAGTTAAAGTTCAACTGATGATTAAAAGGCTTCATCAAAGCTTTTATTTTTATTTATTTGAAAATAAAATATCACTGCCTGGGATCATCAAGATTTAGAAAGCTGACAAACAAAACAGACCATCCAAATTCATAAACATATTGGAAGATGGCTGAAATGCAAGATAAACCTGGTAAATGTTCCCCTTTCCTCTAATGTATTCTAATTAAAGGCAGATTTTCAATTATTCAGAACTGATTTCATACTTTCATTTTAGGATTGTGCATATTTGGCATTTGTGTGTGCATGTGAGAGGGAGTGTGTGAGGAAGAGTGAATTAATTAATTAATAAGATTTTAATATCCATGAAGATAAATAGACATTGAGATACAGTTCCCAGGTACATCTGCACCAGCTGTGAAATGTCCATGAGTATAATGACAATAAAGATTCTCCTGGAGATAGTTCTTACTTCAGTTAAAGAATCCTGTAAATGAATATCTAGGACAGGAGCTACTAATTTTTATGATGTCTGGTAAAAATTATGCTATGCTAATTCAATATAGAAATGATATGCTACCTTAATTTCCTAACTTCATGATAAAAGTACTTGAATTTTTAAAAATAATAATTAATCCAAGTAATATGTCTAGAGAACTGGGAAAAGAAAGTTCTCAGTAAATAATCATTGCACATCTATCTTATTGTAAGTGTGTAATGTCTTTCATATCTACTTAGAGTATACAGTAAATTTCCAGTCCTGAAAAGTTTTCCTTCCTTCGTTCCTTCGTTCCTTCGTTCCTTCGTTCCTTCGTTCCTTAATTCCTTCCTTCCTTCCTTCCTTCCTTCCTTCCTTCCTTCCTTCCTTCCTTCCTTCCTTCCTTCCTTCCTTCCTTGTAATAATTTAAAGACTGTGTTCTATTGACTTCCGGCGGCGACGCAGCGCCGAAGACAGCCGGCTCCGGGCTGTCCGCTTCGCAGCTGTGTTTATCCACCTAAAACAGCGCCGATCAGCTGTTTAGGTGGATTTGAAGCCCCCTCCTCGGGAGAAGAGGAGGTGGTGAGGCCCCAGGTAGGGGTTGAGCTCTCCGGGGCTGCCTGAGCTGAAAGTTTGGGCGGCTGAAGGATTGAGCCCCCCCGAAGCCTGGGTTAGCTCCGAGCTGCGCAGCGTCTCTGCTCTGAATTTTGGAGCAGAGCCAGGTGTTAGCAACCACCCCTGCCAGGAGGAAAGACTTTTGAGTAACAAAGTGCAGGCAGAGCGGTACAGGAAGTCAAGGTGAAGTGGACTTTTATTTTTACTCCCTGGCTCAATGGATTTTATAGCTTTAAAGTGAAAGTATGCAACAAGTGAAAGTTGGGCAAGATGGCGGCTAAATCTTCCTCTAAAGTTCTTCGGAGTGCGGGAACTTCTCCGGTGCAGCAGACCTCGTTGCAAGCTTTGCTTCCTCCTGCACCTCCTGTGGCATTGACGCTTAAGGACTTACAAGATGCCTTTGCAAAGCAATCCCAGGTAATGTCAGATATGATGGATGATAAAATGGCAAAGCTGGAGGAGAAATTGGAGAAATTGGTGGAGAGGATGGAAGAGAAGTTTAGTGCAATGAGGGTGGACATTTTGTCTACAATTGAAAGCGTGGCTGAATGTGTGCAACGTTTGGATGAAAAAGTGGAGGATCTTAGTCAAAAGAACTCTATATTAGAAGTAAAAGTACAAGAGAATGAAAATATAAGGGATAGAATGGACGGAGAATTGAGCCTTGTTCAGTACCATCAGATGCAGTATGCTATTAGAATCAGAGGTTTAAAAGAGAATCCTAAAGAAGACTTAAAGCAGCTGATCTCTGAGGCTTTGGAAGCAGCACTGGGCCAGCCAGCATCTGAAATAGAGGGAAGCATAGATAAAATCTTTCGTGTAAATTCATGGATTGCAAGGCAGAGGAAGCTACCTAGAGATGTGGTGGTCTATTTTACAAAGAGAGCAACTAGAGATGAAGTCATTCAAGCTGCTTATAACACTAAATTTGTGGTTGCTGAGCAAGAAGTTCTGGTTCTAAAAGAGATTCCCCCAAAGATTTTAAGGAGAAGGAAAGATTTTGCATTCCTTGCACAGGAACTTAAGAAATGTGATATCAAGTTCAGATGGGAGTTTCCAGTCGGAATGGTGGTGATGCATGAAGGTAAAAAATATCGTCTGGTTACAGTGACTCAGGCACGTGATTTCTACAGTAATGTTTTAAAAGCAACCCCTCTATCACTCCTGGAAGCTGAAAAGGGATCTGGAGAGGGAAAACCTCAAGAGGCTGAAGGTGGACAGATAGAGGAGAATGGTGCTGGAGGGGATCAAATTATAGCTTCATCGGCTGCTGCTGGAGAGCAGAGGTTGACACGTGCAGCCTTAAGAAGAGCAAGACAAGCACAAGGGCAAGACCAGCAGAAAGTTATGGAACTTCCAAAGCGTACCTATAGTGAAGCTGTGGGAGGAGCGCGGCCCAAGGAGATTTCAGGGGCCATTGAAGATGTGCTCCAAAAGCTTCGGGACGCCAAGCATGGCGACTAAATTTTTAACCTGGAATGTCAATGGATTAAACTCACCACAGAAGAGAAAGAAAGTTTTTCAATACTTAAAACAATTTAAGACTGATGTTATTTGTTTGCAAGAAACGCATATTAGGGTTATGGACCAAAAGTACTTATCGAACCTAAGGTTGGGTACGCAATTTGTTGCTTCTGCGTTGAACAAGAAAAATGGAGTGGTTGTCTACGTTAAAAGTACCCTAACAGCGGAACTAATTGAAGCAGACAAGAAAGGAAGATATGTTATGATAGATTTGCTGTTAGAAGGTAAAAAAAACGCTTTTAGTTGGATTGTATGCTCCTAATCAACAACAAGCTGATTTTTTTAGTTTACTTCATACAAAGGTTACCCAATTGGATTATAAATCGTTTATTTTTATGGGGGACTGGAATGGTGTTTTAGACGTACAGATGGATAAGGCTGGTTCTTTTAAGCGTGTTCCATGTCATGCTAGATTGCCTAAATCTTTTTTTGAAATGAAGGACGATTTGGAACTGCGAGATATCTGGCGTGACACACACCAGCACGAAAAGGATTATACTTTTTTTTCTGACAGACATCAATCTTTTTCCAGGATTGATTTTATTTTGCTGACTAATGATTTTTTTTCTAGGATTAAGAAGGTAAAGATCTGTGCAAGAACTATTTCTGACCATAGCCCAGTTTGGTTAGAGATCAATAAGGACAATAGGGATACGCGCTCGTGGCGCGTAAATGAGAATTTGTTTAGAAATCAGAGGAATGTGGAAGAATGTAAACAGCAGATGAAGGATTACTTTGAAATTAATATGAATAAGGATACCTCTATGGACATGGTTTGGGATGCTAGCAAGGCCTACATGAGAGGGGTGTTGATATATATGAATAATAAATACAGACGTACTTTGGAAGCCAGAAGGAAAGAACTGGAGAATGAAATTAGGGAAAAAGAAAAGGCCCTAATTTTGAACCCATTGGATGTGAAGACTAAGGAGGTTATTAAGCTATTAAGAGGGCAATTTGATAAATTGATGGCTGATCAAGTGGCAACCAATTTGCGGTTTGCCAGGCATAATACTTTTTGCAATGCTAATAAGCCAGGTAGATGGCTAGCTTACAGACTAAGGAAAAAGCAAAGGGCTTCTAATATAGATAAAATTGAACATAAGGGAAAGGTTGTGTTTCAACAGGATCTTATTAAGGAAGCTTTTGTGGATTTTTATTCTACATTATATGCTAAGGAGAAGATTAATGAAAACGACATTGATGTATATTTGGAGAATCCTAGCATCCCGGTTCTTACGCAAGAACAAAAGGAGGAGATTAACCAATTGATAACAGAAGAAGAAATCCTTATAGCAATTAAGGAACTGAAGGCGGATAAAGCGCCAGGTACGGATGGTCTGACTGCAGCTTATTACAAAAATCTACAATTGGAGTTGATAAAGCCGTTAAAGGAATTGTTTCAGACAATTCAGAGGGGGGGAAAGGTGCCTCTGTCTTGGAGAACTGCTTTTATTTCTTTGATTCCGAAGGAAGATCAAGATGCTACTCAAGTTAAAAACTATAGACCAATATCACTTTTAAATACAGATTACAAGATATTTGCCAAGGTGTTAGCTAATAGATTGATGAGGGTTCTGCAACAGGTGATTCATGGGGATCAAACTGGGTTTATTAGTGGTAGGCAAATGAAAAATAATGTGAGGCATATAGTTGATGTGATGGAGTTTTTGGAAAGGAACAACCAGATCCCTGCGGCGCTAATTTTTCTAGATGCTGAAAAAGCTTTTGATCAATTGAATTGGCAATTTTTGATGAAAGTTTTAGATAAAATGAATTTTGGGGATAAATTTTTGCAACCAATTAGGGCATTATATCAAAAACAAACTGCCCGAATAATAGTCAACAATAGTTTGACTGAAGTATGTAATATTGAGAAGGGTACAAGACAAGGGTGTCCGTTATCACCTTTATTATTTGTTTTAACATTGGAGATATTATTGGTAAAAATACGGAATTCGGAGAGAATTAGGGTATACAAATTAGAGATCAGGATTATAGACTGAGAGCGTTCGCAGATGATCTGGTTGTTACGGTGACCCAGCCAGAAAACTCTGTTGTGGACCTGATGGAGATAATAATGCAATATGGGAAGGGTTCTGGATTTAAAGTTAATGCACAAAAAACTAAAATTCTGGCCAAAAATATGACAGTATCGCAAAAGGCCCTTTTAGAAAGATTAACTGGATTCGAGATTGTTAAAAGGGTTAAATATTTGGGGGTGTTTTTGTCACCCTCTAATACAAAGTTATATAAAAATAACTATGAAAAGTTATGGGGAAAAATTCAAAAAGAAATGGAGAGTTGGGAAAAATTGCAATTGTCTTTGCTGGGAAGAATTGCAGCAGTGAAAATGAATGTCCTGCCTAAATTTCTATTTTTATTTCAAATGATACCGGTTCTTAAAAAAAGATTCTAATTTGGAAGAATGGCAATGGGGTATCAATAAATTTGTTTGGGCAGGAAAAAGGCCACGAGTTAAACTTAAGATTATGCAGGATACTCGTGAAAGAGGTGGTCTTAAAATGCCTAATCTTAAATTATATTATGAGGCTGCTGCGTTATCAGGAATAAGTGATTGGATTAATTTGACACAAGAGAGATTATTAAATCTTGAAGGCCATGACGTGTTATTTGGCTGGCATGCATATTTGTTGTATGATAAGAAGGTAGATAATGTGTTTAAAGTGCATATTTTAAGACAGGCATTGTTGAGAGTTTGGAAGAAGTATAGACATAAGTTAGGTTACAAGATGCCGTTGTGGGCAATTCCAAAACACGCAATAGAAATCATAAATGTTGGTTTCAAACATGATGTGACTACGTATAAGGAGATTTTAAGCTTGGAAAGAAATGTCTGGTGTTTGAAGCCGTACAACCTCTTGCGAGATGAGAAGATTGTTCAAACTTGGTTTCAATATATTCAGTTACGGGCCAGGTGGAAAGAAGATCAGAAAATTGGTTTTGCAATGACTGATGAAAATTTGATAAAGCAAATTAGAAATCAGGGTCCAGCACATATCAAACGGATATATCTTGCACTGATAGAAATTGACTCAGAAACAGAACTTGTTAAAGATTGTATGATAAAATGGGCCCAGAACATTCAAGAAGTTATTACTATGGATATGTGAGAAAAGATCTGGGTGAGGAACGTAAAATTTACACAAGCTCAGAACTTAAGAGAGAACTTTTATAAAATGTTTTATAGATGGCATTTAGATCCTAAAAAGCTTGCAAGTATGTATCCGAACTATCAGCCAAAATGTTGGAGATGTGGTGGTGAAGATGCAACATATTTTCACATATGGTGGACCTGCAAAAAGGTTAAGGCTTTTTAGATAAAAATTTGGTGGAATATGCAGAAGATCTTTAAGCAAAGGATAAAGTTCTGTCCGCAATTGTTTTTGTTGGGCATAATTACAGATGCTACTGTTGTGGACACTAAGTTGATGCTGAATTTAATTACAGCAGCAAGACTTTTAATAGGTCAATATTGGAAGAAGGAGGGGCTGCCGACTATAGAAGAATGGACTCTAAAGGTTTCTGACCTGGCGGAAATGGCAAAGATCTTGGCTTACTTGAAAGAACATTCGCAAGAACGTTATATTATGGAGTGGAAAAAATGGATTGATTATATCCAGAACAAATATGGGACCAAAAAGTTTCATTTAGTATTTGAATAAGTCTTCCTTTCTTTTTTCTGTTTTCTTTCTTTTTATATGTAATATTAATATTGCTTGTAGTTATCTTATATGAGCTAAAGAGCGATAGATTTAAGAGTTTATTGTTGTTAGCATATGGATGTTTATGATTGTTCTTTGTTTTTATACCTTGTACTTAGCTCTGGGAAGTCGGGGGGGGAGGGGGAAATGGGGGGAGGGGCAGGGAGGGATAGGTAGGGGTGGGGGGAGGGGGGATTGTGAAAGATAAAATGTATTTTAAAACTTTTCAATAAAAAAAAGACTGTGTTCTATTTAAAGCTACAATGTTTTTAAATAATGTTAAAGAAATACAAAAAAAAATCTCAAAAACTATTATGGGACACCACCAATGATGGTGGTTCATATGCTGCTCTTCTGGATGTGATGGCCACCATTGTGATGCATGAAAGGCCAGTAAAATATCACCACTGTAGACACTTCTCATGACCAAAATTCCTACTTATGGTATTTTGTTGTGGAACTTCAGTACTAGGACACATGCTTTATGCTATGGTTCCATATTCCTGGCATTTGTAGATACATTTGAAAAATACTTTTGATTCAAACCTTGGAAAACCCTCGAAGATAGATGAGCCAATGTTTTGATTCAGTCTTCTTTCATTTAGTCATTTTTGTTATGTTTACTCTAAAACTAATTTATAGGACATCAAATTAAATATCAGATGCAAATGTTGAGGAGGCTCTCCTATTTCCTGCCCCCAGTTCTGTTCCAGCCTAAGACTGGCCCTGTTGGAATGTCAGGGACAACCCCTTTTTTATATCCAATAGGCTGGAATTAAGGGGAAAGCGCTAGGCCAGTCAGGTATGAATTAAATCATATCCCTGTTGAATATACAGTAGAGGTGACAAATAGATTTAAGGAACTAGATCTGATAGACAGAGTGCCTGAAGAACTATGGACAGAGTTTCACAACATTGTACAACAGGTAGCAACCAAAACCATCCCAAAGAAAAAGAAATGCAAGAAAGCAAAATGGAGGAAGCTTTGCAAATAGCTGAGGAAAGGAGGGAAGCAAAAGGCAAGGGAGAAAAAGAAAGATATGCCCAATTGAATGCAGAATTCCAGAGAATAACTAGAAGAGATAAGAATGCCTTCTTAAATGAACAGTGCAAAGAAATAGAAGAAAACAATAGAATAGGGAGGACCAGAGAACTTTTCAAGAAAATTGGAGAGATGAAGGGAACGTTTCATGCAAAAATGGGCATGATAAAGGACCAAAATGGCAGGGACCTAACAGAGGCAGAAGAGATTAAGAAGAGGTGGCAAAATTACACAGAAAAACTATACAAGAATGAGCTTAATGTCCCTGATAATCACAATGAGGTGGTCACTGACCTCGAATCAGACATCCTAGAATGTGAAGTGAAGTGGGCCTTAGAAAAGCTGAGCAACAACAAAGCTAGTGGAGGTGACAGTATTCCAGCTGAGCTATTCAAAATCTTAAAAGATGATGCAGTAAAAGTGCTACACTCAATTTGCCAGCAAATTTGGAAAACTCAACAGTGGCCACAGGATTGGAAAAGATCAGTTTACATTCCAATTCCAAAGAAAGGCAGTGCCAAAGAATGTTCAAACTATCGCCCCATTGCACTCATTTCATATGCTAGTAAAGTTATGCTTAAAATCCTACAAGCTAGACTTCAGCAGTATGTGGATCGAGATCTACCAGAAGTACAGGCAGGATTTCGAAGAGGCAGAGGAACTAGAGATCAAATTGCCAACATACGGTGGATCATGGAGAAAGCTAGAGAGTTCCAGAAAAACATCTACTTCTGCTTCATTGAGTATGCTAAAGCCTTTGATTGTGTGGATAACAACAAACTGTGGCAAGTCCTTAAAGAGATGCGTGTACCAGACATCTTATTTGTCTCTTGAGAAACCTATATGCGGGCCAAGAAGCAACAGTGAGAACTGGACACGGAACCACTGATTGGTTCAAAATTGGGAAAGGAGTCCGGCAAGGCTGTCTATTGTCACCTTGCCTATTTAACTTATATGCAGAGTACATCATGAGAAAGGCAGGACTAGATGAATCAAAAGTTGGAATTAAGATTGCCGGAAGAAATATCAACAACTTAAGATATGCAGATGATACCACTCTAATGGCAGAAAGTGTAGAGGAACTAAAGAGCCTCTTGTTGCGGGTGAAGGAGAGTGTAAAAGTTGGCTTAAAACTTAACATTAAGAAAAGCAAGATCATGGCATCCGGCCCTCTCAATTCCTGGCAAATAGATGGGGAAGAAATGGAGGTAGTGACAGATTTTATTTTCCTGGGCTCCAAGATCACTGCAGATGGGGACTGTAGCCAAGAAATTAAAAGATGTTTGCTCCTCGGGAGGAAAGCCATGGCAAATCTAGACAACACACTAAAAAGCAGAGACATCACCCTATCAACAAAAGTGCGTATAGTCAAGGCTATGGTCTTCCCAGTTGCAATGTATGGCAGTGAAAGTTGGACCATAAGAAAGGCTGAGCGCCAAAGAATTGAGGCCTTTGAACTCTGGTGCTGGAGAAGACTCTTGCGAGTCCCTTGGACTGCAAGGCGATCAAACCGGTCAGTCCTAGAGGAGATCAACCCTGACTGCTCTTTAGAAGGCCAGATCCTGAAGTTGAAACTCAAGTACTCTGGCCACCTAATGAGAAGGAAGGACTCATTGGAGAAGAGCCTAATGCTGGGAGAGATTGAGGGCAATAGAAGAAGGGGACGACAGAGAATGAGGTGGCTGGATGGAGTCACTGAAGCAGTAGGCGTGAGCTTAAATGGACTCCAGAAGATGGTAGAGGACAGGAAGGCCTGGAGGAACATTGTCCATAGGGTCGCGATGGGTCGGATACGACTTCGCAACTAACAACAACAAGCCAACCAAATTTATTTGCAAAAACTAAACAAAACAGTTCAAAACAGAGTTAAACAAATACAGACCAAAACTATATCAGAAGCTCTTCAAACGGTTGCCTTCAGCAACCAGCACCTCCCACACATTCCCCTTTTAAACAGCAGTCTCAAGGCATGGTTTCTCTTTGCCTTCTCCCAAGGTGCCTCATTGCTTTTCTTTTTCACTTCTGCTAGTCTGCCTCCTGCTTTGAGCGTCCCTGAACAGAGCCAGCTCTGGATCGTCTTCTTCCAATATTTCAGGCTCACACAGCTGGGTCTGAGGAGGAACAAGACGGGAAGGGTCTGGCTGAGAGCTCTGCGGTGCATCAGAATGTTCCTCTGCAACCAAAGTCTCTCCAAACCCCTCCTCCTCCTCCTCTTCAGAATTGTCCGACTCAGCTGCCGAAACCACAGGCTGACGCTGAATCACAACACCCCCCAACAAAGCTGCATTTGGAATAGATGGCTTTAAAAGTTAGCAAATCCCTCTCTTTTTGGCTGAGTTCTTACATTGATGGTTCCCTTTCACTTTTCTTCAAATGCGCCATGCCTTTTTCTATATCTTTAACTCTTCAAATACTATCATTATATTTTGAAGCATATGCTTCTGGAAAATCCTGTCATACAGTACTTCTAATTAAACACTGCAATCAAGTAGTGATTGCACCCCTAAAATGGTTTGGGGGGGCTGCAATCACTCCCAATACGTCATCATCTTTCCAGTTGAAGAAACATATTTTTCTTTAGTGTTAAGTGTCTTTCTATATTTTTCAGTATTTGTTTCCAAGTGATGATTGTAGCCACATTTTATCTTTCCTATTTTTTTGTTTATATTTTGCACCAACATTTTTGGAATTTTTACCCCTTTTCCTTAATTTTTTGGGGGAAGATATTTATTTTCCTTTGGTAACAATTTGAGTTTTGTTTTTTGTTTTTAAATTTACTGAGGATATAATGTGCTTATATTGTCGAGAACTCTGCCAGTTGTATCCTTCAGGTTCAAGCTGTGACAATAGCAAAGAGCCAGACCTGTTAAAGTTTGGCCACAGTAAAGTTCACTTAAAGTGAAAGGACAGAGGAAAATTTACTCAAGAATTGGCTGGTAATCCCCCAAAGCACGAACAGCCCAAGGAGGTTGTTAATGTGCAAAGCTAAAAGGTAGCCTAATTGTATAGAAAGTGACTTGTTTAGAAAAGCTCTACTTCTGGCCTAGTTTATGTGTTCATTATGTCTGCTGCAGAGTGAGAAACAAATTGAGGTTGTGATTTACAGAGAATAGTCCAGGTGACACTTGGAAACACAAGGGATTTAAACAGCATCTATTCTGTAGCCTCAACAGGGCTGAAATGCATTGAAACCAAGGCTAGGTAATCTTTAAGACACTGATGTTATAGAATAAGAAGCAATTCTTCAAGGCAAAGGATGCCCACAAATAAATAAAATATTTCCACCTTTTTTATACAGGAAAGTGTTGGTTAACATTAGGCTTATAGGTTGAAGATGTTACTTGATTCATGGAGTATATCTGAGTAAGGCCACCAGATCTAGGGTTAAAAATCTTAGATGATGAAGACATCAAAATTGCCTGTATCTTTTTGTTACTATCTAAAAAACTTGCAACATCACGTGACGTTGCGCGACGTATCGGGACAGTTTTGCCATTGCCGGCAATGGGGTGGGCGTGGCTTCCATGTGATGCGTCTGGCCCGTGGGCTGGTAGTTTGACACCCCTGATCTAAAGATTATCCATGGGTTTTTTTTTTGTACTTTATATCTGAGTAGAAGACACCTAAACCTGAACATCACCCAGATGTCATTCTTCGTGTACACTATGACAAGCAATTTCTGAGCAGGGGATTTTTGGCAAATAAAGAATGCATAAAACTTCTTCCTCTGTTTGTTTGGAAGGTTGTCTTGTAGAAGCCTCAATTATATCATGGCACACATGACATTGCTGGACCTCTCCTGTCTCCCATGAAGACATTAGTGCTTGTCTGTTTCTGACTTCTCCTCTGAGGTCTTGGAAAAGTGTGATCAGGAGCAACCATTTTTTCCTCTGAACATTGTTGTTGTTGTTACTAAAATTAAGGAACAAGTTTAATAAATTGAGTACCTGGTTAAGAAAAAGATAAACTCAAACCATTAAAGAACCATAATGCAGAAAGTTTATTTAGAGTGTATTTCTTTGAAGAATTCACTTATGAAATATTTGCCACCCAAGTAATTTCAGAAACTTGGAGGAAAGAGAAACGTGAAATTAAATGTATTGGAAAAAAAGTATACATTTTTGCAACTGGTTTTTATTCTTTGTTTCAAACTCACTGATAAATATATACTAGATGTTAAAACCAAAGTTTAAGAATAAGATTCTGTTAAGTCTAAAAAGTTCTTTAATCTTTTTATTCTTCATGACTTTTCTTTTCAGAAGTAGATTCTTCCCAAGCATATAGTTCATACTGTCTATCTTACCATTGGACAATTGCCATATGTCAACTTACAATTTATTAATTAATTAGATTTATATGCTGCCCGTCTCACTGTCCAGTGACTCTACACTATCTACAATATAAACTAAACCCTTAATCTTTTTGAGATGACACCTTGCACAGAAGCATAAGACAACAAACTCATATTAGGTCAATCTTAATCTTGCAATTTTAATGCCTATTCATCAATAAATATAAAATTCTTTATCCTTATTTGAGAAATTTATGGCAAAACCAAGCGGTGAGGGTCAA
>NC_139518.1:66524856-66582356 GCF_947247035.1 Vipera ursinii
AAAAGAAAAGTATAGAGTGAGCCAACGAGCCAAAGAAAGGGTGAAAGAAGAAATAAAGGAAAGGAGAGAGAGAGAAGGGGAGAAGAGGAGAAGAGAAGACAAAAGAGAAGAGAAGAGAAGAGAAGAGAAGAGACCCGCCCGTTTAAGTCAGCCAGAAGCCTCCAAAGCACGTGCAGATTTTCAATCGCTATCTACATCTACATATCAATCTTACATTCCTTGGGAGGATTTACAAGGAGACACTAACCTTTCCACCTCATTTCTTTAAAACAAAACTCTCAGGGAGGGAGGGAGGGCAACAGGATAATTGCAGAAGGCAACTCAAGGGGACGAGGGACAGAGACCCAATATAGGATAAAAGTTTGCTCATATGAAACACATGTGACAGTGGAGACCAAAAGATTCCTATCTAAGTGAGCTGTAAACATATTTCTTGGAAAAGAAAAAGCAGAAAAATGCATCCCTGTTCCAAGTGGACTGGCTAAAAAAAACATTCTTTCCAACCAACCATGTTGTCCCTCTATAAAAGTTACTCTATTTACAAAAGACGGGGGGGGGGGAATGAGGCTATTGCTGTTCTATGAATGTATCTAACTATATACATTTTTTTGCCACTTCTCTATACCTTTGGAAGCATCTATTGATTCTAGTGTTTTCTATTTCCAACAGAAGAGGTGTGTGACAAAAGAAATAGCAGGTCACATAATACTTATTTACTTATTAAAATATTCCTGCTGCTACCCCCACATGTGATCTCTTTGCATTTCACTGCATCTTCTGCCCTATAGAGAAAAAAACTTCCTTTGGTTTTCGACTTATTTCAACTATTTAATTAATGTGTCTTACACGTGTAGTTCCTGACACTGTCAAATGGAAGCTTTTCCTCACAAACATCAATGAACGGGGAGCCTTTTGGTGCTCCACCTCTGTATAGAACTTCAAAATACTGTTGTTTCCAGGCCAAAATTACTTCTTCATTCACACTGAATGCCCAAGAATACCATTTATTAAAAATATGAACATTTTCAAAGCCATTTACTTCACATCCCCAGTTCTCCACCAGACAATGATGGATCATAACCTTATCCTCAGGAAATATAATTAATAATTAAAGATGATAGAAATGGTTGTTTGCAGCATTTGGAGGAGGGGAATTTTTTTTGTTTGTTTGTTTTCCTTCATTAAACATTTCTTCAGACTCAAATAAATAGCAGATATTCTGGCAGAAGGCTAGAGATTAGTTTTCCAGGGTACTACAGCCAGGCTGAAAGACTTTAGTTCAGGGCTGGTGAACCTCTTATTCTATGATAATTATATACACCGGTCTTCCCACAAATATGAGCCTGTTGCCAAGCCTCTGAATTTTGCCCAGTGAGTTTTTAGGTGTGAAAAACAAGTCACTTTTCTCAGTGCCGTCGTAACTTTGAGTGGTCACTAAATGGTTGTAAGTTGAGGACTGTCTGTATAGCCAGCAGTTCCCATATCTTCAGTAATCAGGATATCCTTTTGCAAACAGGAAATGAAAGCTCAGGAAAAAGCTTTAGTATCTTGTTCAGTAGTGGTGGATAACAAAAAAAAGGAAAAGGACCACAGCTTTGCTCAAAAAGCTTCAGTCCAGGGTTAGGCAACCTTGGCTCTCTTATGACTCGTGGACTTCAACTCCCAGAATTCCTGAGCCAGCATGTATATATTGGCTCTTCCAACCCATTAGCAGCTAAATCTGAACAGATTCTCTGAATGACAATTATCTTTAAAAAAAGTATTTCATTAGTTTTCTATCATTATACAATTCATTATACAAATCTAATAAAATAAATTTGTGCTTAAAAAACAACATGTTGTCTGGGTTGATATTTGCCTATGACAATGATCTTAATAGGTTTTGAAATTTATTTATTTATTTATTTGCTAGCACGTGGAGCCTAACCATTCAAAATTATTTGATATAGTTTGAAGATGTAGAAATGGATTGTCAATGGCAGCACACACATATTATAAGAGCCGTGGTGGCACAGTGGTTAGAATGCAGTATTGCAGGCTAACTCTGCCCACAGCCAGGAGTTCGATCCTGACCAGCCTAAGGTTGACTCAGCCTTCCATCTTTCTGAGGTCAGTAAAATGAGGACCCAGATTGTTGGGGGCAAGATGCTGCCTCTGTAAATTGATTAGAGAGGGCTATAAAGCATCAGGAAACAGTATATAAGTCTAAGTGCTATTGTTATTAAGTCCAAATGATAAAACAGAGTAAACTTACAAACTTGCTGTAGTGTATAACTGACGAACTGTATAACTGAGGAAAAAAGTTGGACTTGCTTGATCGTACGGGAGTGCAGCGCCGCAATTGCATTCAGAAGGGAAGATATTGGCCAAGTAGTGTACCTTCTCATTGTTCCACTCATGCCATAGCCACTCTTTCCTGTAATAGCAATAAGCATAAGGGGATCATGGGTCTGCCAGCCATAATGTTAGGAAATGGGTCACACGATGGTGTGATAAAAGTGAAAATAGCATCTTATCCTCAGACTTTTATACAGTAGGCATTCTTCGCACTTCATAAGGTCAGATACTAGATCAGATTGATACATTTAGTTTCTTTACCATTCCCATTTTGATTTAGTACCTTTGTGGTCTGTATCACTCTCTATCTTTCCCCCCCTGTTGTTTCATTTATTTGTTCACTCTTACTCTTCACTTATTGCTATGACATTTATCTTCTAAATGTAAATCAGTATATGCAAAAAAAAAATGAATCCTGCACCAACTTCCTTCCTTCCTTCCTTCCTTCCTTCCTTCCTTCCTTCCTTCCTTCCTTCCCTCTTTCCTTTCCTTTCCTTTCCTTTCCTTTCCTTTCCTTTCCTTTCCTTTCCTTTCCTTTCCTTTCCTTTCCTTCTCTCTCCCAGTCCTTAAAGCATGGTAGAATTTTTGAATTTATCTAGGGAAATAAAGATTAGGAAAGTTTGGAATGTATAAAAAAGGAAACATCTTCAATGTGCTAACATACAGTATAAAAGCTACTTCGAAATGAACTGGCTGTCATCATCACATGTATTGCTCCCAGAATGTTAAATCACACTAACTGAGCCTTTGGCAGGGAGAGCCTCACAAAATATAACTTCTTGTCATGGACAGCCTAGAAGACTGATCCCAATTCCCTTTATTATCAAAATAATAGGTTTTATGGGGAAATACAGAAAGTGAAGCAGATAAAAGCAAGGTACTTCTGTTTCAAGCTGGTTCAGGGATTTTCTTCCTCTTTGCTCACTGATCCTTTCTCAACTTGGAGTAGATGAACTGAGCTAAGATAAATTACAAGTTTCTCCAGGCTTAATGTTTCTGGCACTTTTATTATGACTAAATCCTTGCTGAATTTTTGATTCTGCTCTAAAGTAGAATGTAAGCTAAAAGAACCGGTTGCCTTTGAACTTACTTTATTTTTATGCTTGCAGCAAATCATTTCACTTCGACTTTTTTGTTCTCTGTTTATAAATGATACACACATACAAGTATATTAAGATCTCTCTTTTTTTAATGACAGAGGTCAAAGTTGCAGTGGTGCAATCATGGCTCATCTCCTTTTTAATGTGACGAATGCAAAAATGGGTGGAGCTTTGATTGTGCCAAAATGGCCACCATTGTGACATTTTCAAGTACACCCTGTGAACACCCCTGTTATAAAATCAACTTATGGAAGGAGAAGATACAGGGAAGGAAATGATGAAGAGTTTAGCCTGACTGCTGTTTATTTTTGCAGCCAATAATCTCTATCAACAAAAGTAAAATCCATTATTCATATAACTCATAAATACATCAGTTTAATGAAATGGTATTTCCTTAATCTGCCAACACCAGCAAACTTGCTTGATGCATATGTTCTAAAGCAGGGGTCCCCAACCCCCAGTCCATGGACCAGTACCGGGCTGTGGAATGCCAGCAACTGGTCTGCACAAACAAGCAAAGCCTCATCTGCAGGATGCAGGCAGCACACAAAACCATGCTCCCTCTGGTCCGTGGAAAAACCTCTCTCCACCTAACCGGTCCCTGGTGCCCAAAAGGTTGGGGACTTCTGCTCTAAAAAACTTTATAAAAGACGTGTTAATGGCCATCTACAAAATAACAATGTGTCTATGGATGCTATCCTTGGTGCCTGCGTGATTCCCTGCCCACTGGATTTTATTTTTCTTATCTTAAATTTAAAAAATAGAAAGTTATTTCAGTTAAATGCCTATTGGTTTAACAGCTTGGAATTATAATCCTGGCTAAACAAAAAGGATATGTAAAAGATCTGTCCTGACAGAAATGGATCAAGACTAGTCGAATCTATTGCAGTAATTGGTTTCCAACAATAGCAAACACAAGTTTTTCATAACTAAGTAAAAAACAGATAATCAATATCCTTGATTTGGCAGTGTTGTAAATTGGGAGGGGGGAATACAAATTTGGATTCCAGCTGTAGGAGAAGGATCAAATGGCTTTCGGCATTTCTTTCTTCTTGGGTAATTTAAAAAGATATATATCCTAACCTCCAGAATGTTAAATCTAATCGTTTTAACCACTCCTCATTCCTCGCCATATTAAAAATGAGAACATTAATAAGGATAAAATGTTATCAATTTCAAATTTCATAGGAGACCAGTCCTCTCAAGTGAACCATACACGGAAACAGCAATCATCAGAATTATCTATGTACATTTTCCAGAAATCCTTAGAATAACTTTATACTGAAGCCATAAACTGAACACAGGGAGAAGAGGTTTAAAATAGCAACATCAACAACAATGTCCCTTGATAGACCATTCAAGGCAAAAAAAGGGAAATATTCTCTGCAGCTTAGAATCAGTGTGCGATCTTCAGCTAGGTTTTTTGCAAACATGATAGAAAGGGCTGGCTGGGTTGGGAAAAGCCTCATTTAAGCCCTATGGAAGTATGAATCAATCTGTGGGGACGTTTACACCCCTGTGGTAGTAATTCTCCATCCTTGCCTTAAAGGCATCCTGACTATGAAGAGATACTGATCTCAGCATTAATACTGTTTTCCTGAAAATACGGGCTACCCCGAAAATTAGCCCTAGCTTGATTTTTGAGGGTGGGCCTAATGTAATCCCTACCCCAAAAATAAGCCTTAGTTTGGGGGCAAGGCACACACCTAAAAATCAAGCTAGGCCGGGGGTGGGGGGGTGGATCCACTTACCTCTCCTAGCAGGCCCACTTCTTCTGCAGCGTCTTCTGCAGCCAGGCCTGCATTTTTCAGTCACAGACCTTTCCGGAAGGACTCTGCAGTACAGTTATCTAATAATGTGAATGGCAGATGGTATAAATTCAAGTTGATTATTTGAATAAATTTCCAAAATTGATCTGATTAGGTTCTTTGAATTTAACCCCTAAACCAGACATGTCAAATTCGTGACATCACGTGATGTCACGTGACATCTCGGGACTGTTTTGCCATTGCCGGCAAATGGGGTGGGCGCGGCTTCCGCATGACATGTCCAGCCCACGGGCTGGCAATTTGACACCCCTGCCCTAAACTGAATCTTAATTTTTATCATATTTATATGATTTATTTGGTTGTTCACTCCACAACAGTGATTCTGGATGGCATACAAAGATTAAAATAACAGCCGCAGCCAATGTCTCATGTCACTCAAGGTAAAAGCAATAAACCACAATATGGAGATCATCTCAGCCTCAAACCTGGCCTAACCTCCTTGCCTAAATAATAGGGGAACCAGCCAGGTCTTCAGAGCCTTGTGAATGACTAACAGGGTTGGGGCCATTCAAACTGAGGGAAATTTACACATCCATTAAAACATCCCAATTTATTTAGAAGGATCTGGTTCATTCAGTATTTTCATTAGATTTTCAAATTCAATTTCAGATCCATCAGAATCACATTTTAATCAATTCCCTGGAACAGAGTGTTGCATAGTCCAATTGAAAGAATAAGGTTGTTCAACTTTTATACTACGCAGCACTGCATTAACTGCAGTAAATGATACAAACCTGTCCAGGTCTATACAAAAGTAAGCTGTACTGCAAGCTTGAAACCTGAGCTCCTTTGAAAACAAATCAAATTTATGTCCACTAAATAAGGTTTTTCTGAAATCTGTCCTGTCTCCATTAAAAATAAAATAAAAATTTATTTTCAAATAAAAAATTTGAAAAAAAAATCTGGAAGTGTGGAAACTTTTTTAAATAATTAGATAAATTATTTAAAATAAAACACTAGGAAAAAAGAACATTCTAAAATCATTTCAAAATTGTTAATATTATTTCATTAACAATAAGGCCTAGTTTGACTTATATCAGCCAAATAATGCAGTCTTTGGAACTGGTTAACAATGTGATCCTAAGTTTGCCAAAACTTAGTAGAGCATATTTATTATCATTGTGCTGTCCTGTTATAAGTACCTAATGGCTACCACAGTTGTTTTTACATAGACATGAAGTGAATCGCATTCAAGGAATCAATTCATATTTCTTCTAGACTCTTCTTTTAAAACTGTAACTTTGGCACACAGAACCTCTTTTAGATTCTGACTCTTCATTAAGAGAGGGCAGTAAAGGAAAGTGTGTGATGAGGTTATGGTAACTGTCAGAAGCTTTGTACAAAATATACAAATTGTGGCCATGATTTCTTTCCAAGTTTCTGACACTCCACCATTTTCACTTCCCTGCTTTACTCCAAACTATTGTTTGTTTTAAAGCTACTTTTCCTCTTAATACTTCAGCTGTTTCTCTTCAAAAATAATTTCTTTCCAGAAAACAAGTTTTCCTGGAGTCCCAAATTAATTTGCTACCTCAGGTGTGGTAGATTATCTACACCATGATTGTTTTTGAAGCAGGACTCATCTGCCTATCCACGGGGAACCTGTAAATAAATTAGGTACCATTTTGTCCTGCAACCGAACAAAGTCTCTTGGCCCTTCCGTAAATATTTGAATCACTACATCTGAGGTAGCAAATTGGTTTGGGACTAATATTTCCTGGAGAGAAATTATTTTCAGAGAGAAGCAGCTGAAGTATTAAGAGGAAAAGTCAGTGCTGGCTCTTGTTACCATCTGCACTTGCCTCTAGTTGCCCAAAGTTGGAACTGGTTTTGCCTGCGATCTAAGGTTTAACATTCATTCCTTTTCATTTCATTCATTTATGTGTTTATATCACACCTTTATTATTGTCACACATATCACAGGACGGCAAACATAACCAATCCACCTTCCACATTCTATTTTTTTCCACAACAAAAATGCTGTGAGGTGGGTTGGGTGTTGTGTCTGTAAATAGTTGCAAACATGTAAAATAGCAGGTTGCAAAAGTAGGTTCTTGAAGCGGGAGATTCTGGTGCAACCATTGGTTAAAGTAGCAAAGAAGCGGGAAGATAGCGATTGATGATTGGTTACAGTTTAAACAGTTCTACTATAAAAGCCTGAACATTTGACAGTTGACAGTTGACTTATGTGTATTGAATAAACTCTTTCATTGTGAACCACTCTGCGTCATTGTCTACCTGAACCAAACAATTGGCGACGAAGGTGGGATAGACGGCAGACCAGAGAAGGTTCGGCGGAACAGCTGCGCAAAGGCGGCAAATTTGAAAGAAGCACAGTCAACCAAGCGGCCGCGGCGGAATAAACAATCCTCCGAATGGCGCAAATTGGGTCCTTAAAAGAATTCGACCCAAACTTCCCAGAGGACTGGGAAGAATATATAGGACAGGTCGAAGGATTCCTGCTTGTAAACGGGATAACGGACGACCGGAAAAAGGCGGCAGCGCTACTGACAATTTGCGGCACACCAGTATATCGGATCGCTGTAGGACTTTGTCAACCACAGCCGGTCTCTAGTGTTACGTATGCCGATCTGTTAGCTAAGCTAAAAGTACATTTCACGCCTAGGAGATCCGAACTCTTTTGGCGTCGTATTTTCGAAAAAAGGAACCAGAGACCGGGCGAATCAATTCAAAAATTTGTTGCCGCCGTCAGGGAAGCCACAGTACGATGCAAGTATGACAACTTGGAAATCAGAATTCGGGACCGAGTAGTACTGGGCTTGCGAGACGAGCATCTACAAAATAGAATAATCGCCAAGCCCATCGGCGATTTGCAAGAAGTACTCGACGAACTATTAACGTACGAATCCACCGGGTATCGCGACCCCCCCCCCGTAGTAGCATGGCCGCGCCTGCCGAAATCAACCAAGAAGGCCTTGTGGACTGTGGGGAGGTGGACCAGCAATGGGAAGATGACATCGCCGAAGTCTCCAGACGATTTGGAAAAATGGCGCCAAAACCATCCCGAAGTGAGGGGCCTGAATCGAACCGCCGATGCCAACCCGCAACACCGCAACGACAAATGACAGCGGCCCAAAGACCATGGAGAGACTCCGCAACGAGACCGAGCGACGACAACCGGTGTGGCAGCTGCGGGGGCAACCATCCCCGCGCCACTTGCAGATTCCGTACTGCCAAATGTAGATCGTGTGGAAAGACCGGCCACATCCAAGCCATCTGCAGGGGTCGTGCACGCGACAATCGCCTTCACGAAGTCGACGTTTGGCCCGAAGGTAAGGTAACCCCTTACTATAGTGGCAAAGAGACCCCTAGACCGTGGGCTAAAGTTCTGAACCGCGGGGAGGTGGCGCGAGTCAATCATAGTAGGAAAAGGAAAAACAATAATTTTCCGGAAGGAAAATTAAAAATCATAGTCCATTTACAAGGGGTTCCTTGCAAAATGGAAATAGATTCAGGGGCCTCAGTGTCCATAATATCCAGTGAAACCCTGGAAAGGATTGAACAAATAAGTGGCAGGAAAATTCCACTTAGCTCAACCAAAATCCAATTAACCGATTTTCAAAAACCCCAATAAAGATTAAAGGGAAAATTACCCTTAGTGTTAAATTTAAGGGGTTTAAGGGGGTTTTAGATTTAATAGTTACTGAGGGCCAGAGGACTAGTCTAATTGGCCTTAACTGGTTCCCTGCCCTGGGCATTTGGATTGGGGGAATAAACACAGTTATTAAAAATAAGACCCTCGAATCAGTCTGCAATGAATTCGCAGACGTATTCGATGGGTCTTTAGGTAAATACAAAGGGCCCCCAATTAAATTTAATCTAGACCCGTCGGTTAAACCCATCAGGCTTAAGGCCCGAAGGGTGCCTTTCGCCCTGAAGCAAAAAATCGAGGCCGAGCTCGATAAGCTTGTAGGCCAAGGCGTCCTAGAACCAGTCGAGGGAGGTTTGTGGGAAACACCGATCGTCACACCCCTTAAACCTAATGGGGATGTGAGGATCTGCGCTGACTACAAGGCCACCCTGAACCTGGGAATGAAAAAACACGCTTACCCTGTCCCGACGGTGAAGCAGGTCCTCGCCACGATACAGGACGGCGCCATTTTCGCCAAGCTCGACTTGGCGCAGGCGTACTTGCAATTAACTGTTTCTGAAGAGGCTGCTGAAGCTCAGACGATAGTTACCCACAAGGGGGCGTTCCGAGTCCACAGACTGCAATTTGGTATTGCAGCAGCTCCAGGCATCTTTCAAGAAGTGATGGAGAGGACCTTAAAGGGCATACCTGGTGTATGCCCTTATTTTGATGATGTTCTGATAGCTGGAAGAAATGAAGAAATATTAGCAGAGCGTCTGGAACAGGTATTGGAAAGGTTTAGGAGGGCTGGACTGAAATTAAAAAAGGAAAAATGTTGCATTGGGGTTAAGTCCACTGAATTTCTAGGATTTAGGATAGACAAAAATGGAATTCATCCTACCCCTGATAAAATCAAGGCAATCAAATTGGCACCAGAACCAAGGAACAAGGCTGAATTACAAGCCTTCCTTGACTTAGTAAATTTTTACCACACATTTGTGCCACACAAAGCTGCCATAGCAGAACCTCTCCATAGACTTTTAGATAAAAAGACCCCGTGGCAGTGGCTTAACAAACATAGAGTGAGTTTCCAAACGTTAAAAGACATTCTTTCCAGCCAATCAACAGTAACCCATTTTATTGAAAATAAACCAATTTATTTAGCGTGCGATGCTTCACCTTATGGTGTAGGGGCTGTTATCAGCCACTTGGACAACCAAGGTGTTCAAAGGCCAATCGCATATTATTCCAGGACGCTTACTAAAGCAGAGCGGAATTACGCACAGATAGATAGGGAAGCATTAGCAATCGTGGCAGGAGTAAAAAAGTTCCATGATTACCTTTATGGTAGGAACTTTACCATACTCACTGACCATAAACCCCTTTTGGGCCTGTTTACCACGGATAAACAGACACCCCAAATAATGTCACCCAGAATGCTGAGGTGGTCAATTTTCCTCTCAGCATATTCATTTTCTCTCCAACACAGACCGGGCAAGGAAATGGGACATGCGGACGCCCTTAGCAGACTGCCATTAAATATCACTGAGGAAGACCCTGCCCCTGTGGGACAAATAATGTCTTTACAGGACATTCCTGACTGGCCTTTAACTGCTAAAGATATAGCTGTGGCAACAAATAATGACCATATCTTAAAAAGAATTATGGCCTGGGTCCTTAGTGGGTGGCCAAGTACTAACCCAGATGCCAAGTACATTCCTTATTTTAGAAGAAAGGATGAACTGTCATCTCATTTGGGATGTGTTCTATGGGGCAACCGTGTTGTCATTCCCGAGATCCACAGACCTTCAATTTTATTAGAACTACACGAGGGGCACCCTGGGATAGTACGTATGAAGGCATTGGCTAGGAGCCACTTGTGGTGGCCTGGTCTTGACAAGGACATTGAAGATTGTGTGTCTAATTGCTATTTATGTCAACGTTCTAGGCCTGAGTTGCAACACACACGTACTCATAAGTGGGAGTTAGCCAGGAATCCTTGGTCCAGGATTCATATTGATTTTGCTGGACCTTTCCAGGGGTTAACCTTTCTTGTAGTAGTGGACAGTTTCTCTAGATGGCTAGAGGTAATACCCGTCAGTTCAATGACTTCTGGTAAAACAATACAAGTCTTAAGGGGCCTCTTTGCCACTCACGGGTTACCTGATGTAATTGTGTCAGATAATGGGCCCCAATTCACCTCTGTTGAATTCCAGGATTTCCTCAGGGCCAACTCGATTAAACACACGACATCAGCACCCTTCCACCCGTCCACCAACGGCTTGGCTGAACGAAATGTGAGGACCACTAAAGACGCATTAAAGAGAATCATCCGCGGCGACTGGCACCAAAGACTGGCAGAATTCTTGCTGACCCAACATACGACCCCATGCACGGCTACTGGTAAAAGCCCAGCTGAAATGAGGTGGGGAAAGAGACTAACCACCAAATTGGACAGGTTACATCCTGACAGACTACCATCAAGTGCGGAACTGGACATTCCAAACAGATCATTCAAAATTGGGGACCTAATCTGGGCCAGGAATTATGCACAAGGGGACAAATGGATCCCAGAGGTGGTCACTGAGATATTGGGACCCTTGTCTTACTCTATTGAGGGGGAAGGGAACAGGGTTAGCAAAAGACATATAGATCAGCTAAGGAAGAGAACTATTGGCTGCATACCAGTTGAGGGGGATCAAAGTATACACGGGGGGAACAGTGCATCAGGGGTTATTGATAACAATATGCCAGTTAGTGGGGAAGCAGAAATGCAAACCAGCCCGTCCACAGCTAACCAACAACAACACAGTCAAATTGACTGGGAACTGCCCCCTCTGAGTAGGCCAGCATTAGCTGAACATCAAGCACAACAACAACCACAAATTGTCAACAGAGAAGCATCTGAGCCAGTTAGCCAAGAGTCCAGGCCCACCAGAGTAAGCCAGCCAAGCAGACAATCTGATAGGAATGACTTAGGTATCCAAAGCAATAGATATCCTTCAAGAGTCCATAGGCCACCCAAATATTTAAGGGACTATGTCAATAAATAACAACAACTGGGGGGTAAGGGGTGTTGTGTCTGTAAATAGTTGCAAACATGTAAAATAGCAGGTTGCAAAAGTAGGTTCTTGAAGCGGGAGATTCTGGTGCAACCATTGGTTAAAGTAGCAAAGGAGCGGGAAGATAGCGATTGATGATTGGTTACATTTTAAACAGTTCTACTATAAAAGCCTGAACATTTGACAGTTGACTTATGTGTATTGAATAAACTCTTTCATTGTGAACCACTCTGAGTCATTGTCTACCTGAACCAAACATTGGGCTGAGAGAGTGAGTGGCTGAAGTCACCTAGCTGGCTTTAATGGTTGAGGCAGGACTTCAACTCATGCTCTTTTGCTTTGTAGCCCAGTGCCTTAACCACTACACCAAACTAGCTCTCTTTCATATGTGTGTGTGTGTGTGTGTGTGTATACATACATACATACATACATATATACAAGGATTGCCATTGTGAGTATACTGTATAAAAATCATCTCAAAATGGAAGTCTGTCTTAGGGTAATTGTAAAACAAACTGTAGTTTGCAGTAAAGCAGGAAATGAAACTAGTGGACTGTCAGAAATTCTCTAATTATTGCTCCCAGTGCAGTTAAATTAATTTTCGTTATGCAAAATACTGATGTCCCATTTTTCCTCCAAGAAGTTCAAGGCAGTCCGTTTTATTTTATTTCAAGATTGTAAAATAGATTGGGTTGAGAGAGAGCTGCTCTAGCTTCACACAGTGAGTTTAATTGCCAGCTGGGAATGTGGATATGGGCCTCTTCAGTCCCAATCCAGCATTGTAAGTACTACACAGTGCTGATCCTCTGCAATAAGAACTGTGCTTTTAGAAATTAATTCTAGGGTTATCTTCAAATGGCCAGATACATAAAAATTCATTGAAATCCACAGAATTAATCCAGAAGTGAGTTGTTGCCAGAAACACAATATGGGAAGGAAGTCTAATTAAGTTGATCACCTTTTAACTTCAGTATCCTTTATTTTACATGAGGCTCAGAAATCCTTATTGAATATTTAGCTGCATTTTCATAATGCCTAAAGGCCAAAAAAATATCTGATTGATTAACACATTATACTAGGTTGAACCTGTTATTCTCATTCAGGTATAAATAACATCATTATCAACAACAACCACTTGGAATTGCTGTAGATTTTAAACTAAGATATCAGAAGGTGCTAAACAGATAAATAGGGAATAGCTCAATATTGCCTCAGTATAGCTGAACAATAATTCACTTTAGGACTTACTTTAGCATTAACTATCACATAGCTGTGGCTTAGTCAAAAATGCCACTAGAAAACAGAATGAAACATGACATATACTGCAACATAGGGGATAGCAACATAGCCTCCATTTGCAATTCCTTAAGAAGTTACAACCATGATCCTGACAGATATTGCAGTTACTTTAAGGAAATGCAGTCAGGTGCTATAGCCACACCTTATGAGCTCCAAAATACCTTTCTGGAACAAAATCTGAAGCATTACTCAGTCTTAGGATAGATGACCAGGCTGAATCAAAGGGAAGGATCAAATGTGTCATCAGTCATGAGCCCCTTCATGCCCACAAGAGATCTAGGTCCCGTCCACCTTGAATCCCTTCTACTCTTATCTCCCACTAATTTCCCTTGGCTGTCAGTAGTTCAGACTCTTGTGGAGAGCTTAAGCTTACAGTAAACCTTTATATCCATTCGAAGTGTCTAATTCTCCTGATTTTCCCAGTGCTTGACAATATACCTGCATTTCTTGATAATTTGTAAAGGCATTGGATATCGTATGTATTTTGCCAACTGTTTTGCTAAATGACCTACTAAATAATGACACATGCAAGCAACATATACCATGTATTCATAAAGGCACAGCTAATTTAACCCTAGATAGGGAAATGAGCTATTACTACCTTTGAGTTCTTGGTAAAATAAGAAGAAATGAGAATAGAGAAAAATAGCCATTAACTCCTCATGTTAGATCAACTACCATGTCTCTTTATTGAAGTCCATAGTTCAGATTAATCATATTGAAAAGTCAAATGTGCTTGTCCTGTTATGAGAAGGCTTTTCTCCAATTATGTACACAGTCCAGAACATAACACCATGCATGTAAGACATCCAGTTAGATTCAGCTATTCAAATTAAGGTAATTAAAGAAAGAAATGGCAGGGGGCACAGAAACGAGGGAGAAAAACTCTTAAACTATTAAAATGGGAAACATACATATGTATTAACTGAATGGCTTACAGATGCATTTATCAGAATAGCAGAGTTTCAGTATTAACTGGGTGGAGACCGCTAATTAGACTCAGAGGTAGAAGAACTCAAATATTTATTATTCATTTGAAAAATAGAGGTTAAATAACCTCAGCTATGTATAAACATAGGCCAGATAGGAAAGGATAAAATATATAAGTTATCCAATTAAATGTCTTTCTAATTTGCTCGCTTAGGGAAGGGAGGCTTGCAAATGGGGGAGGCTGATAAAGAGCCCAACAATGAAGCTACGAGTACAGATTTGAAGTACCTCCACTATTTTACATATGTTATGAATGCAACACATAAAATAGCAGCATAGCTTGGATTATGCATTTGAAATAACTACCTTCACTTTTTTTAGACCCTCTCCCCCCCCCAACCATCGCAATTGTCCTGGAACCCTTTTATAGTTTCTTCAAAAGGGAAGTCATTACAGGGAGCGTTTGAATGAGTGATGTGAGGTATGAGTGATGTGAGGTATGTTTGGGTTTGATACAGTCTTAGTCACATTTCAAGTAGGCCAACCATTCCGGCTTAGTTTTCCTTCAATTCCATAAATCAGAATAGGATTAGGTCTGGACCCAGCCTTTATTCTGTCACTTCTGCTAGGAACAAAATATCTCCCTATTGACATTACATGACACCAGAAACATTCATCATGAATACTTGAAGAGAAGGGTCAGGGCATGCAAAGGTATCCATGGTATCAATTCAGAATACTTCTATTTTCAATATTGGTTCAGAGCAACTCAAACTGATATAAATGTGACTAGGGGGGCCTTCGCCCAGGTTCACCTGGTGTGCCAGTTGCGGCCCTATCTAGACCGGGATGCCTTGCGTATGGTCACTCATGCACTCGTGACCTCTCATTTGGACTACTGCAACACTCTCTACATGGGGCTGTCCTTGAGGACCACTCGGAGGCTCCAACTGGTACAGAATGCAGCTGCGAGAGTTGTGTTGGGAGTTTCCCGACACTCCCATGTTACACCCCTGCTCCGCGAGCTGCATTGGCTCCCAGTTGTCTTCCAGGTGAGATTCAAGGTGCTGGTAATGACCTACAAAGCCCTTCATGGCATGGGTACGGAATACCTCAGGGAGCACCTGCGGCCGGCATCAACTTCCCTCCACCCAGTGTGCTCTCACAGAGAGGGCCTCCTCAGGGTGCCACCGGTCAAAGAATGTTGACTGGTGGCCCACACGGGGAGGGCGTTCTCTGTGGGCGCGCTGGATTTATGGAACCATCTTCCGGTTGAGCTCCGGATGGCGCCCGACCTTCACTCCTTCTGGCGCGATCTAAAGACCTACCTGTTCAAACAAGCCGGCCTGGCCTGATGGGTGATGGGTTTGGGTTTTATTGCTTTTTATGTATTTTAACTTATTGTTATAGTTTTGGGCATCTTGTTTAATCTCTTTTAATTTTTGTATTCTTGTCTTTTAACATGTATTGCCCTGTTCACCGCCCTGAGTCCTTCGGGAGAAGGGTGGTATACAAATAAAATTATTATTATTATTATTATTATTATTATTATTATTATTATTATTATTATTATTATTATTATTATTATTATTATTATTATTATATTTTAGGGTTTTGGTTGATGTGAAGAACACTACCTTTATAGTCTATTGACAAAGGACTTAGTTTTCAATTGAATATACAACATAACACATAATATTGGAGGCAACTGTAGTAACCCCCCTTCTTTGTGTGTTAACTTTCATTATTTCCACACTTTTTTTATTTGGAAATCCGGGGAATTCTAAGTATAAAGTAGAAATGGGGGGGGAGGGAGAAAGGGAGAAGGAGAGGGAGAGGGAAAGGGAGAGGGAGAAGGAGAGAGATAATCTTATGTAATGGTTAGTTTGCACTATTTTATTCTCCTACATTACATTTTATGGGCCTGTACACACCATGTGATCTGAAGCACAGAGAGGAAGAAAAAAATATTGGCATTTGCAAAGCTAAACCTTAGTATGCAAAGAATGGAAATTTCAGAGTTTTCAAGTGCCTTTTAGTTTGCTCTCTTCATCAATCACAATACACTTGGAATTAGTTACGGTAGCTGAAGTTGTGTCCAGAACAATGGTGCATTCTTGAAACACCACTGCCTATAAATATATTACCCATTTAGGATTTAAAGATCCACACAATATTTTCCCCTGGCATCTACTGCAACCTAGAATATCTGCAAGTTGGATTCCTTGCTGCAATCAATAATTGATTTTTTTTAAAAAAAATATCCTATTGATTTGTTAAGAAATAATTGTATTATTTTAAAATGAAATATTATATTTCATTTTAAGGTTATATTAAATATTGGCATTGCATAGAATAGCTCTATCTGCTTAGATTTTATACTGTAAAGAAACTTATTTTTTATATTTCTGTTATTTCTTGTGGGACTTGAAAGACACTGGATGTTTAAACATGTCTACACAGCAGTTTGGGGAAGTTACTTTCTCTCTAGATTTTTCAAGAAACAAAGAAACAAACCAAAATAGAAAGAGTCCCAAGGTATTTATTAGAGATAAATATGAGTCCCAGTTCTAAAAAAGTGGAAAACTGCACAATTACCTAAACTTTATCACTTTTAATAGTGTTTCGGTCAATCTGGAGAGAGGGATAAAAATATAGTAAATAGGAGTGTTATCTCTATGCTAATAAAACCAACATAATTAGCATGAACTAGAGCACATCCTTCCAACCATATACACTGCAGTCTGCAGATAAAGATTGCTTTCCTTTATCTTCCACTTGGGCTTCTCTGTATGTTGAATATAGAGAGAGAAATTGAGAGGAGGGTCATAAAGCTAGGTTAAGTGGTATTTCCAGGTATTTGTGGATCGAAAAACTGTATCTATATATAGCTGTGTGCAAAAAGAAAGAAAGCTCAGTGACAAGGGAAGAGTCAACTGTAACTGACTGTATGATGATGATGATGATAACTTTATTGTCACTTTGAATGTACACCAATCGGCATACATCAAAATGAAATTTCATTGCATACAGCTCTCAAAGGGTCACCACCTCCGATATATACTCCTTGTTCGGGGCCTGCTCAAATTTCACATTGTCCATTTTAGTCTCTAGGGAGTGAACGATGGCAAACAGGACAGATGGAAATGGGGCTCCATGTGGATTAGCCCTCAAGTTAGCTTGTATTCTGACAACCTCGCCTTCTTTCCTTTTTCTGATGCTGACTCTTCCACCTTTTCCTTAAAGAGGCCTTGCTTCTTTTCGTCCCTGGAGCACACTGCTGCCGCCGCCACCAACTCCTCCAAAAGCCTCTCTCTCTTCCTTTGGGCCTGCCGACAGCCTCATCCAGTTCCTTCGCTCCATAAGCTCCAGGTCCTCTCCTCCTCTTCCTCCTCTGGAAACAGCCCTGATTTGCAGTAGAATCCATCACTGGGCCAGCAGTCAGATCTTGCTGCTGGTAGAACAAATTCAAACAGCGCCAACGACTTCTAACGGTCTCACCAACAGTTCCAAAACAACTAGAAACTCACCATGCCAGGAAAGATTGTCGGTCGTATGTCGTATGTTACCTTAGTTCCACCATGTTGCTCAAACACATTAAAATCTTCCTGATCATGTGGCCTATAGCCTTTACTATCCCTCCCAAAACTATTCACCTTCAAGAGCCAATGCAGCCGCAGCCATTCCAGGCGCCGCCATCTTAGATCTGTATCAACATAGAGGAAAGCATAAGCAGCTGTAGAAGGCGTGGCAGAGCCTGGGGGCAGAGTCAAGAGAAGAATCAGCCTAGAATCCTTACATTCCACAGGCGGTCTAAGTCCTATCCCTCTTCAGTTCCATTAAACCTTATCTAGTGCCAAATGAGTGCTGATCATTGGATGACTAGATTCTGGCATATAGGCATAAGCAATAAATCAATATAATTGGAATTTGATGTGTGGTCCTGATCTTTTCCACCTGCAGCAGCATTCTCTTAATTTTATACACGTATTTTGTGTGTATGTGCATGCGCATCATAGCCCTATTTTCTGGTAACTTCTCACTGTGTTCTATGTATGCAATAAATTTGTTTGATGGAACTCAGAATAATATGGAATGTTATATAGCAGAATCTGGGAGGGGATCCAGAAGCATTTCATGAAACATCTTCTAGATATTATTCATAGCACCATTTGGATGTCGATAGTTGTTTTTTGGGGGGGGAATTGGAGAACTAATGGTAAGCTGGTCCAGTCTGGAAACACCTTACCATGAAGAGAAAAATGAATTAAAATGCTGATCATGCTTGAGGATATTTATAGAAATTTATTGGCCACATCCTGTGAGACTTGCTGAAGCATTAGAGGAGAAACCGTGTTAGAGCAGAATAAGCATTCTGTAAAGCAAATTGCCAGGCCAAGACATTCTCTAGAGAAGAGAGAGTAGTTAAACTGGACTTGAGATGCAGAGATTTCTTTTCCCTACATAACATATAATCTCAAGAACTACCAATCCTACATTTTCTTAAGCAAAGCAGCATATGTTCTCTGGTTAGCGTTATTACCCAAGTCTTTCACTGCAATCACTTCTTAATTGTTTTTACCAGTCTAAACTGAGAAATGCACTCTATGAGCAGCCAGAACAATAAGACACATTCAGTAAAACACTTAATGTTTTACTGAGTATGTTTTGGGTAACTTCCAGTTGAGCACTAAACAGAGAGAAATTATATTGTTAAATCAAAATCAAAATTGTATTGTTAAATCAAAATATCCCGACCTGCAAAGGAATTTGATCAGAAATAGATGGACAAAATTTTATGTTAGATTTCTTCTGCACTCTTGTGCTCTATCTATCAGTTACTCTTTGCTTCTTATATATTAAAATATTTTAAAGATGATTTTATTAAAATTGGTGTTTCAAGCATCACATGCTACAGGCCAGTTTATTTCTTTTTTTAAAGAAAATTTTATTAAATGTACATTTAAAAACAAAAGTGGACATGATTCAACTTCCCTGGCTACAACACTACTATTAGTATTACCTTATGTTACAGAAAGAAAAAACAAAAACTTAAAATATATTCTATTACAGGACAGAGTATAACAAACTGTACATATAACATCTGTAAATTTTTTGGTAAACTGTCTTTCAGTCGTCAGTGTTATATTTACATATCTTTCAGTTGTGTCCTGATATAGGTGCTAATAAGAAGTCCTTACATTATCAACTAATCAAACAATAGTTATCTCAGTGATCCCCCTTATCTCTAACCAATCGTACAAATTTTGCCAAATTTCCTAATACTCTGTTTAGGGTTAACCTGTCCATTTTGGCGCAGGATAAAATTTTATCTTTTCCATTTTGGGGCATATGCCAATCTTGCTGCAGTTAAAATATGCAATAATAAGTAGAAAGATGCTTTGCTGAGTTTATCATTAATAATCCCTAATAAGAAGGTTTCTGGTTTTAAATCAATTTTTGGTACTAATATTTCTTCCAACCAATTTTTTTTATCCACTGCCAAAAATTTTGCACTTTTGAACATTCCCACCACATGTGATAGTAAGTCCCTGGAAGCCTTCTGCATTTCTAGCACGTCGGTGAGATTTTTTTATCTATTTTTGCTAACCTTGTAGGGGGAAAGTGCCACCTATAAAACATCTTGTACAAATTCTCTTTATAGGAGGTGGCTAGCGTTAACCTCCTGTTTCTATCCCAGAGTGATTGCCAATTATCTAGGTCAGGGGTAGGCAACCTCGGCTCTTTTATGACTCATGGACTTCAACTCCCAGAATTCCTGAGTCAGCATAGAGTTGAAGTCCATGAGTCATAAAAGAGCCGAGGTTGCCTACCCCTGATCTAGGTCAATACTGTAACCAAAATTTTTACTCCAGATTAACATTGTTTCTTTTACCTGTTCTTCTAACAAATCTTGTTGTAATAGATATTGATATGTCTTTTTTATCATTTGGTCTTCTGTTCCTAGAAGGATTTTATCTAATTGTGTATGCTCTAACTTTATCCCTGGTTCATTTTTTGTCTTTTCTGTATCGTGACTGTATTTGTAAGCATGCCCACCATTCCAACTCTATACCCTCTTCTAATAGTCTTTTTCTTGTTTTCAGCTCTCCATTTTTGTCTAAGAGATCTTTATATGTGATTACTCTTCCTAAATTTATGAATTTGGGGTGCATGAAAATCTCTCATATGGATAGCCAATTGGGGATTTCTATATAATTAATTTTTTTTAATTTTTATCCACACATCTAATAGTGCCCGTCTAATATAATGATTCTGGAAGGCCAGTTTATTTCATGACAGTTCCGGCCATTGTTTCCAGTTCTGTCCAGAATTGATTAATAGCGAACTACTTGCATAATTCTTATCATTCTTTGTATAGCTATTTGGTTTAATTTCTGAAATCATAGACATTCATTATTGAAAAATACTTTGACGTTCTTTTGAAAAGATGGCAATGTAAGGGTAGCAGCCAGGGATTCAAAGCACTACTAGAAAATATAAATTGGCAGGAAGAGTGGAGATAAGTCCCATAACGTCCTACAATATAGAGTACTCAAAGAGACTGACATGTCATTCCCTAGAAAGACTTTTTGATGATGGTAGCTGCAATGTCGCGTGGTTGAACGGAGAGATGGACACTTGAGCTGTGTAGTATTTCTTTATTGAGTCAGAAAATGAAGCTGGAGCAAAGGGGTTACCTGGCGTCTCTTTATACCTGCCCAGGTGAATGGTGACCAATAGATTTAAACCTGGGCTTCCCGCCAGTGCAGGTGGCCAATGGATTTAAACCCTGGCTTCCCGCCAGAGCTGACCATGCCCTGGGGCTGTCAACGACTCGCTCTATTCAGGCTTTCCCGCCAAAGCGGTTATAGCCTGGAGCTGTCCAGCCCCCTGCTGTGCTGACATTTCCGTGTGTGCTTTAAAGGCATACACTACAGTAGCTATGAATCATCTTTTCCCAAAAACCTCTGAATTTCCATACAGACTCTTTAAAGAACTTCTTTATAGGTCCACTGATGCCTGCAAGGCATGTAGACCTTATAGATCTTACAGCTACCTATAACAGCATAATTTCTGTTCGTAATTTTTTTTTCTGTTTGTTTCTATCGACACACTGCAACATGTTTAATCTCTCTTCTTTTTTTGCCATTGCAACTTGTAAGATGTCTATACTCTGTTAGCATATTCAGCCTTTGCAAATTGATGCGATGTCTAATGCACTTTGTTTATTTGCTAACTCTGATCTAGGAGTTAGGTACCAAATAAAACCAACATGTGAACCTCAGTTCTTTTGAGTGTTCGACTCCTTGCTACAGAACCTAAGCAGTAACTCCTTGTTCTACTGCCTCTTTACAACTACCAAGAGGACAATATGACAGCTTCTGGTACATCTGAAATGCAATGTAAGCATTTTAAAGCAAGCACAGAGGAGAAGCAGAAAAATTTAGAGGAGGCAAAAGAATGGGGAAGAGTGAGGTCAAGGACGTACAAATAAATGAACTAAATGGAGGAAATGAGTCTGCTGAAAAGTAACCATTAGAACTGACAGGAAGATTCTAAGCAACCAAGTGTAAGAGAGAGAGATAAT
Source organism: Vipera ursinii (assembly GCF_947247035.1). Lineage (NCBI taxonomy): Eukaryota > Metazoa > Chordata > Lepidosauria > Squamata > Viperidae > Vipera > Vipera ursinii. Next base: position 66,546,597 of record NC_139518.1, read on the forward strand.
AGAAACAGCCTGTTATTTAGCAGCCTAACATTTTGGCTGGGGAAAAAATTATGATATGAGTAGCATTTGGAAAAGAACTAGATTGATCATAATTAAACTGTGGGTGTATTTACAAAGCTCTGATCTTTGAAGAAAACCATCACAGCTGAAGGTAAGGCCTCTTCTGCTGTATGAATATTACTAAGGGAAATTATTAATAAATAACAATACATTTAACAAGACTGAGTTGTACTAAATTTTAATGTTGGTTTTATGTTTGTATTGTTCAATATCCTTCTCTGAATGACCTGGATCAATCCCTCTACTCTGAGCAGTGGCATTTATTTATTTATTTTATTTATTTATTTTATTGCATTTCTATACCGTCCTTTCCCAAAGAACTCAGAGCGGTTTACAGGGTAATTAAAAAATCGAAATACAAAAGTTAAAACAGATTTAAAGGGAAAAAATTGTATGTGCCCCTGTCAAATAAAACCCCAGTTAAAATAAGATTGATCCTCAGTCTGGGCCAGAGAGCTCGAAGAGCCAGGTCTTCAGGCCCCGGCGGAATGAATGGAGGTCGGGGGCAGTCCTCAGCTCCACTGGCAGCTGGTTCCAAAGGGCAGGCGCCCCCACTGAGAAGGCTCTTTCCCTGGGCGTTACCCGCCGGCAATCTCTTACCGGTGGGACCCTGAGAAGACCCTCCCTGTGGGAGCGCACTGGACGAAGGGAACTTGATGCCGGCAGCAGGTGTTCCCTCAGATATTTAAACAGAACTGTCTCTTAACTTTGGGCATAATAATTTTGGGCTTAGCACAGCCTCCATGAATATGAATAGACATTTAGGAGAAACAATTTGCCGATCACCTCTGAGTTCTGTATTCTGGATTTCCCTAGTTTTATCAGCAACTCACCCAACTTTAAGAACAGATACAGAAGAATTAAAATTGCGTCCATGTGACTGATGGAGAAAGTAGAGAAATATATAGATGTATTATTTTTACATGGAACCACCAATATTATTGCTTGATCTTGAAATTTAATATATTGCTCCTACATAAGAAAATGTTTGTGCTTCAGAAATTTCTATAATCTCATGAGCCTACTGACCATGCAGATGTGGTACTTGTGCATCAACTATCAATACTATTTTGTGAACTTTTCAAGATAAAACTATACGGAAGCCATTAAAGCAAAGCATCAAGAATACATATTTGTTGAAGCCTGACCAATTGTCTGGGGGGGAAAAAACAATTTCAGGAAAGTTTGTTCAATTCCTTTCCACCCTTTTCTGTTGTACATTTTAAATGAATATATATATATATATATATATATATATATATATATATATATATATATATATATATATATATATATATATATATATATATATATATGTATGTATATATATATATGGATCTTTGGTCATTCAGGTTTTTTCCCGCGTAGAATTGAAGGTGTAGGAGCAACGTTTCGACGGAATCCCATCCGTCATCCTCAGGCTGGTGGCTTCAGCTTCTCCCAGAAGAAGGAAGCTGAAGCCACCAGCCTGAGGATGACGGATGGGATTCCGTTGAAATGTTGCTCCTACACCTTCAATTCTTGAGCATTCAGAATACACTTGCTTAGTCCCAGACACGGGACATATCTTATTTCTTGTTTCAGCCTAGCCCAAGGCCATCTACAGGCAGTAGCCACAGCAGTGGCAGCTCATATTTGTGTAAATTTTTTTGGCTTGCTAACAAAGAATAAAGGGAGACCGATATGATCATTTCAAACTTATTTGTTCTCAGTAGAGCTGCATTCTTGTTTAGCAACTCATAAAAGATACACTGCCAAAGCCCACGTGAATGTGATTCCAAGGAAAGTTAACAAATGGAAACTGCTGCTAATGCTCCTTTATAAGGATCTACACTATAGAAAGCTAGTTCTGGAACACTGAAATGTTTATGAACATAGAAAAAGAAGCGCTGTTGCAAAATCTTACAGTAGGTGCATACAACTGAATGACCTGTTAAACCGTCAGCCATAAATAGTATCAGCTTCTTGACAACTTCCATTTGCAATCTTTGGAACCAGCAAAAGAAGGAAATTTATGAGCTGTTGAGTGACAACCATATATGGCTAGTGAGCTGCATTAGGCTACTTGGCTTAAACGTTGTGCTGGTTGCGATGATATATGTCTTTCCTCTCTCTCTCTCTCTCTCTCTCTCTCTCTCTCTCTCTCTCTCTCTCTCTCTCTCTCTCTCTCTCTCTCTCTCTCTTTGTGTGTGTGTGTGTGTGTGTGTATATGTGTGCATGCATTCGTATATCCTACATTCTGACCAAAAAAATGTTTCTTCTACACTACCTCCAAATACACTTTTCCTGAGGAAAATCTATTGATTTTGCTTGTTAATTTTAAAAAATAGCATTTAATTTTATAGACTTATTTTAACATCCAATTAAAAAAAACCTCATTCAAACAATATGAGTTATGGTTTTCAGATATTTTGATCTGGATTATTTATGAAATGTTGAAATTGTAGTTTAAACTCTGCTGACATGCGTCTCTGTTGATTGTTACGCATGGTGCTCTAGGCAGCAGTTGTCTCATTCCCATCTGCCTCTTGCATTTAATTTATCCAAAGTGAGCCTCCTTTGTGAACCATTACTTACACCTTTATTCTGAGCCCATTTATATTTCAATAGATTCTAAATCTTAGTGGTCGCCTGAAATCCAAGTAGCTGCTCTGGGAAAAACAAATCTGCATCTTGATTAGGGATGTAAGAAAACTGTCTTCTTTCATAGGGCATGTATGATGCAGACTTCGCACTGCACCACAATATGATTTGCCTTTTTGTGGCTTAATTGAACTGGTTGTTCATGATATTTGAACCCAGCCATTGGGTTATCTATCTTAATATGTTATTTCTGACCAACAACAAGGAGTTATAATGGACCAATGGACCAATTTTTTATTGCGATACACGTCTGTTTCCTGAATTGCCTACCTTTGCAAACTTCAAAGGGTATAACCTTCCTTAGTTCAGATTTATTTATTTCAGATTGACGGTTCCTCAGTCAGAATAAATTATGTTCCCATAGGGCCATATGCCCAGACTTCGTTGATACGTTCCCTTATTTATGCTGTTTGTTATAAAACAGAAAAAAGAGAGGATCAAATAAAACTTTCCTAATGTGCTTTTGCTGTACACTGTACAATAAAATAGAACCAAATGAAACACAGTGAAGATCAAACTTCCCAATTATCTTCACTGTCTTTTAGTAATCATGCTTGCCCAAAATTTAAAGACCAGTCATTCCTCAAAACAGAGGGGAGGAGGGGCAAAGGATCTTTTCTATGCTATTTCATTGTTTTTTGCCAAGGAAAAATCAACTCGTCATGCTTCTATATAGCAAAAAGATTTGCCTTTGATTTTATGCTGGAGTGTTGTTTAACAGTGAAAAAAGCAATTGTTCCCAAAGCTATCTGTCCTGTAAGCATGTTATGAGATGGTTCTAATATGGGTCATTACCTCCACTCCAGCAGACTTCGACTTGCTTCTCTAAAGTTAATCATTTTATCTGCATCAGACTGAAATCAATGATGTTACCCAGTTCTGGTGGTTGAAATTGTAGCTTTCTGCATGCAAAGCACACACTCTGCTCCTGAGTTAGGTCTCAAAGTTCACCTTTAATTACTAATTTAAATGTAGGTTAGGATGCCAAGAATAAACAAAGGTCCCTCCTACATAAGGCATTGCTGAGAAAAGGATAGTAAAGGTGTCTCAACCATGTCCTGTGACAGAGAACCAAGCTAGACCAAGTATGTATCTCAATGGCAATTTGTAGGCTTTCAACTTCAATTAATGGGAAGAGGAGAAGCCAATTTTAACCTTTGCTTTCTGAGATTGTTTAAAAGTCAGGTTCGAGTTTAATAATCACTTCATAAAGAGTCTTGTTTCCTAGAATCAGGACTTGAAAAAAGTACATGAGACTAAGGAACAAAATACAAAGAGGTAGGTGTGGAGAGAGCAGAGACTGCTGAGATATAGACTGTGAAAGCAAGTAATGTAGGAGGAAAGAAAATTATGATATTTCCAAGATAGGATGTAGCTAAGATACAGAGCTGCTAAGACATCACTCATTTTTCACAGAAAAGGGAAGGTATGCCTTTAAAAGGATTTTGCTCCATGAACTCACTCTTATGTTGTCATTATGCTCACCTTTTCACATGGAGAGCTTTGCTTCCTTTGATACCTGATGGCTGATGCCTTTCAAATAAGTTCTCCTGTGGAAGAAAGAAAACTGGAGAAGGTTCATGATGTCAGATAATAGCCTGTAGGAAGGCTCATTAAGAGAGAAGCTGCTTCACTGGGTCCTTTGAAAATTGAATTGTTTGCACATTAAGGGCCCCAGTGATTATTCCATCACAGCCATAGCAGCACAAATCAGGCTCTCTGATGCTGGAGAAGCATTTCAAACAGAAGCCCAATTTAAACAAGGAGTCTGGATTAGGAAACAACTAGTACAAGGGGAAAAATATCTATGAAAAAACATGAAGATCGTGCCCATATTTTTTTCTGATTGCACATCTATGTGCAGGTGCTCCCATTTTTGGCTAAGTAAGATGTTGAATCACCCAGAATGATGGAGTCTAGAAGATGAAACATGGGATGGTATACCCACAACATTTATCTTTCAGGAAAGAGTCAAATGGATCCCAGTTGTGAATCAGCACACAGTGATCATTTTCACATTCTCAGATATGCAGAGTGTATGTGCAGCTGATTTAGTACAGGTCATAGTAGAAGGATACCAGAAAATCTGTCAAAAATATAGGCTTAACCTAGTTAAACGAGCGACTGTTGAGCTGGCATCAGGGAGACATGGGTTATAACCCACCCTTAGTTACAGAAGCTGTCTGGAACACTGAGACAATCAGTTTCTCAGCTCATTCTTATCTCAGGGGTCTGTTTGTGGGGGGAAATGAGAAGAGGGGGAGTTACATATGCTTCCTTGAGCTCTTGGATGAAAGTCAGGATGTAAATCAAATAAATAAATAATATATATAGATGAACATAGTGGTCAGTGAAATAAACAGATATATAGATAGATACTAGATAGATGATAGATAGATAGATAGATAGATAGATAGATAGATAGATAGATAGATAGATGAGAGATAGATAGATGAGAGATAGATAGATAGATAGATTATATATATATATATATATATATATATATATATATATATATATATATATATATATATATATATATATATATAGAGAGAGAGAGAGAGAGAGAGAGAGAGAGAGAGAGAGAGAGAGAGAGAGAGAGAGAGAGAGAGAGAGAGGGGTGGGGGGTGGGGTAAAGGTTTCTATGTCAAGTTGTGTCTGACTCTAGGTCATGATGCTCATCTCCGTGGCCAAGGGAGCCAGTGTTGTCAGAAGACAATTTCTGTGGTCATGTGGCCAGGATGACTATACACCTAAGGCCCATGGAACACTGTTGCCTTCGATCAAAGTGGTACCTATTAAACTAATTTCATCTGCATGCTTTCAAACTGTTAGGTGGGCAAGAGCTGAGGCAATTAGTGGGATTTTCCCCAATTGCACAGAGCTCAGGTCTCAAACTCCAATTGATAAGCTCAGCATTTTTAACTGCTGAGCCATTGCTGTCTGTGTCTATGTCTATGTATTTATTCATGCTGGCAATGAAATAGCTACAGGAAGAGAAGTCAGCCCATAAAGCATCAACTCAACAATTAAACCTAAGCTTTTATATAAGCGTATATATAAGCTTTGGTAGAGGACAGGAAGGCCTGGAGGAACGTTGTCCATAGGGTTGCGATGGGTCGGACACGACTTCGCAACTAACAACAACAACAACATATATATAAGCTTAGGTTGAATTGTTGAGTTCTTGATGCTGTTTGATCTGGCTTCTCTTCCTGCAGCTATTTCATTACCAGCATGAAAGGTTTCTGTATGAGCCATGCAATACGCAGTGTTTCCTATAACAATCTCTAGGCTTAATGCTCATTTATTATTTTGAACCCACTGGAAGTTACAACAGAAATCTTTTAAAAGAGCAAGTAAACAGGCACCTTGTCACTGAATTAATTTCTTCCTGGATCAGTTTGTTTATTATACCTTTTAATGGCTGTTTTGGACTTTTCGGGTTGAGTCGGTTGACTATCAGTTTTAAGGGACAATGAGAAATGCCGCCTGAGTTCAAAGGGAATAGAGCTCCTATTAATAGCCAATGCTGGAGGGTAAAGTGGTGTCATTGTCAAGTCAAGCAAAGGCCAAGGTTTCCAAGAAGTGCTGGCATTAATTTTTAAAACCCTAAACAGTTTTGAGACTAAGTTTCCCATGGAATTCTCTTCTCCAGTTATAGGCCTGTCCTAACCTCAAGACCATTTTTTAATGTGCTTCTCAGGATGCATCCGAGAAATAAGAAAAGTTCAAGTTCCTAGCATGCTTTTGTGAGCTAGTACCTGATTATAAAATGCTCTTCCCAAAGAGCTTTGTCTGATGTCTATATTATTAGTCTTTTTAGCATTTGAAAAGATATATTTATTTTTCAAGTCAGTACAAAAAACATTTTCCTTTCCTTCCCTCTCCCCTCCTCCCCCCTACCCTCCCCTCAACAAATTTTGTCCCAATTTTCTCCAATACATATTTTCCCTCCTACTCTTGGTATTATCAGCATGTTTCCTGTTTTAAATAGTTTTGATTTTCCATTAAAAAAACACAAAAACATTATTTATTGTAAGTAAATTAATAGATTATATTGTAAGTAAATTAATAGTTCATTTTCATCTTAAAATATTTTTATAGCCCTTCGATTATTTTAGAGCAAAAACCCTTTAAATATAGCTTACTCACTGGTTCGGTGAAGGAATAATGTATGAATCTTTCTTTATCTCTCTGTCCCTAATCTTACCTTCAAACTCTAAAATCACTGTAGCAAGGACTAATGAGGAGATCTTATGGATAATACATCAATAATAATAAAAGCAGTAACTTACATTTGCAGTATTAGCCATTGATTGGCTATCCTCCTTTCCTTAGAGTGAAATAAAACTACATGTGGCTGATATTAGTTAGCTTGGAATATATGAAGCCATTTAATTTGTAAAGTTAGAAATGCAAGCAAAACAGATCTGTGCAGACTTGTCATAATTAAATTGGCATTTGATCTTACAGAGAGATTAGCCACAACATCATTTAAAGTCATATTACATACATGGCTGTGATTCAATATCAGCATTTATAATACTACAGGATAATGGACTGAGGATATTTCTGTTGGTGGTAGCTTTGTTGCATATTTATAATTCTAATAAATCTAAGTGGAAACTAAAGTCTGGAATCCAAAATACACCATACTTTCCTTTTGTCTACATATTCTTATTTTAACATTTAGTACATTAGGCTTTCAGCACACAAAATACTATAGTGAACATTGCAATAAGAATATGTAGATTAAAAGAGGAAAGCTATGTGATTTGGATTCCAGATTTTTTTCCCCCTCAAAAATTTGTATTTATATTATGCAGTTGTTGATTACAGGGAGTCCTCAACTTATGTTGTTAAGTGAAACATTTGTTAAGTGAGTTTTGCCCCATTTTATGACCTTTCTTGCCACTGTTGTTAAACAAATCACCGAAATTGTTCAGTTAGTTACACGGTTGTTAAGTGCATCTGGCTTCCCCATTGACTTTTCTTGTCAGAAGGACATAAAAGAGGATCACATGACTCCAGGACACGGCAACTGTCATAAATAGAACCAGTTGCCGTGCATCCAAAGTTTGGTGTACGTGGCCACAGGGATGCTGAAATGGTCATGAGTGTGAAAAATGGTCCTAAGTCACTTTTTTTTAACTCTGTTGTAACTTCAAATGGTTGTTCTGTTCCAGCCTTCGACCAGCCCTGTTTGTGTGTCAGGGACAACCCCTTTTTCCTTTTTACAGTCAATAGGTTGGAAAAACCCAACCCAAATTTATTTACAGTTCAAACAAAAAAGCAACAGAATATTTCCTTCAATAAATAAATCAAAATATCAAACAAGAGTCAACAAACAAGAGTTAAACAGAAGTAGCAAGAACAGACCAGAATTCTCTTAGAATGTCTCCAAACAGTTGCCTTCAGCAACCATCCCTGCCCACACCTTCCCCTTTTATTATCAGTCCCAAGGCGCGGCTTCTCACTGCCTTCTCCTCCTCTCACTGAGTTGCCTCATTGATTTTCTCTGCTCTGCTCTGCTAGATTGCCTTCTACTTCTAGCGTCTCTGAACAGATTCAGCTGTGACTCTTCTGAGTCTGACACCTTGTACTCACACAGCTGAGCCTCATGAGGAACATGACTGGAGGAACCAGGCTGAGAGTCCTGCAGTGCATCAGAGCCTCCCTCTGACACCAAAGGCTCTCCAAACCCCTCCTCCTCCTCAGATTCATCGGACTCAACTGCTGGGAGCACAGGCTGACACTGAATCACAACAATGGTCACTAAATTAACTAAGTTGAGAACGACCTCTAGTTGCCATTTATAGAAGTGTGCCATGATGTCAGTGTGTTCCAAATATAAGAAAACATCAGAGAATTATAAAAGATGTTTCAGTGCTGAAATTTAAGCCCTTTATTAAGTGGAAACTGTCACTTATGTTTGCAGCATTATATCTGTTGGCATAAAAAGGATACACAGTAAGAGTGTCTGATTCTGATCTCATGAATTTCCAGAAAGTATACTCTCACTATGAAATTGTCAACTCTTCAGCAAGTATAAAAGCATTTCTTGCATGACTATTTTGAAATGAAAACCTTCCCTAAACTTGAATGAAATGACTTTTAAAGGTACTTTTTGAAATCATGTGTGTGTACTAAAAGAAAACAATAATAATGTAAATTCTATTAACATACTGCTGGACACAAACTTTAAGAGGCATCAGGCTTGAATGGCTTATGCAGTTAATTTCTATATGTTGAGTATGAATGGAAAGCTCCTGTGAGAAAAGGACATTATACACTTTTGATTAAAAAAAAAAGATCTGAAATACAGTGGGATTTTTTAAAAAAAAGAAATAAACCATTTCATTTAAATGGATTGATTTTGATTTCTGATGTCAGTATATGGACATAAAGCTCTGAGCTGATTTTGTGGAAATCAGTTGACATGGAGAGCAGGTTGAATAAATGAATTGAATAATTTGATCATTTGGGAGGAGAGTTGGTCTAAAGCAGGGGTAGGCAACTTTGGCTCTTTTATGACTCGTGGGCTTCAACTCCCAGAATTGAAGAGCTATGCTGGCTCAGAAATTCTGGGAGTTGAAGTCCATGAGTCAGAAAAGAGCTAAGGTTACCTACCCCTGGTCTAAAGTTCTAGTGAAATTTGAATTTAAAGTCCTAGCTTTGCTACCTGCTTACTACCCTCCTTAATAGTGACTCTCTTAGCTCCCAACATGTAAATCAGCGGAACACAGGAATAATGTCAAGCACCAGAGAAATCAGGAGATTCAGGCAGTTCAAATTAGTATAAAGATTTATTGCAAGCTTCAGCTCTCTACAAGAATCTGACCAACTAATGGTCAAGGGAGACATACAGGATAACAGAGGCATTCAAGGTGGGCTGGACTTACAGTAAATCTCTTGCCAGCACAAATGAACTCATGATTTATGACATGTTTGACCCCTTCCTTGGGCTCAGCCTGGTCATTTCCTAAAAATAAGGGAGCTATATGTATGAAAAGAAATAATATATAGGCAGAGAACTAATGCACAATATTTAAGTAGAAGGCTACACCAAGACTAAGCGTAGCTGAGATCTTAGAGAACGGTATAGATTTTTACTTTACTTATTGAGTATTCCTAGATCACCACAAGAAATGATAGTATCCACTCCAGGAATTCAGGCTCTGAAATTTCACATCCTGTTGTTTTTGAATGTAATTCTCTTCCATTTTGGATTAGAAAAGAATATAACTTTATGATCTGTTACCTAAAGTTGAGTTTAATAGCATTGATGAAAGGAAAGGAAGATAACCTTGATATGGAAGAATCTTTTGCCTAGGTAAAAGGAGAAGGTGTGTGTGTGTGTGTGTGTGTGTGTGTGTGTGTGTGTGTATACATTCATTATATGTAGTCATCATCATCCTTTTAGCCATTGCCTGTCCACTGCAGGATGAGGGCCTCTTCAACATGTTTCCAACCAATACTTTCCTGAGCGATACCATCCTTTTTTACCTAAGCAAAGATTCTTCCATATCAAGATCATGTGAAATCTGTGTGTGTGTGTGTGTCTAGAACAATGAGATAAAAGTGTTTCACTATCTTAATTCCCCAATATATACAAAGGAGGAGGAGATAAAGAACTATCAGATTTGCCACATTCCATTATTACAATCAGCTCAGTCAAAGGAGTTTTAGCCCTCCTGTGGAGCTGATTTCCTGATCTACCTGTCTTATCAGTGGGGAAGACAGGGACAACCTTGTGTTAGATTTAACTGAATTTATGGGAGAACTTTTACTTGTCTGGCCAAGCATCAAAATCAATTCAGTTTATGAACTGATTATAAAACACAAGAGGAGATTGATATATTGATTGATCTGGAGATTGTCCAAAACACTCTGGGAGGGTTACAGTGCCCACAGTTTGATGTAGTGTTTAAGCGTCAGGTTAGAAACTAGGACACTGCAAGCTGTAATCCTGTCTTAGGCACAAGGTCAATAGGGTGACCTTGGGCCAGTCCTTTGTCAACAGGTACCTTTATGTTTGTATAATGATACTAATGATACATACTATGTATGCATGATCCACTGTTCTAGGAGACACATACACACATATATAATGGGGAGGAGAACATAGTCTCTTTGACCATGGAGGGAAGGTTCCATGGTTAATTGCATGTTTTGGGATTATAACTCACAAAACTATTTAACCCCCTTTTTAACAAACCCTGAGTGACAGTACTGTGCAGATCTTCAAAAGGGCATTTCACTTCATGGGAAATGTGATCAAAGTGCTCTTCAAACTGGTTAAGGTTCCTGGCTAGAAACCAGGAGCCTGTAAATTATAGTCCTGCCTTAGGCATTAAAAACCATCCAGGTGATCTTCAGCCAGACAATTTCTCTCAGCCTAACTCATCTCACAGGGTTGTTGCTCTGGAAAAATTAGGAGGAGGATGCATTAGATACATTCACCACCTTGAATTATTTATCAAAATAATAAAGGTGGGATTAAAAAATCTAATCCAATCTAATCTAATCTAATCTAATCTAATCTAATCTTTACCAAATCTTATCTTTATATTTATTGTTCTATATCCTTGAAATATTGATTGTAATATTGAATGAATCCAAAAGCTCAGAAGACAAAAGTCAGTTCCGGTAACCAACCCAGATTGGATTCTGCATCATAAGGAACTTTTAAATCTCGACCATTTATTATTACAGTAAATGTTAGTTTATGGGAAAAGTGAAATAACTTTGGTATAGTATTAGACTCTGCCCTCTGAAACTGAATCCCTATGGAGATATGCAGAGCTCCCACTCTTTTTAGGATGTCTATAGTCTAGTATTTTCTTGGAGTTGGCCCTTAAAAAATCCATATCCAAATCAGCAGGACATTTGTATTAGCATGAGGAAAGATAATGCAGAACAGGTTTATTTGAAAAATAAGTGAGCATGATGTAATGATATGTTTCTCGTGGGTTTTCATCCACTAGATTTCTCAAGAGCCTAGCTCAGTCACAAAGCTTTTAGACCATGGACAATGAGCAAGTTTCATTATATTTTTCATGCAGACAACTACTACTACATTGATTGGTGAGTGCCAGCAAAAGAAATATGCATTAAAAATGCATGCACATGTTCATGCACACTATTCCAAATTGTCATCTCACAGCTTAAGTCAAGGATCCTAAGAGACATGAATACAGTTCAGCTAGATGCAAATGAAAATGGCATTGCAGGAACAGTGGATCATACAGTGAGAGCTGTTTGATCAACAGCATTCAAGATATGATAGGCATTGTACAATACCTGAAGTATTATAAAGACTAGTTTATTTTGATATCCTATTAATTTGTTCCTTTGCCTTTTACTGGAAATAGTGAAGACTGTATTGGGAATGCTTTCTTGATATGAAGAATCAATTAAGATTACATCCTGTGACCACAGAGGTTTTGAGTAGTAAGGAAAGCTCAAGGGTGAAGTTTTCAATGTACGTATACACTGTACATTTGCAGCTTCCAAAAAAGTCAATACAATTCTAAGCTGCATTAACAGAGGGATAGAATCAAGATCACATGAAGTATTAATACCACTTTATAATGCCTTGGTAAGACCACACTTGGAATACTGCACTCAGTTTTGATCATCATGATATAACAAAGGTGCCCAGACTCTCGAAAGAGTATAGAGAAGAACAAAGATGATTAGGGGACTGGAGGCTAAAACATATAAAAAACAGTTGCTGGAATAGGGTATGTCTAGTTTAATGAAGAGAAGGACTAGGGGTGACATGATAGCAGTGTTCCAATATCTAGGGGATTGCCATAAAGAAGAGGGGGTCAAGCTATTCTCCAAAGTACCCGAAGGCAGGGCAAGATGCAATGGATGGAAACTAACCAAGGAAAGAAGCAACCTAGAACTAAGGAGAAACTTCCTGAAGGTTAGAACAATTAATCAGTGGAATGACTTGCCTCCAGAGGTTGTGGATGCTCCAACTGGGGGAAAAAACCTGGAAGTTTTTAAGAAGAGATTGGACAACTATTTGCCTGAAATGGTACAGGGTTTCCTGCTTGAACAGGGGGTTGGACTAGAAGATCCCCAAGTTCCTTTCCAACTCTGTCATTCTGTCATAGTTGGGAAGAAAAGAAGGAAGGATTGCTATCCTATCCTATCCTATCCTATCCTATCCTATCCTATCCCATCCCATCCCATCCCATCCCATCCCATCCCATCCTATCCTATCCTATCCTATCCTATCCTATCCTATCCTATTCTTTAACATATTATCTTGCTAATCCCTTTCTAGGATAAATGACATTAGGAAGGCTAGAGAAAAGGACTGAGAAAGAAAATAAATGCATGAGATAATAATAGAAAGAAATATAATTAAACCTGGTTAATACCAAGATAATTTGCTCTAACTCAACCTACTGTCTGATGTTTGCAAACCATTCTTGCTTTCACCACATCCATAATCCCACTTCATACATTTCATTCATAATTCAAGATCTACACAAAGAATTCTTATGCATTTATCCATAAATACTGAACAAAACTGAGGGGAAAATACAAATCCTTGCTTTATGTGGAACAAGGCATTTCATTTATTTTTATGCATGCTTTACTTCTCTCATATACCAATCTTTTCATCCTCCGCTTCCAAAGTTACAGAGATATCCACACAAAGATTCCATAATTCAAGCCTATTCATTTTATCATACATTGTTTGCATGCATTTGGCCCACCTTAAAGCTACAGTACCCAAATTCGGCTTATTATAATCTTTTACATTCTTTCAATCAGAATTTTGCCCTACATCTTCCCAACCACACTTATTATAACCAACTAATCTCCCTGTAGCTTTTGCAAATACTCTTTGTGCGTTTTCCATTTGTATTATTGTTAAATAATAATGACATTATTTCAAATTGATTCCTTTTCATATACATTAAACAAGTTGCATGCCACCCCATAAGCAACCAGATCCATATTTTAACATTTCTCCAGTTTTTTCATCTTACCAACAACATGACCATTTTTCAGAAATCCTCACAGCATTTATAATTTAATTTTCATCACTATTTTCTTGAACACTAATAAATTGCAATAAACTTACAGTTTGATTTTCCTGCATATTTTTATCAATGCCATAAGATTAGAATATCTCAGGTATTTCATATTTTTCCCTTTCATTTAGTTTCACAAATATGCAATTTATTACTACATTTTTTTTCTGTTTATAGTTCATTGATTCTTTTTGCCTTTCACATTTTCAGATGAGACATATGTGCAGATTACCTCTCTTGAGAACTACTAAACCCATATGGGATTAGATAGGTACAGGCTTAGTAGCATGAAGTCTTGGAGCATAGGAGAGGGGTGGAGAGATTTATTATTGGGCACTTTCTCATACTTTCAATAGGGAAACAGAAGGTCAAGAACTTGTGCAATAATTAAATCTAAACAGTTTTTAATAATAATAATAATAATAATAATAATAATAATAATAATAATAATAATAATAATAATAATAATTTTATTGGTATACCGCCCTTCTCCCGAAGGACTCAGGGCGGTGAACAGGGCAATACATGTTAAAAGACAAGAATACAAAAATTAAAAGAGATTAAACAAGATGTCCAAGAACTATAACAATAAGTTAAAATACATAAAAAGCAATAAAACCCAAACCCATCATCCATCAGGCCAGGCCGGCTTGTTCGAACAGGTAGGTCTTTAGGTCGCGCCGGAAGGAGCGAAGGTTGGGCGCCATCCGGAGCTCAACCGGAAGATGGTTCCATAAATCCGGCGCGCCCACAGAGAACGCCCTCCCCCTGGGGGCCACCAGTCGACATTCTTTGACCGGTGGCACCCTGAGGAGGCCCTCTCTGTGGGAGCGCACTGGGCGGAGGGAAGTTGATGCCAGCCGCAGGTGCTCCCTGAGGTATTCCGGACCCAAGCCATTTAGGGCTTTGTAGGTCATTACCAGCACCTTGAATCTCACACGGAAGACAACTGGGAGCCAATGCAGCTCGTGGAGCAGGGGTGTAACATGGGAGTATCGGGAAATGCCCAACACAACTCTCGCAGCTGCATTCTGTACCAGTTGGAGCCTCCGAGTGGTCCTCAAGGGCAGTGGTCCTCAAGGGCAGCAATTGGATACAGTTTGATTAAATATGGCATTTACTTTTTGATACATATTTACATACTCAGTTTTCCCCCCACTATGAATTCATCAAGTTGATAAGAAGTGTTAAGAAAGACACAGTGACAAAAATCTGATGGTGAGGTCCACAAACAAAGTGTCTTTTACAATCATAAGTACTTAACAAACAACGTGTTGTCTGGGTCCATTAGTAATTCAGTAGTACATATTAACTTCCTCAATCTAGATCCAATACTACACCATCCAATGGTTCCTCTCTTCTTCCGGTGGTACACATTTTTCTACACTAGGAAGTACAATTCTTATTGCTGTTAATACATATACAATTGAATATCAACATCTTTATCATATATCTCTAATATTATATATAATATCAATAGTGTCAGTTTAAAGTATCTTTTCTAACCAAAACATATCTCAATTGCATTTGCACTTAAAATCCATTTGTTCAATCAATATCCTGTTTTTCCCGCTTATTTAAAAAAAATGATTTCCCATCAATGTTCAAAGTGTCTCTATCGCTTATAGTTTTCTCATACTAAATTATATTTGGGTAACCAAAAGCTTCCCTTATTTAGACCTCTTGGCATTTTCATATATACCTTCTCATACCAAAATATAGTATTCTAATTGCATATCCTATCTTTCTAGTTATAATAATAAAAGCTTTTATTTCTAACAATTATCTATGTAGCCAGTCTTTCCCCTGCTGGTTTGGAGATTTTCCTCAGATCAAATGGAAGAGCCACTATCAGCGAGGGTCCCCTCTTTCTTTGTTGCCTCTCCGGGGTGACCTTCGACCCTTTTTAGGGTCCCCAGCAGGGCAAAATCGAACGCAGAAGACGGAGCCCCTTCTTCCTGCACCCGTTATGCTGAGATGCCTAACCAGAAGTCGTTGATCAGATTCTTTGTAGAGAGCTTAAGCTTGCAATTAATCTCTATACTCATTTGAACTGCCTGAATCTCCTGATTTCCTTGGCGCTTGATACACAAGAAGATCAGCTATGCTATACAGATTGGGCTGGGTGCCTGTCTTTCTGCTTGCTAGATCAGGGACTTTGTGCAACAGCTCTGCTGCTGATTAATAATAAATAAACCTTTATTGTCAAAGTACAACATGTGTACATTGAGATTAGCTGAGCCTCCCCCCGTGCTCTCTCCCCCCAACACACAGTGACAACAAACCCTCCATCCTACCACACCATGTGAACCAACTGCACCACACACCAGCCTCCCAAGTCAATTCTGCATAAGTTCACAGAGATTATATCCCATTTAAAAGCCGAACAGCCCACGGATAAAAGCTATTTTTCAGCCTGTTGGTACGGCTGGCTATACTCCTGTATCTCCTATCGGATGGTAGGAGAGTAAAGAGATACCGTCCAGGGTGTGAGTCATCCCTGAGAATCTTCCTCACTCTTCCAAGGCAACGAGCCCTGGCGATGTTCTCAGCTTTGCTGAGAAGCTAAAAAAAACCAAAAAGTCACTGTACTGTCCTGAATGACAGTACCCAAACGTGAGTCATTGGGTTTCAAGCAGCATCAGCCGCTTAATTCTGAAACGGTATGAATCGGGGATTTTTTTACTTGCAATCGACCTTTGAGCGAAAGCCCTTGAACTGACCTGTTATTACAATAGCCATAAAAGCACATTGCCACTGCCATTTTGTAACATGAAATATCCAGAATAACATGTTCCTTAGCACATTGTTTTGCCTGGACTCATAATAATTTCCTCCTTTGAACAAGAGGCACCGCTTCCCAAGCTAATATCCTCTGAATGCAGCAGAGCTGCAACTCTCAGATTTGCCATCCAGGATGGCAAACTCATTTGAATACATCAGGTACGGAAAGCTGCACTAAGAAAACTGAGAAAGAAGTTGCTGAGAGTTGCTTGAGGGAAGAGAGAAGAGATTCTGAAAGTCATGCAAACACCTTTCAAAGCAAAAGGCAATATGAAAATGTATACAGAAAGTGACTGAAAATTTGTTTTTTTTTGATATACATTTTATTTACACCTGTTTTCTGTTGAACATAAGAGGCAGTAATGCCCCAAGGAGCTTAACAAGGGTGCTATGTGTATTGATATAACAAAAATATCAAATGCAAATCAGAATGTCCCCACAAGACTAGATAGCAATAAATTCCAGGATACTCTTGAGATAGAAGATGCAGTTATGCATAATATGATATTAGCAGCAAAATAGGGTACCAGACTGCCAGAATTCTACTTAAAAAGGTCAAAGCACCCCCAAGCATTTTATTCTTCTTCAATGCTATATTACATTAAAATAAATGCACAATTTTTAAAATGTGAAGAATACATACACATAAAACCTGACACATGCTTTTCCCCCTCCAATAAATATAACTAGCTTAACAAAATCTGCCCTCTCTTAAATACAGCATATTAGTCTGTCATTCCCGTCACCACCAAATAGCAGACTTGGTGGCTGCACAGAACAGGAATTTTACTGTTTAATGTATTTCTGTTTGATAAGAAGTGGTGATATTTTCCATTGGAATATTTATGCCTCAGGGACAAGTGGTGGTCATTTAAATATAACCTGATCTCATAATGCTCTTGTTTTTGGGGAAAATATTAAAATAATCAATAAATACATTTTTCAGTGTTTTCAAATATCTCTTAAATTTTTATTTATTCACCACTACCACCCAACTTAAGGAAAATGGACATTTTGACCATTATACACTTTATTTCCAATATAAAAATGATAGGATTGAACTAGGGATATATTTCATTGCCTAATGGAAACCCACTTACTTAGTCAATTTAAAGTAGTTTATTTTTATCTACTATCAAGACTTCTAGGCAATTAATTTTAAAGAAATTGGCTTTTTCCTGCAGCAAGATGGATGTGGATGATTAATTCCAGGTTCTCTTATGCAACAGCTTTGTTATTTGAAAGCAGTTTTCTTTCTTCATTTCTTTGTCACTTATTACTAATAATCTAACAAAACAGCTACAACAGTTTAAACAAAATTAGGGGAGTGATTGCTGTTAAAGGAGGTGAAATAAGGAATCTGTTGCTGTTGATGCCATTAAGTGTGGGTTGCTTTTAAAAAAAACAAACAAGGAAAGGAAGAACATTAGTCCATTCCCTCTGGAGAGTACATTATTGGACAGTGGGAGTGATCTTGGCAAATTGGTGACCCTCATTGGTGTCCAATTAAAATGAAGAATTAAAATGTATACTCATCTAAATTACCTTCCTATTTAATTACTGATGTATTTTACATAAGCCTTCAACATGTTTAATGCGCTAAACCAGGGGTCTCCAACCTCTCTGATTTGGCAGCCCAGTGGGAGAGGGAGGGGCAAGTACCTTATGCGCACATGCGCAAATGTGAATATAGCCACACTTGTGTGTGCACGCATACAAACAGGCCATGAGCATGCACACCACCAAATGGGGCTGCAAGCATGAGCGCAAGGCTCTCAGTGATGCCGGTGCCTATGTTGAGGCTTGTGGCTCTGCCACCCCAGGCTAGTGGTGATATTATCACCAGCGTGAGGATCACGCTGCTCCCTGGATGAGGCTTGCGCCGCAGCCCACAGCAATGCCGCATTGGCGCAAGGCTCGCACTGCTGCCCCTGCGTGAGGCTTGTGCTGCAGCACACCTGCTGCTTGCACCGCTGCCCACACAAGATTTGTGGCAATGTGCCACCTGCGTGTGGTGCACCACCTGCAGCTCGCAGTGCAAAGTTCATGGCAATGCCACGACCTGTGCAACACTAGCTGCAATGGTGGGATGAGGGCAGGTGAGCATGCGTGCACTCATGCATGCACTGCCCAGCTACTTACACGGCCCAGTGGCCAAGAGGCCATGGCCCAGTAGTGGGCAGTGGCCCATAGATTGGTGACCTCTGCACTAAATTATTACAGTTATGGGCTGCACCAACTTTTTGCAGACTTCCACTTGTTTCTAGTGAGATGTTCACAGTAAAAATCACAGCTTCAGCATAATAGAAATGCTATGAGTAGTTAGCTTTGCTAGAATTGCAGGCTACCAATAAAACTGATGGGTCTGATGGATTAACACAGATCAAGTTAGGATTCTTGCAGAATATATACTTTAGAAACTTGATTTGCAATTACAAATCAGTCTGAAAATGTCAGGTTGAGCTATGGTTTAATCTTTAAAAGGATGACTGGTCTTATTTTATGCTTCAAATGTCAATTAAGCCCTCAGTTAATTGTTTCTATATTTAATGATTGCAACAGTCTCGACCTATAGGCTTTGTTCTAGCCTGAATTTCTAGCCTGAATTTCATTTGTCTCCTTTCTCAGCATTTGATAAAATCTGAACTTAGTAACATTTATGAAAGGCAGGCAATAGTAAAAGTTTGGTTTTTGTCACCTAGCTGACCTCGGCTGAGTATGAAAAGCAAATCAGGTTTGGATTTGGTTAGTATTGGGGGATCATTGGGAGTTTTCAGGATTGCAGACTAAGTTGGAAAGCCTTCCCCCCAAAAATCTGGAAGAAGCAAAAGTTAAACCACTTCTTTATGTCCCATACATTATGTAGTCAGCAAAAGATAAGTTTAACTCATGGAATACTTTACTGTTGAGTTCTTGATGCTCTCTGAGCTTGGTTGTTTGATTGCAGATGTTTCATTGCCAAACTTGATAACACCAGTGGAAGTGAATGTGGGCTTTGCTTTCTGTTTATATATATTAGCTCACCCTGCCAGTGGGGATGGGGGTGTGGTTTCTTTCAAGGACACCCCCAGGCACCAAAACTGCCAGGACAAGCTACTGTGTATAGCTAGTGCTGCCAAGGGGGAAACTTTGGATTTGATCAGGCTTGATTTTATTGCAAAACCATATGAACAAAGCACATGTATGAACTCACATGAGTGAGATGGTTCATTCATACTATCCATATGGCTTTGAGCTTTGGGCTTTAAGTTTAGAGTAAAAGGACAAACAATCAGCAATCTCTGCGAGGTTTCCTCCTCAACAGGATTAGCTGTACAAAGCAGCTTGTCCTGGCATCTCACGTGAGTGACATAATTCCATAATAATTAGCTGCTTCATAAATACTTGATGATCAATGATGCAACATGGTAAATTTGCTTGTTCAGTGATGCAAAGATGATACTTAAGCCCTGTAATTGTCTTTTCCTGCCCAAGTTCCTATTTTGAAGAATTAAACCACATTTAATGTAATCATAAAACCCTAGTTTATGGATAGGAAACTTTAAAAATTGCTGCTCCTAATCTTCTTCATTGAGATCAGCCATATATATATATATATTACTCATAGTGGATGACATATATTTCATGGAAATACTGAAACAACTGAGCAAAATTCCTACAGGGCTCTAAAGTCTACTTTTACAGAAGACAAATTGTTGTACACAACCACCCTGCTTCACTCGGCTGTTTGTATCACATGCTTATCAATTATAAATGCATCTGGATTGTCACTAAAAAACTTTTGGAAATTATGATTGCAGTCTTTTTCTTAAGGAGCCTGCATGAATTAATGCCTATATTTTAAGGAAGGATTCTAATTTAAAATAAAAAATTGTATTTCATTCAAAGGAGTGACCTCAGATTTATCACAATTTAACTGTTGATGTTAATAGATTTAATTCTTTCTCCAGTTGAAAATATACTCTTTTTTTAAAAAAAATATAGGTAGGACTCACACTTTGTACTAAGCTCTGAAGTAGTTTGAAACCTAGCCTCTGTGTGCAATTCTAACAAATCTGTCATCAACAGACACAGAGAGATAAATTCATCTACACATTATTTTAAAAGATATAACTAAAAGTCAAGAAAGGAAATAAACAACCCAGATGACGTTCTCCCTAACAACCAACACCAGATAAGCAAGAAGCACTATCAGATAAATAATAAAAAGAAGCAATGCTGTAATCAAAGTACTGTCAAAAAAAAATCCACAGCCCAGCTAAAACTGTCAAGGCATGCTACTAGGTATGAAAGAATCTGGAAACTTCAAACCTCCCAGTAACAAACTGTTTACGGGGGGGGGAAAACCCACCAAGATCAAGAACACTAAATGCCAAACAGAGCAGTTCTCGGCCACGTATGTTCTTCGCTAAAGGTAAAGGTAAAGGTTCCCCCGCACATGCATGCTAGTCGTTTCTGACTCTAGGGGCCGGTGCTCATCTCCGTTTCAAAGCCAAAGAGCCAGCGCTGTCCGAGGATGACTCCGTGTTCATGTGGCCGGCATGACTAGACGCCAAAGGCGCACGGAACGCTGTTACCTTCCCACCGCAGTGGTCCCTATTTCTCTACTTGCATTTTTTATGTGCTTTCGAACTGCTAGGTTGGCAGAAGCTGGGACGAGTAACAGGTGCTCACTCTGCTACGCGGCACTCGGGATTCGACCCGCCAAACTGCCGACCTTCTGATCGACAAGCTCAGCGTCCTAACCCACTGAGCCACCGCGTCCCTTATGTTCTTCACTAGTGAAGTGTATATTTATAACTTTCCTGTTTATGTGTGCAAATATACTGTGTGTGGGGGCACTAGAATCTGTACTTTAAAAAAGAGTTTGAATATGTATATTGTATACAGGGCCTGCTTTTATTTATTTTTATTTTAATTCCATTTATATCCCGCCCTTCTCCGAAGACTCAGGGCGGCTTACATATTTTGGGGAATATGTTGTGTGTATGTATGGTACATGTGCGCATGCATGCACATGCCTGATGCGCACAGTCTTTTTACCCAGTTAATATGAATATTTGTATAAAGCAATGCCTCAAAGGGTATTCCAGGGACATTAGAGCAGAAGCCTTCTTGATCAGTGAAAAAGTAGATCTGCAAATCCTACTTGTACCATAGCAACAAAAATAAATTACACATATATTATAATATATGTGTATATTATATAGCGACAAAAATAAATTACACATATATTATAATAAGAGATAGAGGGAGGGAGGGAGGGAGGGAGAGAAGAAGGAAAAAAAGTGATAGGCTGAAATTGGGTCTTCAGCCAGCCTACATTAAAATTCTTAAGTTTGTAGTTGATAGTAATTTTGTTTGTGATGAAATGTTCTGCTTTTCTTTTTCTTTTCCTTTTCCTTTACAGCTGAAAATGTCAAAGCTCAAAACAAGAAATAACATCCTTCTTATTTGGCTTCTACTTCTAAAAGGAACTAAAATTTACCCCAGGACAGAATTAACCCCTGGGAATTCTTCTACTTGCATATCTGGTTAGAGAAGCCACCGTCTTTCATCCAATGAATTTTCATGCAGTTTCTTACAGGCAAGGGCAGGCAATTTTTCATTGGTCAAGGCTGCCCTCGACAACTCCAATAAGAACCTCCATGGTATGCCAATGAAGCAATAATGTCATCAAACTGAAAAGGACTGGGATTTATAGACAGGCAAAGAAGATTTGAAGAAGCTACTATTCTTAAGAAAACTTGGGTTTGATGTCTTAAGCCTAGAAGGATGTCTATAAATTTTTATAACTTTGTTTTCCTCTTAAAATAATGTCAGAAAATAGTACCACTGAACTGGAGCGGTGTAACATTTAGGACTTCTGAAGGGTTTAGATTTCTCATACTTCCAATGGACTAATGGATGTTTATTGCTAGTGCAGAATTTGAAAGAGGAACATGGTGTATGGGAAGGCTCACAAGTGTAATTCAGAACTCTGTCTGCAAATGGAACAGAATGCCAAATTTTCATTTAAGTCTTATATGAATGTCAATGAAATACAGAATCCCAGCGGCATAGAGGTTTTCTAGTGATGATTGCCTTCATTGATTCAAGATCATGTAACAAGAATAAAATAGGGCACTGTACAATATATATGACACAGCAGAGAATGCAATATTGCCTAGCAGATACGCGATATGAATCCATTGTTTTAGCAGGAGGATTCAAAGCTATTTTATCCCAATTATTACTTTAAAAACTGAATAATATAGACTACAGTGACTTTTATGGGAATAACTGCCCCACAATGCACTTTCATCTCATCTTTATTTAAACTGTAAAATAAAATAAAATTTACCACTTAATTTGGACAGAGTTACTGAAATGTTTCATAATCTCTTTTCTATAAAATGATATATTATTATTTTGGAAGGGGGTGGGGGGGAACTGTCCCTTATGCTGAACTGCTGAAATAGCATCATTTGCAAATAGGAAAAATATAACTGTTTATGAGACTGCCTGAACTAATCACATTCATTAAAACAACTTACTATGGTGATGTAACACTGCATTGTTGAGTTAATTAAATACATTCATCTATATGCATATATCTAGGCAAGGAAGGGAAAAATTCTGTTTATTGTTAGGATTACATTTATATACCAGACTTTAGTGAGCTCAAAGCAGCACACATGTTTTCATTACAGTATATATGCACACATAGCAGTGTTATAAACTAACTGTGGGGGGTCCAAAATTACCCCATGAGCTCCATGATCAAGTACGATGTGAACCTGATCTTCATGGTCCTGGTTTGCCATTCTGCAGCCTGATATACTGCCCAGGGCTCAGATGACATTAACCCATGAATGTCACGATTCTTTCTTCCACCACGTTTAACTATGCAAAGGGCGAAAAGTCCTTTCTATGTTGAAGTGTGGTTCTGAGGGGGGGAGTTCGGAAACTATTTCAAGAGAAGTCTCGAAGTTGCAGCAGAACTTCCTTCTTTTAGACCTTCCCATTTAATATATCAGAAAAGAGTTTCTGTGGAGAGCACTGTCAATGCTGCTAGCATCGGATGTTCTTGATGTGACAACATATGGAGATTCAGCCATTTTCCTACTTATGTTTTCCTTCTGGAGTTAGAATTAGATGATACTGGAGGGGGAGGAGGAGAAATGGGTATGGGAGTTAGTTAGACATAACAATATTGTAGCAGTGTAAGAATCAAGGTTATTTCAAATAAGAGATGATAAGAAATGGTGGGTTGGAGAACTGGAGGGAAAGCCTGCATTTCAAACTAATTGGAGAATGTGATTTATGACTGTTAATCAGAGGAGGGAATTGCGCTTGGTACTATGTGTTCAGGGGAGGCTTCACCTATGTACGTGCCAATGCTATGCTACTTGAATAAAGATTCTTTAAGGAAAACAATGCCTCAAAGTTCTTTGAAGAGTTTCATCTGTCGGAACCATGACAAGCACATTTTGGACAGATACAAGCCTTAGCTCCAAACGTCCAACCAGGCTCTGCCTCCATATTCTGTCAAGTAGATAATTTCTTCTTGAAGTCATAGGGTCCCTCACTCTTGGCTTCTGCATCTTTTGTAAATGGAGATAATAGCTAGGCATTTATGATATTAAGCTATGGGGGTTATGTTTCTGGTGAAGGGAAAACATCAGCCTTTTGTCATAGGTAAGCCAAAGCTCCTGACTTTTAAGTGTCTACAGACTCAGGCCTGGCTAGATTAAAGGCTGCTTAGACAAAAGAGCAGTTATGTGGGTTACAGAGGAAGGTGGAAGGAGATAGCAGATATTGCAAGACAGGAATGACAACTAAAAGAAGCCTGTGGAAAAAGCACTAGCTGGAATTACCCTTATCAATGTCTGTTAACACTGACTCCCTCTCTTTTCTATGCTGCCTGGCTGGGACCCAGCTTGTTTTCCTGATACAGAATACAATTGGTTCCTCATATTGGAAATCCTTACTTGGAAGAAAAGGAAGAGGTCATAGACTTGCAAAGAAGAGTATTGCTTTTATCCCAAGGCTGGAATGTCCCTTGAATTTGTTGGAGCAAAAGGAGAATAACAAACTTGTTATAGCAGACTTTAATCTGTTGTATTTGACCCATTTCCCCCCTTGGGTTGAATTTTTTAAAACATAAAATTACTTTTGAGTTCTTGGTTGGGACTGCTGATGCTCCAAAAGGCTGGTTTTCATTTTCAACTGCAAACCCCAAATGCTTAAGAGTCTGGGAAGAATAAATTACAGCATCTTTTCTATATCTTTGGAGAATCCAGACTTTGTTTTCTGTTATTTCCAAGGCAGCTCCCCATTTCTCATGTCTACAAGGATCTTTTTCCACAATGTTATCTATTGTTGTCCTTTATCGTGTTTTGATGTTTGATATTCTTGATGGCTGAGAGTCTACTATGCACTATGGTGGCACACAAATTTGATAAATGAACACATGGAACACAGGACTAAATGACAAAGCTATCAGTCATATTTATTTTAGTTTCTTGTTATTCTAACCTCAACTTGGTTTCCTCCTCTCTCTGTTTTATTCTGCAAAATGGTTAACAGCTTATCCAAGATAATATTATCTTGCTCCCCAAAAAGTTGGGCAGGCAAAAAGGACAAACAACTCCACCTGCATTCTCTGTGAAAAGATGGACTAAGCGGTGACATGGTGACAGTGTTCCAATATTTGAGGGGCTGCCACGAAGAAGAGGAGGCCAACCTATTCTCCAAAGCACCAGAAGGCAAGACAAGAAACAGTGGATGGAAACTAAGGAAGGAGAGAACCAACCTAGAAATAAGGATATTCCAATTTTTCCTGTCAGTAAAATTAATCAGTGGAACGGCTTGCCTCCAGAAGTTGTAGATGCTCTCTTTGCAGAACTGTACAGACCTGCTTTCCAGGACTTTTCTCTCTCTCTTTTTTTAGGTAACGGTCAGAATACTTCGATTACAACATAAAACCAGGTTGAATTGAGTCATTGAGTCAGACTATCTGTATGTGAACTGTTAAAGGTAATGGTAGCTCAGAAGAGATTTCAGCCAGTACATGCTTGAAGCCTCAAGTAGTGTGATTTAAATTTAATATTTTGTAATTTAGAAAGACGACCTGAGTGTTCAACATCAAGGAATACTTCAAAATATTTTAGAATGATTGCCTCAAATCCAAAGACTAATTTGAGCTATGCCTGAGGTCTTGGGCCTGTCTAGTGGCCATTTTTCTTTTTTTTTTCCCCTTTTCTCCTTTGAAGCTTGGACACAATAGTGCCTTGAAAGCATTGTAGTTTTCAAAGTGATTTTTTAAATCACATCAAGAGGATATAGCAAGGCTTAATGTGTTGCTTTTGAAGAGATGTCACTTATTTTCCAGACAAAATTTTATATAGGAAAAAAAGGGGGGGAGCTGCAGCTTTTAAGGCAGGGACTAGAACTCAGGAATTGAAAACATGTTTTCCATCTGACAGACTCCTGGCTGACAATGTAGGATGTGGTAGTAGCAACAGGGTTAATAGAAGTAATAGTGATTTCTTTATTACAGTTTGCAGACCCAGATGTCCCCCAAAACACAATTTAATATTCAATAAAAACATATACAATTGTTCTTGGTCTACTTTGATATTAGCAAAGGACAACGTTTACAGACTACCATTACAAATTCAACAGCAGCAGAGTTATTTTAGCATCTTTTTCAGCAAAAAAAAAACACGCAAAAAAACAAGACCCTGTGAATAATATCCATTAATCCATCCAGGAAATGGACTAAGAAGAGGTGTTTCTACCTTGTAATTACTATCTCAGTAAAAACTGCAGTAAAATTAAGCATAAGCCTGTGATTCAGTACTGCCGTCTTCACAAGGTCACGGCCTTCTGCATATGGGATTTTCTGGCATTTATTCTTTAGCGCTACTGTTGCACTTTGTAGAGGTTAAATTTCAGAGACGACTAAATTTAGATCCTCCTCTGTAAAGAGCTTCAGGGCCTCATGTAGCTTCTGGATGTCTAAGGTGTGATCTTCAGAGACCACTAAATGTTTTCATTTAATTGTAAAGAAGAGATATTTTAATTTCAAATATTCTTTAATTAAACGCAAGTGAAATGAAATGAAATTTAGTTTTTGTGCTCGGCAACCTCTTTTTAGAATACTGCTTCTAGTTTATCCCTTACTTCCACCTTGGCCCAGAAAAAAGGGGAGTTGAGATTTCAGCCAGGCAAAATGGAGAACCTTCTTCAAATCATGCTGTGTGAGAAGCTCCATTGGAGGCTCTCAAAAGTTGCATTCCTTGACCAAGTCACTTCTGATTTACTAGCCTATTGTAAGGATCCTTGACATTTCTGATTCAATTCTAAAGTGGAGGGGTCAGTGAATATTTCTTGTATGCTTGTGTGTGTGTGTGTGTGTGTGTGTGTGTGTGTGTGCATGTGTGTGTCTGTGCACATGCAACTTCAAGTGCTGACTCCTGGTGACTGCCGGGTCAAGTCCCTGTAGGTTTTCTTTGCAGATTTTTGGAACTGATTTCAGAATTCTCTTTCAGAAGGGCTGAGAGACAATGCCTGACCAAGGTTACCCATCTGGTCTTCTACCTAAGGTGGGATCAGAACTCATGACCTCCTGGTTTGTAATCAGCTGATTACAAACCAGGAGGTCATGAGTTCTGACCTAGCAACTTTCACTACTATACCAAATTGGCTTTTTTAAAAAAGATGGATGATAGATAGATAGATAGATAGATAGATAGATAGATAGATAGATAGATAGAGTGGTAGGATTCAAATATGTGAACAACCAGTTCTCTGTGTGGATGCCGCTTCTGGGAATCCATTCTGGGCCTGGGCAACAAAAAATTAGCTACCGGTTCTGTGAAAGTGGTGCGATAGATAGCTATAACTCTCCAGTTGCCTGTACAAATACCAAATGGCATTAGTTCCTTCTCATTATCTTCCCTTGGAAATTTGTACTCAAATAAAAAAAAAATCTGTAGAAAAAAAATCTTATTTTCTGCAACTAGGGTTCAACTTCAGATCTGGGGTGAGAATCAGAGCAAGATTCCTTGAAGTTTAAAGCAAAAGCAAAATTGAAACTAGACTTGGGCATTTCTGTATTTCAATTTTTGCTCAGTTTAATTCCTAAGAACAAATTACAGGAAAATGCATTCTCAGAGTAAATTTCAATTAAGGTTTGAGTTGGGGTCAGTCTTCCGGAAAATCTAAGGTGAAAACTAGCATTTCACGTATATTTGGGCTGGATTTTTTTGTTTTTTGTATTAATGATAGCAGTCTTATCCCCTTAAAATTGCAAGGGAAAGGGTTGTTCTGACTGCTGAGGAAAATACTTGTGTAATTAAAGACAAACACTTGGCTACCATTAACTAAATACAGGAATACCCAGACTATAACTCCAAAATTATTTTCTGTGAAAGATATTTCAAAATGAAATTCTTTTTCATTAGACTGAATAAAAACTTGCTAAAAATAAATCAATATTTTTTTTCTGCACCGCACCAGGCTAATATTGAACAGGACAATATTCTTTGATTCTAAGACCCAATAAATGAAGGGACTAGTTTCACATCTGCATTTCTTCATTCCTTTTAATTTCAAGCAATCAATATGAACAAGAAATCTCGTTGAAACCCTTTTTATGTTCACTGTGAAAAGTTGCTTGGCTTCCCCTGTGACGTTTCCTCCTTCTTTCTATTCTCTTAACGAAGATTATTTTTTGATGGAAGTTACAAACCATATTTTCTTTTGAAAATGGCATGTAACTGAGAATTGACATAATAAGGATATTGTTTATGAAAAAATGCTGCAGTTTGCATAATTATTCATATCTAAAGCAACAGGCTGACAAAGGTTTTGATTTTAGCATCAAGCTCTCTGTTATTCGTATCTGATAGGTGTCATCTGCCATGGATATCTATCACTGTTCTGCCACATATGCTGTTTCCCATACTTCCAGATTTATTGCTGTTATACTTGGTGATACTGTTACTTCTTTAATGCAGAAGTCAGAGCACCTGCAAAGGAAAGTGCACCCTCAGCTTAAGAATTTGGAAGCATATGCCCTATGCATATATGTCGCATTTATTACAATTTGGAACTCTTGGGGGAAGGGCAGCAGAAGTTAGTAGATTCTGGATTGATTTCACCCATCATTTTTATCATTGTATGTCATCTTTACACGTGCTATGTAGACTTTCTATTTAAGGTTAAACTTTAGTTAGCAGTTGCTTTCTTCATTTACTAACTGGGGAAATGATGCTAACTAAGCTGCTTCCCCTCCCTCTTCCCTACATGATGCATTGATTCCGCAACATTAAATCATTGTCAGCTCTTGAATAGGTAGACTTTCTGTAGGATGATCTGTTCCCAACCTAATTCCTTTGGCTTCCTAATGGTGCACCCTTTGTTGCTATTGCTTGCTGCTGGCCATACACTTTTTTGCTTTACTTTCATTTTTACTATGAACTTCTCATGGGAGTGAGCAGCATGGTGGCCTAGAGGTGGAGCTCTCACCTCACAATCAGGATTCGATTCTAGGTTGCATCAGATATTTCTCTTCTGGGCACAATGAATAATTATCTGCTGTGAACTCTGCATAGGTGTCAGGAAGGGCATCAGGCTAGTAAACGCTCAAGCTCTGTTCACTTAACCTGACTCCACACCAATGCAAGGGATTACAGGGTCGTTAAAAGAAAAAGTATGGACTTCTCATGGGAGCTAGGTCCCATTGTGCAATGTGTCCAACATAGCTGAGCCTGGTCATTTACACCTGACGTGAGCACTCTGAACTGATTTGCTCTGCGATCCATTTGTTTGCTTTCTTGGATATCCAGAGTATTCTCAGGCGTCTTCTCCAACCTCAATGCTCATTCTAACCTTCTATAGCTTCTTCAAAGCCCAACTTTTTCTTCCATAGAATATTCACAGAGAAAATAGTGTCTATACAATTCTGAATGATGTTGTTACTGACATATCATGGTATCTTAATATCTTTTCTGAGGCTTCATTGCTATGATATAGTATGGCATATTTCTTGACCCTGGTTCCCTTACTGTTGATAATCAATCCTAAATAGCAGAAGCCAGTCACCACACCAGTCTCTCCTTTATCAGTTTTAAGAGGGGTTGCTTATGTTGTCATTAGTTTTGGCTTTCTTTATACTACAGTTCTATTTTTTTCATTATGCTTCTTGACTTCTTTTACTACATTTCCAAATTATTTGCATTTTTAGCTATTGGAGTATCATCATAAAGATTATTGCTATTTCTTTCTTCAGTTTTAAAAGGATGCTTATCTTCTTCCAAACCAACCTCCTTCAACATATATATCCAGCATATATGTTGAATAAATAAGGAGGAACATGTATGCCTTTGTCTGTTCTCCTTGTTCTTCATGGACTATGGCTTCCTGTCTTTTATGGTACATGGATAATGAGAAGTTCTGGGATTCCTATTTTCCTAAGGGCATAGCTTGACACAATTTGTTGGATATTGTTAACACAATTGAAAGCTTTTCTATAATCAATGAAAGACATATTAGCTCCTTTAGTGTCTTCTTTGTTTTTCTTAATTATCAGCGTACTTTAGCAATCAGGATTCCTTTCCATGTTAGGACATAAAATTTCAAGACTGCAAAGAATTTATAAGTTTTCTTTCATTTTATTCCCAGTATGTGATATCTGAACATAACAGTTTGGAAAATAATGATTTGAAAATAATTCAGTGTACATCCTAAGCGCACTAAGTATAATTTGTCATTTGGCCTATAATGACTTTCACAGCTCCATCATTGCTGGACTCTACCAATCCAAACTGTAAACTAGGAAAACACTTTTTTTTCATTTTTTTCATAAGCAACATTATATTAGAGAGAAGGTTTAACATTGGTAATGCTAATTGTTTTATGAACAGGACATATTTTTCATACAGATGCTGTTGAAAATGAAAGCTTCCATAAGTGTTGCAGTCCACCATGAAATCCCTAACTAAGCTTTACAATGCACGTAGTTTGGTGACCAATATTTATAAATTCTGATGTAATCATGCAATGTTTTCATCATTAGGTGCTATAATAATACCATGTGCAGAAAGGCACTGAAATGGCCTTGATGAAAATATTCAGAAGAGGTTACAAAAACAAGGGCAAAAGCATTAGTTGAATGGACTCTGCAAAAGAGTTAGGGAAAAAGCTGAGGCTTCCCCTCACCTCCAACCCACAGTCCTATAAAGAGGGTGGGGAGTGTTGTGATTCAGGGTCAGCCTGTGGGTTCGGCAGTTGGGTCAGACGACTCAGAGGAGGAGGAGGAGGGGGGTGTTGAAGAGCTTCCTGAGGGGATTGGACAGCTTGATGAGAGCCCTCAGCCAGGCCCCTCTCATCTGGTCACGACGCAGACCCAGCTGTGTGAGCCTGATAGCATGGATGAAGATGACCCACAGCTGGCCCTGTTCAAGGACGCCCGACGCAGGAGGCAGTCAATCAGGAGTAAACAGAGGAAGGCAATGGGGCTCCTCGGAAGGAGGCAGAGAGAAGCCACGCCCTGAACTGTATTTAAGGGGGAATGCGTGGGAGGGCTGGTTTGCTGAAGGCAACCGCTTGAAAAGCTCCTGTTTCTTGGTTCGTGTCTTGTTCTATTTGTTTTTGTAGCAATAAATTTGGCAGGCGTAATTCCAGCCTCTTGCCTTCTTGTAAAAGGGGTTCTGCAGGGCTGGTAGCAGGCTGGTACAGAACAGGGAGGAAGAACACAATCAGGCTTGCAAAATTTTGTTCGTGTAAGCTATCTGAGTAAAGTTTAATTCTAATCTTCTTGTGGAATTTGTTTCTTGATCTGGACAAGACTGTGTCAGAGCAATACTCTAGTGCTTCACAACATTTTAAAGCTGCATCGGTGTAATTGCAGTACTGCTGACCTGACTGAAAAGGAGCTGAGACTCTTAAGCAACCTTTAACATTAACTGCAAATTAACTCATTTTCTGCAAATGCTTTAAGCCATAATTTAAAGAACTGATTGATTTGTTTTCCTCCTCTCTGCTTTCTTCTACCTTTCTTCTACTAACTAGAAGTTTTTAAAATTCTAAACACTGGGGCAAAATTCTTTGTTCACGAATTAAGAAAAGGTTCCTTTTGCATTGTCCAAATGAGCAAGGAAAGATCATTTTCTTCTGTTAACATAATTTCCCCTATAATCCCATTAAGGTCATAAGTGTTTTTAAAACCAGCTTATAGTCATAAATTACCCAAGGATAGTTTAGTGATATCCATTATACCTTTCCTGAATAATTAGGAAAGTTTCTTTTTTTTGTTCTTTAAGTTTTTCATGGCTACTTGCAATATGTTCTTTGATTTCTAAACATTTTTAAGTCTTCCAACACAGGTCTGTTGGCAACTCACTGCAGCAAAGTCGCCATGGCCAAGTCACCGCAGGACAACCCGCCATGGCCAACTCACCATGGGACAAGAGTTATGCTAATTTCAAAGAAATAGTGGAATAGGATCATTAAAGAAGGGAGCCCAAAGGAGGGACAAAATGAAAGGTGAATGACAATTTATACACACACACACACACACACACACATAGTAAAGGTTCCCCCGCACATGCGTGCTACTCGTTTCCGACTCTAGGGGGCCAGTGCTCATCTCCATTTCAAAGCCAAAGAGCCAGCGCTTGTCTGAGGACGTCTCCATGGTCATGTGGCCGGCATGACTAGACACCAAAGGCGCACGGAATGCTGTTACCTTCCCACCATAGTGGTCCCTATTTTTCTACTTGCATTTTTACGTGCTTTCGAACTGCTAGGTTGGCAGAAGCTGGGACGAGTAACAGGCGCTCACTCTGCTACATGGCACTCGGGATTCGACCCGCCAAACTGCCGACCTTCTGATCGACAAGCTCAGCGTCCTATATATGTCAGAAAACATATATATATCATCAGCCACTTTAAACCCCTCCAAACCACACAATAAGCAAACTGACACCCACTATAAAAACATGGCACCACCACAAACACGAAGCCGAACAAAAGCAGCACAACTCACCAGCTCAGGTCTAAGGCTGGCAGCTGAGACCAGCCCATCCACTCAAAACACACCCCCACCCAATCAGAACACACCCACCATTCAAAACACACTCCCACCCAATCAGAACACACTTACTCCCCCACCCAATCAGAGCAACCTCCACCCACAGAACACACCCCCTCTGGCAGTTTAAAAAAGAGGAACAAACAGCCACATGCTTCTCCCAGAAGAAGGAAGCAGAAGCCTCCAGCCTGATGATGACGGATGGGATTCCGTCGAAACGTCGCCCCTACACCTTTAGTTCT
Organism: Vipera ursinii; assembly: GCF_947247035.1. Lineage (NCBI taxonomy): Eukaryota > Metazoa > Chordata > Lepidosauria > Squamata > Viperidae > Vipera > Vipera ursinii. The sequence goes on from NC_139518.1 coordinate 66,579,473, forward strand.
ACGCGGGGAAAAACCCGAATAACCAAAGATCCACATACGAACACCCGCGGAAACCTCAGAAAACAAATATCTTACCTCTATGGGGAGGAAATCCACCAGCTAACTAGGACCTATGAAAAACTCGAAGTACGAAGAGCTTCCATTCTGTGTGACCTCACATTCCTACGCAACTGCCGAGATCAAAATTTAATCCCCACATCCTTCCAATTGAAATTCCACTCCAACTCTGCAGCCATCAAACGCATCCTGATAAGAACTGAACTGGCCCTAATCAGAAATGAACTCCACACAAAAAGATTCCTCCTGGACCGAATCAACAGAGACCTCCTCACACTTCACCTCAAACTCAGCAACAAGATCCACCCCACACTTTGGGACAAATTCAAACAAATCGCTGTCTGGAGAGCTGAAACAGAGACTGCCTACAAAACAGACACACACACCAATAAACTCCGAAGACTAAAGGAACGCCAGAAACAAACCCCTCCTCTCTCACAGCAACACATGAAACAAACTGTGCACAACATCTCAGATAGGATTCTCACCAAAGCCGAAACCAATGTCCTGTCTAAAGGATTTAATTTTGCAGTCGCTCCCAAACACATTCCCACGGAAACCATTATATGCGGAGTCGAATCCAGCCTGACCAAAATTAACCCTGATGACGCCAACAAAATCAGACTCGAAGTGACCAACATCCTCTGCACCAGCAAACCACCAGCAAACCAACTTACACAAAGAGGAACAGACAGCACTACTTAACCTAAAAAATGACACCAGCATAATCATTCTGCCAGCAGACAAAGGCAACGCCACGGTGGTAATGAACTCATCTGACTACCATACCAAATTATCCAACCTACTCCGAGACTCCACATACAAAGAAGGAACCCCACTCAGACCCATAGTCAGCTCCATAGGCTCACCTCTACAAAATCTAGCCAAATTTCTTGCCAAACAAATACAGCCTTACGCAAATTCCATCACCTCACATGTACAAGATTCATTCCATTTCATAGAGATCATAAGTAAACTAAACTTACAGCCCTGTGACCTACTTGTGAGCTTCGATGTCGTATCCCTCTTCACCCAAGTGCCAATCAAAGAAGCCTTGACAGCTATCCTAAATAAATACAACCCCCCAAAACACATCCTAGATCTGACCAACCACTGCCTATCTAACACATACTTCATCTACAATGGACAAAGATACAAACAAATGGAAGGAGCACCCATGGGATCACCCCTTTCACCTGTCATCGCAAACCTCTACATGGAACACTTTGAAACCCTCGCTCTAGAAAAATCCAACCACAAACCCAAACTCTGGCTCAGATACGTAGATGACACCTTCGTAATCTGGCCACACGGCAAAGAAAAACTGGATGACTTCCTCACACACCTCAATAGCCTACACCCCAAAATACAATTCACCATGGAAACAGAAGCTAACAATCAACTTCCCTTCCTTGATGTCTTAGTCTACAAGAAATCCAACGGCTCCCTAGGACACACTATCTACCATAAAAAAACACACACAAACCGCTATCTGAATGCACTCTCACACCACCACCCAGCACAGATCAACTCCGTAGCCAAGACACTCATCTCCAGAACAAAACACCTAGCTGACGAACAACACCAAAAAACCGAACTACACACTCTCACTAAGGTACTAACAGCCAATGGATTCCAAAGAAACACGATTACCAACTTAATCCGAAGAGAGACACCCACAAAAACCCAAGACAGAGAACAAGAAACTGGCAAAGCCCTCCTCCCATACTTAAAAGGGACCACAGACAGAATCAGCAAGGTCCTCCAAAAACACAACATCAAAACAGCATTCTACACAGACAGAAAAATATCCACCATCCTAAGAAACCCCAAGGACATAATTGGCTTAGAAAACCAAGGAGTATACGAAATCCCATGCTCCACCTGTCCCACCACATACATCGGACAGACCAACAGAAGAATAAGTGCACGCATTGAAGAGCACAAAAACTCACTCAGAAAAGGAGAACAAACTTCATCCCTGGTCCAACACTTTGAAGCCACGGGACATGAAATTGATTTTAAAAAAACCAAAACTATCGCCAAAATTGAACATTTTAACAACAGAATAATCAGAGAAGCCATTGAGATAGAAAAACGCCCCCACAGCATAAACAAACGAGATGATACCTCTCGCCTACCAACCATTTGGAAACCCGCCTTGATTGACAGACGAGTCCCAACCACCAAGAATGATAGACCCAAACTCATGATAACACATGACATCACCACCACACAACCATTCAAAAAGCAAATCCGAACCCACAATGATAACGAGGCACAACCACAAAACAGAAACCTAACCACAGCTGGGCTATGCTGGGCTGATAGCATGATGATCAGCATGATGATCAGCCCAGGTTCGAATCTCAGAAGGGTATAGCTGACTGAGGACGACTAAGGAGTCAGAAATGCATCTCAGGTTCCCTTTAATTCTTTGTTAGTAATTTACACAAATATATGAATTGTCCGGTGTGACTACTGCCTGTTTGATAGCCTTTAAGATAGGATGAAAACAGGAAATAAAGATTTGCCCCATGTTTGGGGCCTAGCAAGGTAATCTAAATAGTTAACATTTGAAACATATCTTCCCTTGCAGAAAAAAAGCTAACAGAGCGAGAGGGACCTTGTGGTTTAGAGGCAAATAACACTGCCTTGTATGCAATCAGCCCAGGTTCGAATCTCAGAAGGGTATAGCTGACTGAGGACGACTAAGGAGTCAGAAATGCATCTCAGTTTCCCTTTAATTCTTTGTTAGTAATTTACACAAATATATGAATTGTCCGGTGTGACTACTGCCTGTTTGATAGCCTTTAAGATAGGCTGA